>NC_086184.1:20962148-21269753 GCF_023053635.1 Elgaria multicarinata webbii | reverse complement strand
CTTGCTGAACCACTAGTTTAAAGGGGAAGCCCCACCGGTAACGAATGTTGGCCATATGGAGAACATCTGTGAAAGGTTTAAAACGCTTACGACGTGCTAGGGTGTCTGGGCATAAGTCCTGATAAATCTGAAGATCTACACCCTCATATTTGATTGTACGGAGATTGCGCAAAGCTTTGTATATTTGCTCTTTCTTTGCATACCGTTCAAAGCATATAATAATGTCTCTTGGGGGACCGCCATTGTTGTTTGCCCTTCCCAAGGATCGATGTGCCCTTTCTATGTCTTCTCCTGAAATCTGGGTTCCTAAGTTTAAACCAGAAAGCCAGGTTCTTATGAACTTGATCATGTCTCCCCTCTCTTCTTTTTCTGGGATCCCACATACCCTAAAATTTCGACGTCTGCTGTGATCTTGATGTTCCTCCAGCTGAATGTGCAAATCTCTCACTGCATCTGTCATTTTCTTAATTTGGGATTGTGATTTCATTCCCATTTCCAGGGCTGTATTTGCAGATACGGCCGTTTCAGCTTGTTTGTTGGCTAATTCTTTTACTGTGACTTCTAGCGCTTTAAAGGCTACAGTCCAGCTTTCTGTTAAATCATGTTTTAATTGCTTGATGTATTGAAGGAGATCATGATTGCTAACAGTCTCCCCTAATTCCCTGCTATTTTTTCCGGCCTTAGGCTTTGTTGCTGCCATTGTGGCCTTCTCAGTTTTATCTGCACTGTCAAATAATAATAATAAAAAATAGGCTGTCAGTGTCAAAGCCTCTGAGACTTGTTTTTTTTTGCAGCTTCTCTCCTTGGCTGCAGTCTCTGTTGCATCCCCTCACTATTCCCCCCACTTTTAAGAAAAAACTAGTGCTTAAAGACAGTTTCCAAATGCTTACTGTGCCCACGGTTCAGAGCAGCAAGAGATTAGGCCTCCATCTTGAGCAGAGCCAAGCCATGCCCCCTTCTGTTCTCCGACATTTTGACAGATTAAAAAAAATTGAAGTGGGCACCCTCACAGAAGCCATCCAGATCTACAATCATGCCAAGTTTCATGCAAATCCCATCATCCCCTGATTTTTGGCGGGGCTTTAACCTTTTCACTCACCCCAAATCAAGTTTCATGCTAGAACTACGTCAATTTTCACGTTAGAAACCTCAAACTTGGCACCATGATAGATTATCCAATGGATACACATGCATGTCAAGACTCAAGCTAATCCCATCATCCCCTGATTTTTGGGGAATTTATGAAAATGGGACACCTCAGTATCTTAGGGATTTAAAGCTGCAGACAGCTCAATGGGGCCATTTCAAAGAAAATCCCAACATGCCATGAATTGGGGAGTAGAGATAAACCTATATGAATCTTCTTCCACACTTGAAAAATTGATTTGGAACTTCCAAAAGTCTAATTGAGCGCAGGAAGGACTTATCCCCTGAGTCAAAGCAAGACACACACAAACCATCCCTGCGAGGCGGGTAGGGGAGGAGGGAGGGAAGGCAGGCAGGCAGCAGACATTTCTGGGGGCATAAGGAAGTGAGCCAAGGATAGTTTCAAAGCCAGTAATGCAAACCATCCCTGTGAGGTGGGAGCAGCAGAGAGAGATGCATTTTCTTTTGCATCCCATAACTAGGAGGCTAGGAGGATAAGAGTAAAGCTTTGTGATCCTTGCTTCAGAGTTGATTGACTGCACTGTGATCACAGCCATTATTAAACAACAACAAAATAATAATGTTTATAATAGCAGTACTAATTAATATTAATAGCAATAACAACAACAACGACAACAAGAAGGAGTTCAACCACAATGAAAGCCTGCCTGACTTCACTGAAGAGGAAAAGCCAGGAGAGCTTGGGCTATGGAGTGTAAATATAAAATGGAATAAATAAATAAATAAATAAATAAATAAATAAATAAACGAAGGAGGGTTAGCAGTGTTGCTGAATAAACAACAGGAAGATTTTTTTTAAAAAAAGGCTATATCTGTCTTTTACCATTAAAAGGGAAGTGGACATGCCCAGAGGGAGGGGGATCCGTGCTGATTTGACTGGCCCTGTCTAGGGACCAGTCTTTAAGAAGCAAACTAACACTTCAACTCATGATAGGCATTGCTTCTCCACTGGTTTACCTTTGGAGGGCTCTGATGACCCTCCAGGGCAGGACACAGTGTGTGTGCACTGGGCACGTCCACATGCTCTAGGGGACCTCATCCCCTTGCACCACATCTGTTCAGTTGTTCACCAAGATTAGGGTGGGTAGCAGTGCTGTGTTTCCTATCTGTTATTTATTTGCTTAGTATATGATTTCAGGTTGTGTTTGTGCATTTGGTGGGGCTACTGTTTTAAAAAACACTGGGAAAAGTCCGTTCAGACTAAGAAAGAGAAGTTTCCCAGTATCCCAAGTTACCCGTTTTGCCTATCCCCTCCTCCAACTTTGGGATCATGTGATCATGACCGGGAGTTGACTCTGCCTCTCAGCACTTCAAAAAGGTACCTCTCCTGCTTTTTTTACCCGATTTTCCAAAAATTATAGAAAGCGAACTGCACCATGCAGAGAGCTGAGAGTAGGCTCAAAATGACCCCCAGCCATGACTCTAAGCACAAGACGTTTCAGAAAGATAGCTTAAAAAACAACACAGTTATCCCCTATTCTTTTCCGCAATGCAATCCTATGGGCGAAATTTACCAAAATGGCGATTGGATCGCACCGCAAAAAGAGAAGCGCTCTGCCTATGGGCACTTCTCTTCGCCATGCTTCTAAGGGTCCATGGTCCGCTTCTACTCCGCCTCTGGGCAAGGCGGAGCAGGCCAATTTGCTTCTGATTCTCTGATTCTAATCGGAGCGGAGCACATGCCTACTAAATAATAGTCTGAAAACACTTGACTGCTCAGCAGTAGCATGTTTTGGGGAAGGAATGGGGATTTTCCCTTGTGGCCATTGCTATGCACTTATAGCAACATAAACAATGAGTCTGGAGAGAAGGCTTTATGCATTACTGCCCCTTCCACCATGGCTCTAGTGGCCACTTTCTCCGAGAGTTAAGGATTATCAGCAGCAGCAACAACACCCAGTGGAATGGAAGGAGGACTTCAAGGAACAACTGTTCCTTAGCAACTCCCTTTGCCACCACATTTGAGGGAACCAGAGCCATGAGTCATGGAACTTGGGATCAATGTAGATTCTTTTCATACCTTACAGCACCTGATATTCTAAAGACAGGTCATTTAAAGTAAATGTTGATTTTATTATTGCATTATTGTTTTTGTTTTTGCTCTTGGTGGTAGTAGTAGTAGTTTTTTATTGTGTTTTGTAGTTTTAAATTTTGTGCACTGCCTTGACAGGGTCTTCCCTGAAATGTGGTGTTTAAATCTTATAAATAGATAAATGCATGGCAAAATCACCAGCCCGTATATTAATGTTTTGGTTTTTTAAAAACGAAAAACAAAAAACCACTAATTACTGCTTTGAGAAATAATATGATGGAAAATAGGTATATAATTTCAACTAAAAATAATGTAGAATATGCAAAAATGTGTTGTGATCTGATTCCTTGTGATGTGAGACAAGCTCCACCTCTCGTAGTAGCACCACAATGTATAGTAAATAAATAAATAATATATTTCATACCCGCCTCTCCATTCCGATGTAGGCAGGGAACAACAGTAAATATAAAATACATAAAACTGAATTAAAACATAATATACATTGTTAAAATATCCTAAAATCATTTTTTAAAACTACTCTTGCTCCCCACCCACCCACCAACACACTACACACACACTTTCTCCACATTTTTGCTAACATCCAGGAGAGTTTACTTGTACACCTTGTAGAGCTGATGCCAAGTTTTGCCGCAAGTGAATTTTTTTAGGCGAATGTGAGTGCTCCTACTCAATCAAAAATCAGAGGAATTTCGAGGACAGTAAAAAAGAGTTTTGATAAGCCTACTGAAACTTCTCAGGGGGATTCTGCACATCCCTAGTATCTTCTCCAGAGGGAATTCCTTTCCTCTTTTGGCATTTCTGGGTGATCGTTGAAGCCTCAGTTTAAAGAAGCATTTTACTCTCAAAAGCAACTGATCTATATAAGAGCATCAAAGGAAAAGAAGAAGAAGCAAGTTTACCTCAAGGTCACTGTTTACTACTGTGCCCAATTATGTCAAGGAGTTAAGAGTGGATGTTTGTGGAGGTATTGATATAGATGGCTTGCAGCCTAGGCATGTAATTTTCACACACAGAGACACACACACACATATCTTTTCTGCTGGAACGAAAATAATTTCACAAAATACTGAGCAAAGAACAGAAGGGAAATGACATGATAGGGAATAAAAGCTAAAAAAAAAAATGCTTTTTGTGACAGGCGTATGTGTGTGAGCAAGCGTACGTAATGTGCCTAAAAGTGGTGCTGAACTGGATGAAATTACTGCATCTCTTATTTTGCCTGTCATTAAGTAGCGCTGTTGTGAAAGTTGTAGGACAACTTAATCAGCTAACCAACCAGGCATTTTGGTAAGGTTTTTTATTTATGTATTTCTCCGTTTGGTTTACTTCCATTCATTTATGGTCTCTTAAACTGTGGCCATTAGCTATCACCTCCTCAAAGTTGTCAGGTTTACTGTTGCAGTGATGACAGCCTTGTGTTGGTGAGTGTACACCGCTGCTGCTCTTCTTCCATGATAACTCTGCTATGTCGCCTGTGAATTGTGGGGAATGTGGGAAATAACGAGGCGGACACAAGATTGGGATTTAAACAGGGCCACATTTATTAATAGATCTGCAGAAAGGGAAAACCTAAGCGGGCATCTTCTCTAATCCTGCCTCATGTCATTGTTTTATCAGGCGAGACATTCACGGCCTGAGAGTGACACCTCAACATTTGCAATCTTCCAGGCTTTCCCTATTTGGGTTAGAGAGGCCTTCTGTGTCAACCGCCCCTCGTGCTGTGGGGCTCGGAGTCAGTGAGGAAGGTCAGCCTCAAAGGTAACCCTTATTACTGTCAGCTGGGCTGTGGGGCTCACAGCTGGGGAGCCTCAGGCATTACCGATCACTGCAACAGTGCCTCTGAATGTTCACCGACCCTAACCCACTCAAGATGCCTGCACATATCTGCCTATCAGCAAATGTGACCACATTGTTAGCAATGCCAAATCATCTTAATTATTTCTCCCCTCCTGTCTTACAGTGTGAAGTAGGCAAAAAACCTCATAAGCAATGAAAGATGATGATCAAAAAATTCCTACTCGGACCCCCAAAAGGACAACCAACAAGCCCATACTGCCTACAGGAAGGGAAGGAGCTGCTTTTCAAATAGGAGGAGTTGGAGGGGAGGTACAAGGGCCAATTTATTGGCTCAGATTCCCTTCCCCCCTCTGGTGGTGCCAGTGGAGTCTGCAAATGGCCTGCCTCCACGTCTCGTCTCCCACCCACCCATAATAGCCTCCACACACTCAGACTGTGCCAGGCATGGAAGTAAGGCATTTGTGGGGAATGTTGAGTGTGGGAAATAAAGAGGCAGCAACAAGATTGGGATTTAAACAGGGCCATATTTATTAATAGATCTGCTGAAAGGGAAAACCTAACTGGGCATCTTCCCTTATTCCACCTCATGCTGTTGTTTTATCGGGTGAGACATTCCGGGCCTAAGAGTGGCACCTCAACATTCACCACCTCCCAGGCTTCCCCTTTTGGGGTAGGGAGGCCTTCTGTGTCAACCGCCCCTCGTGCCACGGGGCTCCGAGTCAGTGAAGAAGGTTGGCCTCAAAGGTAACCCTTATCACTGCCAAGAGCCAATTTATGGGCTTGGATTACTCCTCCTCCCTCTGGTACTGCCATGTGGAGGCTGCAAATGGCCTGCCTCCACACCTCATCTCCCACCCCCACCCACAATAGCCTCCCCATGCTCAGGCTGTACCGGGTGTGGAAGTAAGGTATATTTTTTTTAGCACAGACGTAGGGGTGGATTACAAAGAATGGTGAACGGAAGGGGGGAAATAGTTGATAGCTCTTGCTCTGCAGATGCTTGTGGAAGATTTTGCACAACAGTTCATGAAGTGGTATAACATTATCTGTAGCATTTCTCATTGCGATCCAGTGTCATTGACAGGGAATGGCTCATGCAGATGGCCTCAAAGGTATTGCAGGGCTTATTCCAGCAAGGTTTCACTCTTGATACTGGGTTTGGATGGTTTTTTTTTAAAAAAATGCAGATAAACAGAAAGGGGGAAGTTGGTAGGCACTGACAAACTATGAAAGAAGATAGCTTAAATAGCCCACCTCCATCACACCTGGCCTGGCTTGGTGTGCCTGAATAATGCCTGAACCTTTTTCAATTTTGTGTGGTGATTGGGCTCCTAATCTATTCCATAGCTAGAAGTGGAAGAATCCTTTGCTGGAATTCCAGCCTGAGATCAGAGGTCTTTGTGGCATTTGTGATATGCTATCCTGTGCAAGCCCCAAAGAAACTAATAAAACTTGTCCAAGATCACAGTAATCATAGAATCATAAAATCATAGAATAGCAGAGTTGGAAGGGGCCTACAAGGCCATCGAGTCCAAACCCCTGCTCAATGCAGGAATCCACCCTAAAGCATCCCTGACAGATGGTTGTCCAGCTGCCCCTTGAAGGCCTCTAGTGTGGGAGAGCCCACAACCTCCCTAGGTAACTGATTCCACCGTCGCACTGCTCTAACAGTTAGGAAGTTTTTCCTGATGTCCAGCCGGAATCTGGCTTCCTTTAACTTGAGCCCATTATTCCGTGTCCTGCACTCTGGGAGGATCAAGAAGAGATCCTGGCCCTCCTCTGTGTGACAACCTTTTAAGTATTTGAAGACTGCTATCATGTCTCCCCTCAATCTTCTCTTCTCCAGGCTAAACATGCCAAGTTCTTTCAGTCTCTCTTCATAGGGCTTTGTTTCTAGACCCCTGATCATCCTGGTTGCCCTCATCTGAACACGCTCCAGCTTGTCTGCATCCTTCTTGAATTGTGGAGCCCAGAACTGGACACAATACTCTAGATGAGGCCTAACCAGGGCCGAATAGAGAGGAACCAGTACCTCACGTGATTTGGAAGCTATACTTCTATTAATGCAGCCCAAAATAGCATTTGCCTTTCTTGCAGCCATATCGCACTGTTGACTCATATTCAGCTTGCGATCTACAACAATTCCAAGATCCTTCTCGTTTGTAGTATTGCTGAGCCAAGTGTCCCCCATCTTGTAACTGTGCATTTGGTTTCTATTCCCTAAATGTAGAACTTGGCATTTATCCCTATTAAATTTCATTCTGTTGTTTTCAGCCCAGCACTCCAGCCTATCAAGATCACTTTGAAGTTTGTTTCTGTCTTCTAGGGTATTAGCTATCCCACCCAATTTTGTGTCATCTGCAAATTGATCAGTGTTCTCTGCACCTCCTCGTCCAAATCATTAATAAAAACGTTGAAGAGCACTGGGCCCAGGACCAAGCCCTGAGGCACCCCACTCGTTGCCTCTCCCCAGTTTGAGAAGGTTCCATTGATAAGTACTCTTTGAGTCCGATTCTGTAGCCAGCTGTGAATCCACCGAATAGTTGTTCCATCTAGCTCACTTTTAGCTAGTTTGTTAATCAGAATGTCGTGTGGTACTTTTTCAAAAGCTTTGCTGAAGTCAAGATATATGACGTCCACAGCATTCCCACAGTCCACAAGGGAGGTTATCCTATCAAAAAATGAGATCAAATTAGTCTGACAGGATTTGTTATTGACAAATCCATGTTAGCTTCCTGTAATCACTGCATTGATTTCAAGGTGTTTACAGATTGACTTCTTTATAATCTGCTCCAGAATTTTCCCAGGGATGGATGTCAGACTGACTGGTCTGTAGTTCCCAGGTTCCTCCTTTTTGCCCTTTTTGAAGATAGGGACGTTAGCCCTCCTCCAGTCATCTGGCACCTCACCCATCATCCATGATTTTGCAAAGATAAAAGACAAAGGTTCTGAGAGTTCTTCTGCTAGCTCCTTCATTACTCTAGGGTGCAGTTCATCGGGCCCTGGAGATTTAAACGCATTCAAGGAAATTAGGTGTTCTTTGACCATTTGTTTATCAATCTCAAACTGCAATCCTGCCCCCTCAACTTCTGCTTCACTTTTTCCAGGGGGATCATAGACCCACTTTGGGGTGAAGACCGAGGCAAAGTAGGAATTGAGCAATTCAGCCTTCTCTTTGTTATCAATTTGCCATCCTCATTAAGCAGTTGAACCACCATTTTTTTCCTCTGTCTTTTACTACTCACGTATCTGAAGAAAGCCTTTTTATTGCTTTTAGCATCCCTCGCTAATCTCAGCTCATTCTCAGCTTTAGCCTTCCTAACGCCATTTCGGCACTTCTGAGCCACATGTCTGTACTCTTCTTTTGTAGCCTGGCCTTCCTTCCACTTCCTATATGTATCCTTTTTTTTTTTTTTTCAGGTCATCTCTAAGCATTTTGTGGAGCCACATTGGTTTCCTCTGTTGTCTTCTATCTTTTCTCCTGGTTGGAATTGTTTGTAACTGTGCCTTTAAAATTTCCTTTTTTAAATACTCCCACCCATCCTGCACTCCTTTCTCATTAGGCTCCCTTGCCATGAGACCTTACTTATTATAGTTCTGAGTTTATTAAAATCAGCTTTCCTAAAATCCAGAGTACGTGTATGGCTACGCTCGACTTTTGTCTCCTTCATAATCAAGAATTCAAGTATGACGTGGTCACTTTCCCCCAGAGTTCCCGTAACTGCCACTTTATCCACTAAGTCATCCTTATTGGTCAATAACAAGTCAAGGATTGCCGATCCTCTAGTTCCTTCCTCCACTTTCTGTAGGAGAAAGTTATCACCCATACATGTCAGGAATTTCTTGGAAGGGCCGCTTTTGGCAGTAATGGTCTCCCAACAGATATCAGGGTAATTGAAGTCCCCCATCACTAGTACATCACTAGTACATTCCTTGAAACACTGGCAATTTGTTTCTCAAAAGTTTCGTCCTCGTCTTCTCCTTGATTGGGTGGTCGGTAGTAGACTCCGATTATCATATTCTTTTTATTCCTAGCCCCATTTATTTTAATCCAGATGCTCTCGACGGGGCTTCCAGTCTCATCCGCCTGTATTTCTGTGCAGGGATAGGTATTTTTAACATATAGTGCAACTCCACCTCCCTTTCTATTTCTTCTGTTCTTTTTGAACAAGTTATATCCTTCAATTGCTATATTCCAGTCATGGGAGTCATCCCACCAAGTTTCAGTTATACCTATCAAGTCGTATTTGCCTTCATGTAATAAGAGTTCAAGTTCATTCTGTTTGTTTCCCATGCTCTGGGCATTAGTATATAGACATCGAAGACCATGTGTTTTATAGTCTGGCTTTGTTCCTACATTGTTGCAGACACTATTTTGGGACACTATTGGAGCTGTTCTCTGTACTGTGGTGCATTGGCCTTCATCCGTTGTTGCCTCGAAATTTACGTCTCCCACCCCCGTAAGATTCAGTTTAAAGCCCTCCTGATCAAGTTCTTCATGCTGTGGCCGAACTCATTCTTTCCAGCCCTTGTGAGGTGCAACCCATCCCTTGCCAGCAGTCCATGTTCCAAGTAGCGTAGCCCGTGGTCCCAGAATCCAAAACTCTCACGGCAGCACCATCTTCGAAGCCAGTCGTTCATCCGGAGTATTTTTCTTTCCCTTTCTAATCCTCTTCCAAGAACTGGGAGGTTGGATGAGAAAACTACCTGGGCCCCAAAGTTCTTCAGTTTCCTTCCCAGAGCTTCAAAGTCTGAAATGATTTCTTTGTAGCTCTGCTTGGCGACATCATTTGTTCCCACATGGATGAGGGACACAAATACCAAATACCATTCACACAAATACCATTCACACAAATACCATTCACACAAACACCATTCCTTAGATCAGTGTTTGCAGTGCTGAATATCCCAGTTGACTTTGTCCTCTATATGTACATGTTACTATTAAAAAAGTTCTCATTGTTCTCTGCTGTTTCTCTTATCAGATGTAGAGCTTAGATATTAGTTCATGTTCCTAACCGCTGAGCCTAAAAACTTGCCCCAACTCAGCAAAAGCATTATTTTGTTCCTAAGAAAAGTTTTGCAGACATAGTCCTGCCCTTAGTTAGCAGCGCCTTGCAATGGTTATTGTCTGCAAGCATCCTTTCACTTTCTCCTGCACGCTCCAATTGTCTTTAATGAATGTGGACAGAAGCAATTGGTTTGGCTTGTCACTGGAACTGAATAACCAATTGCAATACAGACAAGAAAGAGTAGTGATTACCTCTATCTCAGAATTGTTGTCTCTATAGCACTAACAGGAGGGAGAAGAAGTGACAATTGATTCAGTGCAATAATATAGGCGAACTAATGAAAAAAAAAGGTATGTAAGATGGTGATTTCAGACTGCTTCTTTACATGTCAGCAACACATGAAATGATGCAGCAGCTTAACCGGGGGACGGGGGGGATGGGACTGAAATTGTTAGATTCTGGAATATACACTTTTAAAAAATAAAATAAAATCTTTGCCCATTGGGATAAATGCACAGATCTTCAAATTGTAAATATCAAGAGCACTAAAATATAGTATCTCCTTTTTTTTCCTATTGAACCTTTTATGTAGTATAGGATGGGACCACTGACTGTTGGAGCACTGACTGTGACCTCAGATCCAGAATCTGGATTGTCCTATGGCCTCCCAGACTCTGTCTGCGGGCCATAGGATTGCTACCTTAGTTTCAATATATATATATGTGTGTAAGTATGTTTTTAGAACTTTGCAATGCTGCTGGATTTTATGTTCATTGTTACTTTGCTTTTATTCTATTTTAAGCTTATGTTTTATATTATGTTTTAATATGTTATTGAATTTTATTGTTTTTAATTTTGTTTTATGAAGTTCCCAGAGAGGTTCAGCTAACAGGTGACAATGAAATGTAACAAACTGATGGACCATACTTTTTAATAAGTGCCTTAATAGCCAGCCTAATTTGAAATATTTTAGGGATATAAAATTAATCTTCTATACTATTTGTCTAAAAGTATAACAATTCTTTTACCAAACAAAACTTTCAAACTACTTAATTTATTTCTTTCCAAACTAAACATATATCCTAACATATTCTTCTTATTCATTTGCTCATTATAATTACAAAATGTAAGTGGTGATATGCCAAGGGCTAATTTAACCATATTTAGCCCATACTGTATAAATTGCTTTAACACATGGATTAGTTAAGATATATATCCATATGCTGTATCATGTGAAACCATAATAATTTGTTTTTAATGACAGATATAATTTTATCCGTAAGTCTCTAGTTCTATATTTAATATTTGCCAGCATAGATCATCATTTTGTTGGATGGTTCAAAACTTAGGCTACAATCCTATGCATATTGCCTTAGGGGTAAACACCATTAAACTCATTGGAGATTACTTTTGAGTAGACACTATTAGTCATATTTAAAGTAGGCCTATTGAAATAAATGTTAATCACGTTAGTCATGGCTAACTTAAGTCCTATTAATTTCAATGGATCTTTTCTAAATATCCAGCCCATAGTATACTGAGAAATAGGCAACCCGACTTCTATTCTTTTTCAGGGGTGATTCAAAATTCAAAATTCTGCATTAGGAAGTTTCTTTTCATAGCTGATTGAGTTGGGTTCTGTAAAATGAAGGTGATGTAGTGAATGGGAAGAACAGGTCATTTTTCCTCTTGAATTCAAAAGGTGATGGGCATCCTGGCTAGAGATTGATGAAAGAACAAATGCTGTTGTATGCATGGCTAGAGGAGGGGAGTTAAACAGCTGCAGAAGGCTGTAGCTGAATAGTTAGAATATAGGTAGGTGCAATGAGACTTAGATGAGTGGATTTTTGCCTGGTGAGTGTTTGGTATGACCTGAGTTTTTTTGCCTTGGTTGAGTGGTTTTCACCATAACCACCACCACAGTGCTTCTTCTGTGGTTGAGTATAGGAGGAGCATAAGAACAGCCATGCTAGATCAGATCAAGGGCCCATCTAGTCCAGCATTCTGTTGATATAGTAACCAACCAGCTGTTGACCAGGAACTAGGGTGACCATATGAAAAGGGGAACAGGGCTCCTGTATCTTTAACAGTTGCATAGAAAAGGAAATTTCAGCATATGTCATTTGTATATATGGAGGACCTGATGAAATTCCATCTTCATCACAACAGTTAAAGGTGCAGGAGCTATCCTAGAGTGAGCAGATACCAAAGAGGGTAGGGCTCCTGCTGCTTTAACTGTGGTGATGAAGAGGGAATTTCACCAGGTTCTCCATATATACAAATGACACCAGCTAAAATTCCTTTTTCAATATAACTGTTAAAGATACAGGAACCCTGTCCTCCTTTTCATATGGTCACCCTACCAGGAACCCCCAAGCAGGACACAGGTGCAACAGTACCCTCCCAGCAACTGCTGTATATATAGGGTTATTGCTTCTGCTTCTAGAGGTAGTACATGGCCATCAGGACTAACAGCTTCTTCTCCAAAAATTTATTCAACCCCCTTTTAAAGCCATCCAAATTGGTGCCCATCACTAGGGCTGTGCATGGACCCCCCTGATCCGCTCCACACCCAACCCACAAATTCTGGATTGGGTCCGCTCCACCCCACGTCAATCCGCCTACGGTTCGCTCCGCTCCGCTGCGGAGCTCTGGATCCAAATTGGAGTTCTGCAGCAGCAGCGGCAGCAGTGGTAGCAGCAGCAGGTAAGCCCCCTCCCTCCTCCCCCCTTACCTGTGTACGTCACGGTCCAGCAGCTGCTTCAACTGAGCCGGAGGACTCAAACTGGAAGACCAGGCCACCGTTTGAGTCTTCCGGCTCAGGTGAAGCCGCTGCCAGAATGTGATTGACTCAGGTAAGACCCTTCCCCCCTGCCCCCTTAACTGGCTCTGCCACCGTCGCCACATGGACTGCAGTGGCGGCGGCAGCACCAGGTAAGGCCCCCCTCCCTCGTCCCCCCTTACCTGCATCCATCACGTTCCTTACCTGCATCCTCTAATCACAGAACCTGCCTACCTTTGCCTCTGCCTGCTGCATTGGTAGTGCTGCATGTTCCCTTGTTCGCATATGCTGCTCACATTTGTAATGAAGTTGTTTTAGAGTGAACAAATCATACCCCATCTTAGCATAAATAGTACCTTTCACCCCATGTTCTCGAGCTTATACAAGGTGGGGGGAAACAAAACAGAGGGACAATGCTATGCATCTCTTTCACATATGCAAGGCTGGATGGGACATAATCAGATTCTAATCAAACCTACAAATGTTCGTATCCCCTCAAAGGAAAAGGAAGACATAAAAATGTGCAAAACCTGTTCATCTAAGACTCAAAGTTATTTCTCTCTGGAGTACTGTAAAATGTTATGAATGGGTATCCCCAGTGAGGATCATTGGGAAAACAATGTGCAGTAAGGTTTTCCCCTGTGTGTCAGAAATTGTTTTAAGAAGAGTGATAATTCCTTTTGATAGAAGATAAGTATAGGTGTTTAATCAAGGGAGCTTTCTTGTTTGGATTTGTGGCAAGCCATTTGATACTTCAGAATTGAGAATACCTCCAGGCTGGTTTCTTCACTGCCCCCACAAATAATAGGATCAGTTGTAACATATTCCTCTACTAAGTGGTATGGATGCTTCTAATTTATGCATGTAATCTCTGGATTAGAAAGCTTTCACTTATGATGATACAATGGTACCACCATTGTATATATAAAAGTGTGAGAGATAGAGGAAAAAGTTCCTCAGGGGTGAGGATGATCAGGGGTCTGGAAACAAAGCCCTATGAAGAGAGACTGAAAGAACTGGGCATGTTTAGCCTGGAGAAGAGAAGACTTAGGGGAGACATGATAGCACTCTTCAAACACTTTTTTTAAAATAAATTTTATTGAACTGCTACATAAAAAAAAAAATAACAATTTAACATTCCATACAAAAGAAAAAGATTCCAATACATAACAAATTACTTGAATATATAATTGTTAACATATAATATTTTATCCATAACATAATCCAATGTAATTCAACATAATCCAACAAGTGCTCCCCCTTCCCTTCAGGATCATTCCGGTTTCCAAAATCTTAACACCTCTTCTGCTGGTGGTTTCCCACTTCCCTTAGAAAACATAAATATTAGGAACTGTTTCCAAATTTCCTCAAAATCGTTCTTTTTTGCTATACCTCTTCTCACTTTAATGTTACATGTCAATTTATCATTAATAGCAATATCCCATACTTCTTTATACCATTCTTCAATACAATAATCACCTTGGATCTTCCAGTTCCTAGTTACAATTAACCTTGCTGCAGTCAGCAAATTTTTTATCAATTCCTTAATTTCTTTTTTACATTTTAAGTCTTCATATAGTGAAAGTAATGCAACTCTTGGTGTTTCTTCTATCTTCATTCCAACAATTTCTTCAATCTCAGAAAACACCATCTTCCACAATTTTTGAACATATTTGCATTCGCACCACCTTTGTAAATACGTTCCTTTTTCCCCACAACCTCTCCAACAATTTGCTGAGTGCTGCTCATTTATCTTGTTTAATCTAACCGGGGTTAGGTACCACCTCCATATAATTTTATAATAATTCTCTTTTATTCTCACTGACATATTTCTTAACACTCTTTGTCTCCATAATCCTTCCCAGCTCTGCTGTCGTATTTGTACCTTCAAATCTTTCTCCGTAACCAATTTTCCTGAGTTGTCCATCAGCCCTTTCTCAAGCAATATTCTATATATTTCACTCACTAACCCTTTTATCATTTTACTTTCTCCCTTATCAATTTCTTTTTTGACAATTAGTTCCTCAAACTTCGACAACTCTCTACTAGGCATGTGCTCCGCTCCGATTAGAAGCGGAGAATCAGAAGTGAATTGGCCTGCTCCGCCTTGCCAAGAGGCGGAGTAGAAGCGGACCACGGACCCCTAGAAGCAAGACGAAGAGAAGCGCCCATTTTCGGAGTGATCCTCTTTCTGCAGACCAATCCGATCGCCATTTTGAAACATTTCGCCCATAGGATTGTATTGCAGAAAAGAAAAGGGGATAACTGTGTTGTTTTTAAAGCTATCTTTCTGAAACTTCTTGTGCTTAGAGAGTCGTGGCTGGGGGTCATTTTGAGCCTACTTTCAGCTCTCTGCGTGGTGCGGTTCGCTTGCTAGAATTTTTTTAAAAGTAGGGTAAAGGCGGGAAAAGATTACCTTTTCGATTGCTATGGGGCAGAGTCAACTCCCGGTCATGATCACATGATCCCAAAGTTGGAGGAGGGGATAGGCAAAATGGGTAACTTGGGATTCTGGGAACTTCTCTTTCTTAGTCTGAACAGACTTTTCCCAGTGTTTTTTAAAATAGTAGCCCCACCAAATGCACAAACACAACCTGAAATCATATACTAAGCCAATAATAAGAGATAGAAAAAGCACAGCACTGCTACCCATCCTAACTTTGGGGAACAACTGAATAGATGTGGTGCAAGGGGATGAGCTCCCCTAGGGCATGTGGACGTGCCCAGTGCACTCTCCTGTACTTGGAGCGCCATCGGAGCCCTCCAAAGAGTAACCCAGTGGAGCAATGTCTATCATGAGTTGAAGTGAGCGTTTGCTTCTTAAAAGACTGGTACCAAGACAGGAACAGTCAAATTGGCAGATGATTCCCCCTTTGGACACGTCCACCCCCCCATTACTGGTAAAAGACAGATAGAGTCTTTTAAAAAAAGTTCTTCTTGTTTTTTATTCAGCAACACTGCTGCTTTTAATTCCACCCCTCCTTTGTTTATTTATTTATTTATTTATTTATTCCATTTTATATGCATTACTGGCTTATCCTTGGCTCACTTCCTTATTCCCCCAGAAATGTCTGCTGCCTGCCTGCCTTCCCTCCCTCTCTCCTCCCCTGCCCGCCTCGCAGGGATGGTTTGTGTCTGGCTTTGACTCAGGGGAGAAGTCCTTCCTGCGCTCAATTAGACTTTTGGAAGTTCCAAATCCATTTTTCAAGTGTGGAAGAAGATTCATATTTAGGTTGATCTCTACTCCCCAATTCATGGCATGTTGAGATTTCCTTTGAAATGGCCCCATTGAGCTGTCTGCAGGTTTAAGCTCCGCCAAAAATCAGGGGATGATGGGATTGCCTTGTACCTTGGCATGATTGTGGGTCTAGATGGCATCTGTGAGTGTATCCCTGGATAAGCTATAATGGTGGTGAGTTTGAGGTTTTTAACATGCAAATTGACTGAGCTATCGAAAGGGGTGTGAATGGGGTGCCCGATTTTCATAAATTCCCCCAAAATCAGGGGATGATGGGATTGCCTTGTACCTTGGCATGATTGTGGGTCTAGATGGCATCTGTGAGTGTGCCCACTTCCCTTTTTTTTCTGTCAAAATGTGAGAGAACAGTCCACGTCTGCAAATAGGGTGCCCGATTTTCATAAATTCCCCAAAAATCAGGGGATGATGGGACTGCCTTGAGTCTTGGCATGCATGTGTATCCCTGGATAAGCTATCATGGTGGTGAGTTTGAGGTTTCTAATGTGCAAATTGACGGAGCTATCGAAAGGGGTGTGAATGGGGTGCCTGATTTTCATAAATTCCCCCAAAATCAGGGGATGATGGGACTGCCTTGAGTCTGGGCGTGCATGTGTATCCCTGGATAAGCTATCATGGTGGTGAGTTTGAGGTTTCTAACATGCAAATTGACTGAGCTATCGAAAGGGGTGTAAATGGGGTGCCCAATTTTCATAAATTCCCCAAAAATCAGGGGATGATGGGACTGCCTTGAGTCTTGGCGTGCATGTGTATCCCTGGATAAGCTATCATGGTGGTGAGTTTGAGGTTTCTAACGTGTAAATTGACAGAGCTATCGAAAGGGGTGTGAATGGGGTGCCTGATTTTCATAAATTCCTCCAAAATCAGGGGATGATGGGACTGCCTTGAGTCTTGGCATGCATGTGTATCCCTGGATAAGCTATCATGGTGGTGAGTTTGAGGTTTCTAACGTGCAAATTGACAGAGCTATCGAAAGGGGTGGGAATGGGGTGCCCGATTTTCATAAATTCCCCAAAAATCAGGGGATGATGGGATTGCCTTGAGTCTTTGCGTGCTTGTGTATACATCCATGAGGTGTCATGGTGCCAAACTTGAGGTTTCTAACTTTAACAGAAAAAAAGTTGTATACTTTTTTAGCTTAATGCAAGCCTATGGGGGGGGGAAACGGAGCTCCGATCCGGATCCGGAGCTCCGCAGTGGGGCGGAGCGGACATAGGCGGAGCGGGGGCGGAGCAAAGCGGCCCAATCTGCAAATCGTGGATCTGGAAGAGAAGCGGAGCGGGGGGTCCGTGCACACCCCTACGCTCTACATTCTCCATTTTCTCTTATCCAATTTTTAGTCCATTGTTCCAATTGCCAATTTACCAAGTTAATTTTTTATCTTTTAAAACCTCTTCCAACTTCCCTCTTGTATTCATCCCTCTTAACCATGCCCTTAATTTCATTTTATTTTTCTCTAATAAAACTTTGCTTAATCTACTCTTTAAATTCCCAGGGAAATTCTTTAACATTATTACCAGTGATAAGGGGGAGATGCTCGGGAGCAACTCCTTTTTATATTTACTCCAGATTTCCCAATGGAACTTTAAAAGAGGATTACCTATACTTTCAACCCATTTTTTACCTCTTTCCCTAAAAAATACATTTTCAAAGTTCAAGTCTATATTATTTGTGGTTTTATCCTCCATCCAATCTAAATCTCCTATTCCTAAAATTGCTTCTGCAATATGTCTTAACCTATTGGCTACATAATGTAGATTAATATTTGGGAGACCCAATCCTCCCTTTTTTGGTTTAAATACCATTTATTTTTATTTATCCTCACTTTCTTATCCCCATTAAGTAATTATTTATAATATTCTGCCAACTTTTTAACTCTGATTCTGAGATTTTTATTGGTAGCATCCTAAAAATAAAATTGATCTTTGCTAAAATCTTCATTTTTATTACTGCTATTCTTCCAAACCTTAATAAATTCAACCTTTTAATTTTTTCAATTTTTCTAAAATCTCTTTTTCAAACTACTTAAATTTTCCTTCTCTAAGCTCTCCAAATTTTTTGTAATTCTAATCCCCAAATATTTAATATGTTCTTTAACTCTCATTTCTATTTCTTTTCTTTCCCAATCCTTCTCTTCCTTTTTAGTATAATTAAATAACATCAACTCTGATTTTGACCAATTTATTCTTAATCCAGTAATTTCTTCAAATTCTTTCAAATGCTGTTTAATTCTTCCCATCTTTCCAGCTGGGTTTTTAATAGTTAACAACGTATCATCTGCAAACATATTCAATTTTGTTTTTTTAATACTACCTATCCCTTCTATCTCCCCATCATCTCTTATTGCATTTGCCAATAGTTCCATAACGATTACAAACAGGACAGGTGAGAGTGGACATCCTTGTCTTGTCCCTCTGGCTAGTCGTATTTTATCAGTAAATCCATCATTTACTACCACTAGGGCTGTATTTTGAGAGTATAATTGTTCTATTATAGCTTTAAATTTGTTTCCAAATCCCATTTTATTTAAAACCATCTTTAATGCTTGCCAGCTCACACAATCGAAGGCCTTAAAAATATCCAACGCTAATATTCCCCCTTTAGTCTTTAACTTTTTTACCACCTGTATTACATTTAAAACTCTTCCCACTAAATTATACATTTGTCTGCCTACTACAAATCCATATTGATATTCCCCTATATATTTAGCTATAAATTTATTTAATCGTTTTGCTAAAATAGTTGAAAAAATTTTGGCGTCTTGATTTATTAACGAAATAGGTCTATATGAGTCAGGGACAGTCCGATCCTTATCTGGCTTTGGAATTAGAATTATTAACGAATGTTCCCATGATTCTGGGATCCTCTCTCCTTCCAATATAGCATTGTATAGCTTCAATAATTTTGGTACTAAAAATGTTTTAAAAACTTTGTAATATTCCAGTCCTAAACCGTCTACCCCGGGTGATTTACCCACTTTCGAATTCTCTATAACCTCTTCAATTTCTCTTTGAGAAATACTCCTTTAGATTAGCTCTTTATGTTCTATTTCCAATCCCTTCTTTATATGCTTTCCCATATAAACTTCCATCTTCTTCTTCTGAGTGTCCTTTTCCTGATATTGTTCTTGATAAAATTCCTGAAATTTTTTATCTTACCCTTCATTGTGTGACAATAATTCCCTTGTTTATCTTTCACTATTCCTATCCCATTCTTAGCCTTTTCCTTTTGTGAGTCTAGCCAGCTTCTTAGAGTTTCTGTTACTATTTTCAAAATACTCTCTTTTCATATAAATTAAATTTTTCTGAACTTCCTCTAAATTCTTATTCTCTAACTCTTTTTTCTTTGCTTGTAATTCTATTAATTTATGTTTATTTTTAGATTGCCAATAATCTTTCTCCAAATTCTTAATCTCTTCCTCTAGCTTTTCCTGCTTTGCAACCTGTTGCCTCTTTAAATTACACATTTCCCTAATACAAATCCCTCTTGTTACAGCCTTCATGGTATCCCAAACAACTGCCCTTGCCGTTCCTCCCTTTTCATTAATTTCCCAAGTTTCTGACAATTCCTTTTGCATTTTTTCCACCACTTTTTAAATTTAAAAATCTTTGTATTCAGCTTCCACCTAAACGCTTCTCTATAGTCCTTTCTAACTGTAAAATCTAAACTTACCAATGCGTGATCTGTTACTTTGATTACCCCCAATTCCATTCTACAAACCTTAGTTGCGAACTCCTTAGAGACAAAAACATGATCTATCCTAGAGTAAGTTTTATGAACTGGAGAATAATATGTAAAGCCAGGATCCGCCCCTTTAAGTAATCGCCACCCGTCAACAATTTTTTTTCTTTTATCAATTTATTTAACATAGTAATATTATTCCTCTTTTCAGCACTAGTGGGGTTTGACCTGTCCAGTCTATTGTCCATAACCATATTAAAATCACCAGCTAAAATAACATATCCCTCCTTAAATTCCTCTATTTCTCTAAATTATTCTTTATAAAATTCTCTATGTCTCTCATTTGGGGCATAAACATTTACCAGCGTATATGCTTTACCTTCAATTTGACCCTTTATCAAAAGGTATCTACCTTTCCCATCCTTTTTTATATTCTCCAAATTAAATCCAGTTCTTTTAGAAATCAAAATGGCCACTCCATTTTTTTGACGTCCCCAATGATTTTTCATAATAGACTGACCATTTCAAACAAATTTCATTTACACCATCCTTGACTTGAAGAGTTTCCTGCAAAAAAAAAATGTCAGATTCTTCTTTATTTAGAATTTGCTCAATTCTCCTCCTTTTCATGACTGCCCCCAGACCTTTGACATTGAGCGTTGTTATCCTTATATTCTTATCCATGTTCAGTTTTTTGATATTCTTTCAGATCCCTTGTGCTCTCAAACTCAAACATAAAAACATAAAACCCCTTTCAAACCCCTCCCTCCCAACCAACAATATCCCACCACTCTTTTTTTTCTATCTACCCCTCTCCTTCCCCCCGTCCCCTTCCCCTCCCCCACCCTCCCCCACCTCTTTGCCCCCCACTAAGTCCCCGTGAGTCTATCACTCCGGCCAATTTTTTACCCTTGGGGGGGGGGAGACGAGCCCACAGTCCCGAAACAGCAAGCCTTCTATTTTAAATTTACTTCTATTTTATCATCTCAATATTGTAAAAGTCACTTCCCACTTGCTCCAGCACCTTCATCTCCTCCTTCTGCTTGAGTTGACATGACATCCACATCCAGACCCAAACTTTTCAGAAGCTCTTGACCCTGCTCCAAGGAGGTCACTCTGCATAGCTTGCCAGCATGCATAAATCTCAAAAAAACCAGGTACCCCCATGAATACTTCACTCCTCTTCTGTTGAGCTTTTCTGTGATTGGTTTATCACTGCGTCTCCAGGTAACAGTTTGTTGACAGAGATCATTATAAATTTGGACTGAAGAATCTTGAAACTTCAATGTTATAGGTCTTAATTTTATCATGAGCTGCTCCTTTTTAAAATAATTGCCAAATTTCATCAGGATATCTCTTGGAGAGGTTCTGGATCTGCTTACACCCACTCTATGGACTCTGTCCACATCTTCATTGTTAATTATCAGATCTGGTATCATCTCTTTAAACCAATGCAATAGTATTGCTCTCAGATCTTCTCCTGATTGCTCTTTAAAGTTCTTAATTCGAATCGACGATCGTCTACTCTGATCTTCTAGCTGAATCAGCCTTTTTTCATGCTCTTCATACTCTATATTATGCTTCTCTTGAAGCAGATCCATTTGTTTCCCCAGAAAGTTTACTTCTGATTTAAGTGATTTGATGTCCTTATCATTTTGAGCTATCGTGGTAGTAAGCTCATCAATTCTCTTGTCCACCTTTTCACTAATTTTGTCAATTCTTTCAAATAATGCATTATTATTAATCAAAATAAATTCTTTGATCTCGTCCAAGTCTGTTGGCTTTTTGCCAGATTTTGACGCCATCTTAATGTCGTTGCCTAAATCTGTTTCTTCTTCCAA
Source organism: Elgaria multicarinata webbii (assembly GCF_023053635.1). NCBI lineage: Eukaryota > Metazoa > Chordata > Lepidosauria > Squamata > Anguidae > Elgaria > Elgaria multicarinata. The sequence goes on along the minus strand of NC_086184.1, from coordinate 21,248,164 downwards.
TTCTGTTACAGATAATTTAGTAAGCCTAGCTGAAGAATGGTTTGATGGATGTGGTCGATATCTTTGCCAAACAGGTTTAAACTCCTTTTTTTCCTTCTGTCTCTTAGGGTTAGACATTCAACTCGTAACTCCTATTACCGGGCAACAGTCAGCTGTTTTTAAAGTCTCTCTTTTTCTAATGTTAAAACAAACAAATTCTCAAACTTGCTCAATCAACCCCCTACACTCCGGCTGTCAGATTTATTGCTCGCTAATTAATCACACTGATAAGCCGATGGCAGGGAATGTTGTTATTTCTGCTCTCCCTCTCCCTCTGCTCTCTGGCAAGCAGTTTCTGCACCACGCTGTTAAATCACATGTACAGCTTTAAACGGCACCAATCTTTACCAGACGATGGCAGAGAGAATCATACACAAGTTCATTATAAAATCTTGCCCGCTTGTTTGAGATGAAAACGTTTAATGGCTTCCTATTCAGGAGCCTAAAAGAAGACCTACCGATCCATGGTCCATCAGGCGCTGCCTCCACTCTTCAAATACTTAAAAGGTTGTCACACAGAGGAGGGCCAGGATCTCTTCTCGATCCTCCCAGAGTGCAGGACACAGAATAAAGGGCTCAAGTTAAAGGAAGCCAGATTCCAGCTGAACATCAGGAAAAACTTCCTGACTGTTAGAGCAGTACGACAATGGAATCAGTTACCTAGGGAGGTTGTGGGCTCTCCCACATGAGAGGCATTCAAGAGGCAGCTGGACAACCATCTGTCAGGGATGCTTTAGGGTGGATTCCTGCATTGAGCAGGGGGTTGGACTCGATGGCCTTTTAGGCCCCTTCCAATTCTGCTATTCTATGATTCTATGACCTTCAGGCTATATATGGCTGTGCTCAAAAGACACCTCAAACCATGGTGGTTAAGGTCTTAACTACCATCATTAAAGACTTAACTACCATGGTTTAAGATTTCTTCTGAGCAGGGCCTGTGTGTGGTGACTCAGAGACAGAGGTGGTGGTGGTGAGTCAGAGACAGAGCTATTCATGGTGCTTACAAGTCCTATTCATTTGACAGTGAAGCATGTGCTTAGATATCTAATATTACAATCTAAGAAGTTTAAGAGTTCTTAACACAGGCTTGATCTTGTCCAACATTCTCAGAAGTTTCTATAGAAACAATAGCAATGTGATCTACTATTTCCTCTTAGCTTTTCATTTGAAAATTTAATGGCAGATGTTCTCTTTTCTTGACACCATTGATTCCCCCAAACTCCTGGTTTAGAAACATTCTCCTTTGTCTTATAGCACCACTTACTCACAATATATATTTTATGCTACACATCTCGAGTTTCAAACCGTCACTCTTACTCTGTTTTGCTTTTTTACAGGCTTCTGTTTATACTCCCCTGGGAAATCTTTCCTGGCTCTCTAAAGCAAAACAAAGGAATCTTGATTTGAATAGGTTTGGCTAGAAAGCTCTTCCACAAAAGAAAGTAATCAAGCTGCAAAAATCTTGAGATAATTAATGCTACCAAAGCTTAGCCTCTTGTTCTTAATTAAACAACGCATCTGTAAGAGATCTCATCTATCTAAAATATCTCTCTCTCTCTCTCTCTCTGTCTGTCTTTATGCAAACTGTGGTATTTATGGCTGCAATTTTGCACAAATCATGATTTGTGTAAATATTCCCAACTGTGAATTTGCACAGATCACAGTTTGTGGAGAAAAAAAGGCACAACATTTTGCTGGGCATTTGCAGACCACCTGGTGGTTACCCTCACATGCATGTTGATAATGGCAACCAGTGGGTGTCCATTGGGCAGAGCACAAACAGGACTTGGGGGGGGGACTTCACCCATTCCTACACATGTGTAAGTGTCCTATCAGATCTAACAAAAGAACTTCCATATCACTTCCTCATGCACCTTTTTTTTTCTCAGTGGAGGCAGTTCACAGTTTTAACTACCAACCATCAATGGTACAGAATCCACTGATGCACAAACATGTGAAGCTTATTTTCAGCATTGCCACATAGGAAAAAAGAAAAAAAGAAAAAAGTGTCAAGTTTGAGTGATTTGCAGATCAGAATCTGACATTGTCTGGGAACTTCAGTTCTTGTTGATCTGAGATGCAAGTTTTCTCAAACATGGATCCTTTGTTAGAGGCAAAGAAGGCTGCTTTGGACAGATTTTGTAGCCAATGTTATGTCATGTTATTATCATAATCCCCTTGGTCAAACAAACAATCAAAAGAGCATTAGAATTCTGTTAGTACTTTCTGTATGCATGCTATCTCCTCCGATGTTGAGAGCTTTCACTCCATCTCTTTGCTAAGTGTTTCTCTATATCTTTCAGTCTTTTTATCCACTAGTCACTGAAGCTGTAAATTAGCTTTAATGGAAGTATCTGTAATAGGTATAATTAAATCCTGGGAGCAATTGTTAAGAACGGCACACCACTTCTGAGTGAATTCTTCATTCTTCCTAAACAAGCCTACTTCTTTAAGGATCTGCAGACCCATGTGTATTCATTTCGGCTCCAAAAAAAATATTCAAGTAGAGTAGAGATATGCCATTTATTTCTGATTGCCTTGTTGTACGATCTTACAAGTGATTCCAATTCTTCAGCATTGTGCCAAGAAATCTGATCAAAAATGGAAGATTACTCCAACAGTTTATCAAAGCATTTTTTAGAATAACTGTAAATGTTATCCAAATGTCCATGCCAAGGCAAGGACAAAGGAGAAAAGAAGGAGACAAGAAATCTCTAGGTGAGCAAAAATATAGTTCCTTAAGCTCAGCACATTTAGTTTATTTAGTTTATTTATTTATTTATGAACATTGTAAAATTTTTTTTTTTAAAAAAAAAAACCCATCCTGTATTCTCCAAATGCTCTATTGCAAATTAACTGAGAAACACAAGGGAAATAATTCTATGCTTGGGTGAAAAAGGACAAGCTTTCAAAACAAATATATTTTAAACAATGGGGCAACAACTGCCCCACCAAAAAACCCAAAGCCCAATAAGGATTGAGCATGCTCAGTATTCACAAAATGTAGACAGACAGCTGGAAAAGAAAAGTGAAATATGGAATGGGAAATAGAATGCTGTATTTATCTGCTTTGGGATGACGTCCCTAGAGAGAATCGCCTGGCACATACATTGTACTCCTTTAGATGCCAGGTTTTTGTTTTCTCGGTATTTTAACAGTTTATCAACTTAATTTTTCACTTTGCTGTTTTAAATTTGTATTTTAAATCTGTTTTAATCTGTATTAATTCACTAATTAAATCTGTATTAATTTCTGCATTGCTGCTTGGTTTTATCCTGGTTGTGCTTTTATATTGCATTTTATACTATGCTTTCATACTGTTGTTTGTTTTATATTCTGAATGGTTTTCATGGATTGAATTTTTGTAAACTGCCCAGAGAGCTTCTGATCTCTTTGGAGGAAGGCTATTTTACAATCACATCCTGAAGAAGTATTATTATTTCTTAACATGCCATAAAGGAAATGCCTGGAATCATAAAGGGATTATGCAGATATTTTCAATAGAGTGATCTGTTTGAGTGAATCCCCTTGCTCTTGCTCCATATCTTCTACACAGGTGAGCTGCACCCCATGCTCAGCAGTACTTCCTTCCACCTGTTCTTAGATCATCAGATGGACTCCAAGCTCTCCCTTCCCAGACCTATGCCTGTAATGTTGTGTAAATGGCCTCTTTATGTCCAGCATTTGCATAACATTACCTTCCCGGAAAACTCCAAGCCACCATTGTTGTGGAAAATGGCAGCTCATTAAGAAGACAGACAGCCCCATGGCTTCATTGGGCACTGGCTGGGCCATCCAGAAGCGTATGTGTCACTGTGAGCAGGGGCAGGCGGTGTTTCAGTGAGCGCCCAACAAAGCCAGGTGCAGGTGAGTCATTCCATCTCTACTTGCCTTTCATATGTAGAGGGAGTTGAGCAAAGTGATGGAGGAAGTGCATTTGTCCCAACTTCCTCTTCTTGGGAGTAGGGCTTATACAGGAAGAGAAGAACTGAATAGGTATATTGTACAGAATGTTTCTGTAAGACATTTCCTTTCAGTTAACAATGGAAGAGGTAAGTTGAGCCAAATTTTATCTTTATCCCCAGAGGTGAAGGGAGGAATTGGGCCATAGCTAGATGGGGTGATATCCTGGGGCAATCCTCGGGATCATCCCTGTATGTCCACATGATGCACAGGGGATCCTGGGAGAAGAGAGGGATGATCCCTCCCTTTCCTTGGGATCTCATCCTACCCTTTGAGCCTGCTTTTTCCATGGTCTCAGACTGATCCTGAGACTGCGGAATGTGTGTGCGGCTGTCGCAGTTTGTCCTGGCTCCTCACAGTTACTCGTGAGGAGCTCGGACGTACACACAGGGTGCAGGGCTCCTCAGGAACTCTGCACCCATCGAGGGTGGGGTGGGGGGAGTGGGGAAAATTGTTAAAAATAAAAAACCCTTACCTTTTGTGCACAAGCGCTCATGCACTTGTCTCCTTTATGGGGGGAAAACCCCCAAAATGGTGGCAGTGATGTCCTGTCCTTTCAAGGTCATCGCACGTAGCGTGTAATCAGAGGGGGAGATCTCACGATAAAAATATTGCATGATCCTCAGCTCTCCGTTGCGCTAGACCTGGTAGGTCTTGCTGAGGCCTTGGTCTACCGTTACTCACTTCCCTACCCCTGGCAGTGAGGGGTAGGTTTATGATTTGTGTTAACATCAATATGTGTCAGCTTGAGCCAGCCTCACTTCCATAATCTTCATATTGGAGAGTTTAGGAGGGAAGTGGGAAAGGTCTTTGCCCTACCCTTGCAGTAAAATAATGGGACATCCTCCACAGAGAGCCTTTCCTCCCCCACCTCTGCCCCACATCACTTGGAATCCTCTGCACACAAACTCCAACCCTGGAAAATAGATTAATTCTAAAGAGAGAGCTGAAGTGTAGATATTGCAGTTCTAGAAGGGCTGCAGATGAAAAATATGCCTTCAGGATATAATGTAACACATATAGGGAACTATATGTAAAATTCAGGAGAGATGCCAGAAAGCTTGTCAGGAGATTATTATTACTAGTGAATTAGCCTCACATGCAATGTACTCCTTTATCTTGGAAGATGCTTAGTCAGGGACACAGAAACTGGATATTACAGTGTGTGCGTGTGTTGATCTTTTTATTGTTCACTTTCATTACAATCTTGTTAAGCCTTTATAAAGCTTTCAGATTTACAAATAAGACATGTCTTGAAAGGCCTTGGGCTGGATTGAAATTCCTTTGCAATAATGCATACAATGCGAAAGCGATGGAGGTCAAAACAGCAACACACTTTGGAGTTTTGCTATTTATATTCTTTATATATTTGCTATTTATATTCTTAAGCTTTGTTGAATGTTGTTTCTCTTCTGTTGGGATGTCAATGCCAGACCATATAGAAATGAAGAAAAACCAATACTTCCCAATTCTGTTTCAAGTTGTCCTTTATATCTAGACAATCTGATGCTATAGTCACTCTCTCTCACCCACACCCACACACACACCTGTGTAATAAACATGAACAAAATGAATTGAAGCCCGTCCACTGTCAACACCATATAATTTAGCTCTGTATTTTTTGATGTAGCAAATTCGGAACATTTTATTGCCTTATCTATGTTTTAAAATTTAAATATAGTATTTGTATACCACCTTTCTAGACCAATCAAGGCTTTTTACAAAACATCATTGTTATTGTGGCAAGCTCATACATCCCTGGTTCTCCCATCCCTATTTACAAGCTGCCCTGCTGTTGTAAATAATGAGTGTCCTGGGCCGTGTTGCCAGATTTTGTTTGAGACCACTCAATGCATCTCTGAGGGAGGGGAGTTTTCCATCATGTTTAAAAGAGGCAGTGGTACAGCCGCTTCTAAAAAAGCCCTCCCTGGACCTCCTGGATCTTAATAACTATAGACGAATATCAAGTCTACCATTTTTCGGTAAGGTGATTGAGAAGGTGGTTGCAAACCAACGCTAAGCAGTTTTGGATGACACAGATTATCTAGACCCATTTCAAACTGGCTTCAGAGCAGGATACGGAGTTGAGACAGCTATGGTCGCCTTAGTGGATGATCTACGCCTGAGTATTGACAGGGTGAGTGTGTCCCTGCTGGTACTTTTGGACGGAGCTGCTGTGTGGTGTACCACAAGGTGCCATCCTTTCCCCAATGCTATTTAATATTTACATGAAACCATCTGGAGGCATGGGGTGGGGTGCTATTAGTATGCTGATGACACCCTAATATATTTCTCTATGCCTTCAACAACAGCGTCAGCTAAGGATAGTGTGTCCTCTCTGAATGAATGCTTAGAGTTGGTAATGGGCTGGATGAGGAAAAACAAACTGAAGCTTGCGGTTGACATCTGTGCATTTCCAAGCTTGAGGTTGTGGTTCGTGAACGCCACCCACCTGCCCCAAATTGCATTCGTCGGCATGCAATACATTGTATGGGCGGGGGAAGGAATCTGTAGTTTTTAAAAATGCATAGAAATATGTTTTCAGCAATGGGAGAAGAATGCATACATTTCAAATTTGTGCACAGTCAATGTGCACATTTGGAGAAAATGCACATGAATATGCACTGATTTTCATGTGAAATGAAAACAAGCAAACCAACAAAAACAAAGCTCACAATCTGATAGGGACTCAAATTGGAATGAGCTCTGAAATTATTATTATTTATTATTATTTATTCATATAGCACCATCAATGTACATGGTGCTGTACAGAGTAAAACAATAAATAGCAAGACCCTGCCGCATAGGCTTACATTCTAATAAAATCATAATAAAACAGTAAGGAGGGGAAGAGAATGCACGGAATGGGGAGTCCTTCAGCAAACACAGGTTCTGCTGATTCACCCATCCCTATATGTGAAGATTCTCCCACCAACTGATGGATGAAACCATATGGAATAGGAATCTCGTACACCAATGCATTGTGCCTGCTTGCGGGTCATTGTGTGAACAGAGTGCTGGACTAGACGAACCCTCAGCCTGATAGAACATGGCTCTTCTCATATTCTGCTTTCATTATGAGATGCAGATTACCTATTTGCATATCTGATTTATTTATTTATTTATTTATTTATTTATTTATTTATTTATATTTATATACCACCCAATAGCCGAAGCTCTCTGGGTAGTTTACAACAGTTAAATGCATGTAGTAAGTAAATTAGTAGTCATTTAGGCCATTACTACACCAGCCCGAAAATCCAGGCTGGTCACAGCCCAGGCCCTGTGCATCCAAATGATGCATAGGGACTCCCAGGGGCAGGGGGGAATGAGTATGTGTTTTCCCAGGGATATATATTCGTCCCTCAGTCTTGGGATCATCCTGAGACCATGGGAGGTGTGTGGCCGCTTGTCCCGGCTTCTTCCCTCCTCCCCATCAGTAGCAGGGATCAGTAAAGAGAAGGAGCCAGGCTGGGATTAATTGGGAGTTGGTGAGGGGGTGGGAGCAAGTGTTTTTTTCCCCCCAAGTACCTTTCACTGGAGTGTGGGTGTACTCCAGCTCCTGTAACTTTTTTAAAAATGGCCACCTCCACTCGCACAACGTCCCTCCTCCCATCCCAGACATTATGCTGGTCATTTGGACATAGAGGACAATCCCAGAATGAGGTAAGTCTGGGATCACCACCCCTCCCTCCCTTTATACCTGTATGGTGTAGAAAGGGCCAAAGTTACTATTTCTCAGTCCTACCTTGTCTTCTATAGAATGAAGAATATGGGTTATAAGGTAAGAAGACCTACTTGATATAGTATACTAATGACTAAGAGCTACCTCCAGTATCAGAGACAGTAAGTCCATGTACTCCAGTTGCTGTAGAACATGGGTGGGAGGGTGCTGTTGCACTGTGCCCTGCTTGTGGGTCCCTGGTTTGACAACTGGTTGGCCACTGTGGGAACAGAGTGCTGGACTAGATGGACCCTTGGTCAGATTCAGCATGGGACTTCTTATGTCTGTCAGGGATGCTTTAGGGTGGATTCCTGCACTGAGCAGGGGGTTGGACTCGATGGCCTTGTAGGCCCCTTCCAACTCTGCTATTCTATGATTCTATGATTCTATGTTCTTACATGGTGAAAGAGGAGCTAGGAGAGCCACCAGTACATTTTTGTCTGTGCCTGATGCAGGGGGAAGGGTGGGGAGAGGGGTTCAGAGCTCCAACCTCCCCGCTTAAGGTTAGAGCACTCTCTCCATCCTCAGATCAAAGAATCTGAAATATTCTATGACCCCACAGACACTGTCGAAGGGTCTTAAGATTGCTCCCTCGCTAGCTTATTAAACTTGTATCTTTCTTCAGTATTCCTGTATGAGTTACCTATATAGATTTCCTTGAATTTCTCCTTAGGTACCAAATCTAATGTTCAGCCCTGAGCAGTGTGTGTGTGTGTGTCACAAAGGAATGAGAAATCATTCATATAGAAACAAATATTTCTTTCTTCCCTTTTTAAAATAAAAATACAATCCCTTTTATGTGGGGGAGGGCACTGTGACACTTTCAAGTATTGCTTACCTGCATGACATTCTAAACTTCTAAAAACATGTTATGTGTGTGTGTTTCATATATTAAGATGAAAGACAACAGTGATTGTTGAACTATTGTCTACCGGCACTAAACCTTACAGAAATTTGACTGCGAAATTAAGAAAATAAATTTCTTCAGATAGGGCTGAAGGCCCTCTCTGTGAGACTATTCACATTTTTAGATTTGAACTTGGCTTAATAGTTGACATTTTTCTATTCACTCTTTTCATGAGTGCAGAGAGTTTTGGATGTCACAGGACTCCATTTTGAATTAAAGCAGAATCCCTGGAGGTTTTAATTGTGTGTTTGCCACAGTCTATAGTCAATGAACAAGATCAGCTTTTATTAGCAGTAACTGAAGTTGCGAACATCAAGAAAACTGATGTGGCTGCACACTGTGAAACCATTCAGGACAGTGCAAATACTGAAGCCTGTAATTAGGTAGCAAAAGAGGACTTCAGAAAAGAACGACATACTACCAGTCCTTCAAATGACATAGTAGTAGTAGTAATAATAATAATAATAATAATAATAATAATAATAATAATAATAATAATAATAATAATAATCAGCATGAGCATTTCTGGTGCAGTTGATTTCCTTCCCAATCTGTCCGAACAAAAGGCTTAATTTTGTTTGCAGTGCATGCAAAAGTGTTTTAACAGTTGTATGCTTGTTGAAATGACTCTTCACTTCTCTACATGGGAAGTCGAACTAGCTTCTATACCCGCCACATAATTGCTGCACTGATGTATATTATTGGGGGTGGGAGGCTTGACCAGGGGGGGAAATGCTTTCAAAACAGCATTTTTTTGGCTGGAAATCAGCAATTATATTGTTAAACGATAAAATGGATGTGCCAGCTGAAACCCACTCTCTGTCCGCCTCTACTGCCTCTGGCTGCTGCTGTTCACCCAACTCCTCTCTTGGTGCAGCCATTCTCCAGGACATCTAGATTACCTTCTACTGTTCCACATGTTATTCCCACATGCTGCTTAGTCTTACTGACTTGCCTGCCTGCCTGCCTCTCCCTCTCTGCCTATTTCCTCCACCTGTCTTGCCTTGCTGGAAAGTATTAGGCATCACCAGCTGCCTCTGCCTAATGCTTTCCAGCTTTCTGCCGTTTTGGTGTGGAGGAGGCACTCTACGAAGAATTCCTAGCATGCCTTCTGCCACCTTGCATGGTGATCTTGTTTGCCTTCAGGGAGACCATGCCCACCTGCCTGCCTCTCTGCCTCTTGTTTATTTATTTATTATTGAATTTATATCCCACCTTTTTTCCTGCAAGGAACCCAAGGCGATGTACATAATCCTCCTCATCTCCACTTTATCCTCACAACAGCAACGCTGGAAGAGGTTGGGCTGAGAGTCTGTGACTGGCCCAAAGTCACCCAGTGGGTTTCCATGGCTGAGTGGGGACTAGAACCCGGATCTCCTGACTCCCAGTCTGACACTCTAACCACTTCACCACAATGGCTCTTGTTCCACCACCTGCCTCCTTATTCTGCCACACCACCTGCTAGCTGACACCATCTCTGCCTGCCTCCAACAACTGCCCAACCTAGCTGTTCTCTTGCTTTGGTTGCCCTGCTAGCTTGAGAAGAAAACTCACCCTTTGCTTCCCATGTATGGGCTTATGCTTATCCTGAGGGAAATCATGCTGGCCTGGCAAAGGTAGCATGGAGCTCTGCTTAGCTTCCTGCTCGCTTCTGCCTCTCTGACTGCCCAACTCCTCCAATCCCAGTACCTGCCTGCCTCTGCGCATGCCACTGTTATTTGAATTGCTGCTCACTGCAAACACCGCTTCCACATTGCCTGTGCCTGGCTCTAGTAAGATAGTAAAGCATAAACCTATGTTGTATTATTGCCTTTCCATGGCTCACACATTGATCAGTCAATCATCTAGGAAAATTGTCTGCATGGGCTGTGGCTCCTGTAACCAACTAAGCAGTGGGATTGTTGTGTGGAATGTAGACAGATTGTGACAGTGAGGCAGGATGGCTATTGTGTGTAGATGGTGTGGGCCAAGGATGGGGCCATGCAATGGACATTCTTCTAATGCTACAAGGAGGCATGGCGAAACACGTGTGTGCACCCACACACCCACAATTAAACTTTATTTCAAGCATCATAATATTCTGCACCAATCCTTCTGTGTTGTGTGCCATTTTCATAGAAATGCCTCAAAAATCTGGGAGAGAGAAGGGGGCGTGAATCAGTCCTTACTCACAAAATAAATTGAACACTCTCGTTCCTCCCATTCCATGTGAACTGGTCCACCTGTCCTTTTGAAACATTTCTGGTGTCTTAGTTAGGGACAGCTCTAGGCTGTCTATGAGAAGAATGGTCCACACAGGGGGATAAGTGTGTCCCTTTTTGGTGGGGGGAGACCCTCAAAATGGCAAGGCTGCTCTTGCACAGAAAACATTGCCGCTATTCTGAAACTAGGCAGGCATGATCTCCTCAAAAGGGGTCACTATCCTGCGACAATCAATGGGGAACAAGAAACCAAGATAGCCAATGGGAAGAAAGCATAAAAATGCAAATAAAATAATCTCACTATCTCTACTCATACTGGTGCTAGATCTAAACTTTGTGTCAAATCATTACAAATGTGGAATATAAAACAGGATATAACACTATGAAAGCGGTATATGGAATGTGCCCCAACAGTTATCCATGTACTTTAACATACTGCTATAAAGCAGTAGTGTAGGGCTGTCATCAGACTGGGTGGGGTCTGGTGTGTGTGGTGTGTGTGTGTGGAAATTGTGTTTCCCTGTCATCGCTTTGCCTCCTGCTATTCATCAATAGTGATGAACAGCTTCGTCTTTCTTCACATGGGGAAGAAAGAGGAAGCAAGCAAGGACCACGTGGCCCGTTCAATGGACATTTTTATTGTGCTGCTTCTCCTGCACACAGCAGGAAATGGCGGCAAGTTTCGGTATAGCCCCAAAATTTTAATTTTCTCTGTCTTATTTTATGATGGGGAAAAAAACAGAAGGAGCAGGAGATGTGCAGGAGTCAGATGGCATTGTCAAAAGTACCCATGGAAAAAAATTTGAGTGGCCAGTAACAAGTATGCAATAAAACAGTTGTCTGATGACCCTCTAGTTCTAGCCTGGGAGTCCAAATAAGTTTTCTACCTTCTCATTCTGCTACGTGTACAGACTAGGCTTCTACTAAAGTGGGAGGCATGGGAAAGGCTAAAGTGTACATTCCCATTTTGTGTAAGCAGCCAATTGAGGTAGGATTATTTCCCTCCCACACAGTTATTTATTTATTTATTTATTTATTTATTTATTTATTTATTTATTGTATTTCTATACCGCCCAGTAGCTGAAGCTCTCTGGGTGGTTAACAAGTTATTCTCCTTTCTTTCCACTATTTTAGCTTGAGTACAGCCATAAAGAAGCATGTTTGTTCTAAATCTTCTGTAAAGGCACTTGGAAGCGTGGCGTATTGTATGTAACTCAGTAGGCTTCATTGGTATTAACCCACATACTGCTGTTTGGATTGGGAGCCCTGCCTGCATTTCCCATTACATTAATGAAACAAAAGCAATGAAACAAAACATGTCCAACAGTAAGGTACTAGATCCTTTGATCATTAGTCATGAGGAGAAAGAAGCAGATGGTGTCACTTGGGGTTAGAGTTCTTGTCTCCAACAGAAGTTGAATGGAATCATAAGATTCTTGAAATTCTTTTACCAATTTGTTTTAAGTTGCACTTAACTTTTTGCACCAGTGGAGGGATGGGGTGGGGCAGCTGAAGCTTTATAAGCAGACTTTTCTCATCATGCTTTCCTGCCTGAATGCAGGGTGAATTTATCTGGTTGCCCTACTGAGTGCCAAGTAGGAATTTTTGGCACATAGTCTGAACGGGCTGGGCTATGAGTACGTTTGCCTACTTCACACTGTAAGTGGGGAGGGAGTGTCTTTAGGAAAATTGATTACGTCTTGGTGTTAGTTTAGTCACCTTTGTTTGCAGGCTGGGAGGGGCGGGCATGTTTAGACGAAACAGGGATGGTGATCATTCTGTGGCACTGTTTTGGTGACTGGTAATGCATGAGGCCTTGCACTGAGGGTTTTGTGGCCCCAGCAGGTGGCTGCAGGGCACCAGTGGGACACACAAGGACCCCTCCAGGGACCGGAGTATACTGGATCGCATCAGGGAGTAGATGATCTTGGTGGTGGGTGAGCGAGTGATCGTGCTAGCGAGCAGGCGATCACACGAGCAGGAAGTATGTGAGTGTCCACTGTCCCTGGGCTCCGGTAGGTTCATTCCTCCCAGACAATGCATGCTGAGAGTTGTAGGCTGTTCCTTCTTTATGGAGACCTAGGGCTGTGAATTAAAATGGCAGATCCATCATAAAATGGCCATTGTGATTTGATTTTTCAAATCAGAGGCCCAGATTTGCCCAGCCCTACTATTTGGCCAATTGTTGTTTGAGTATTTTCATGTTCCTTATGTCTCCATTTTCATCTCTTTGGGGGATGAACTACGGTTCATGATTATTGTGCAGCATGCAGCTTCACCTTCTGATTTCCTTTAATTTCTAGAAGTGACAGGGAGGATGTTCACACACACACATAACTTTTTTTTTTAGGACATTAGCCCTCTATACATAAATGAAATATACTTGTATATGTGTTTGTTTTCTCTTGGGCCACAATCCAACACAGAGTTATGTGTGCTGGAAAAACATCAAAATCAATGGGCTTAAATATCCTTAACTCTGCATTGGATTGTCTCCGTAGTTTGTACTAAATCTTAATCAAGGTAATTTTGAAGGTGATGTATTAAGTGTTGGAAATACTTTCTTATCTGAACAACATAGGAACATAAGCATGCAGCCGATATGGATAATTGTAGCCTGAAGTTATTGTTTAATTCAAAGTGTCTTATCTCCTTTACTCCTTTTTCTCTCCTGAGCAGATAGCCACGTGTTTAATTTTTTTCCCAAATGACTGCATAAAAGTATATGTGATTGCTAACCACAGGCTAATGAAATACAGATTACTTTAAACCATTCTAACTTGTCTCTTGCAAAGAATCCCCTTACAAAAACAACAGTTAACAGCAAAACCCAGATGCTAACCTCCTTCCTTACCATGTTAGGAGGAGGATGCTGTTGAGTAGGGATGTATGATAAATTTGTTTCAGTTCATTTTTGATTGGAATTTTTCCCAGTTTTCACTTTTTGGCCTTAACACAAACTTGTTAGCCTGTACATTTTTGAGCTTGCAATTTCATTTGCAGATCCCCCAAATTAGGTTCAACAGCATGTGTGTTCATCCTAGTATAACTGATGCCAGCAGAGAAAGAGAGATTTCATTGTTCCTTCTGTTTCCAAAAGAGTCAAATTGTACCCTGGGATTGTATGCCAGCATCCGTGGAGAAGAATGTAATGTGCCAAGGGTTAAAGATGGCTCCTCTGCCGAAGGGTGGCTGCAAGTGGCTACCATATTCACATTCTGTAATGAATGGAATGTGAAGAATGAAGCTTTGAATGTAACCTGTGACTTATGATTATGCACCTTAACTAGCTATTGAATGTAACCTAACTTGCTAATCCAAAACTGACCAATCAAAGGGTTAAAAAGACACTAACACCCTCTTTTAGTCAGAGCCTATAAATGGACTGAGATTCCTTTGTTCTGGGTGCTTCCATTTTGTAGAACTGGAGAGCAACCCCATACTGCAGTATCGGAAGTAAATGGATTAAATTCAATCCTCCAACCTCGTGTGTTTTGATTGGGAATTACATGCTGGAGTAATGAGCTTCTCTATCCCATTTGGGGGTCAAGATAACTACACCCAAACTAATTCCACTGATAACATAAAATGTATTGGGCCTGTTCAGTCTCGTCTTGTCCAATGTGTTTTGCTAAACCCTGCTCACTCACTAACCACAGTCAGACTGTCTGCTGCAGGGTTAGTGGCTCTAATCGTGGCTTAAAGTCTTGTGTGTGACAGCACACCTTGTGGTTAGTGCTAATCCCAGAGAACCACAGTTTTGCTAACCACAGAGTCTGAAGTGTCATCTGAACAGGCCCATTCTGGGCTCACCTACACCAAGCAGATATTCCACTATGAAAGTGGTATATAAAAGGCAGGAGCCACACGACTGCTTTATAGTGGTATAGAAGTGCACTGACAACTGTTGGGGCCCATTGACGCATGCAATATACCGCTGTCATTCCGCTTTCATAGTGTTATATCCTGCTTGGTGTAGCTGTGTCATGGGTCCCAACAGTTGTCAGTGCACTTCAGTACCACTATGAAACAGTAGTGTAGATCCTGCAGTTCACTTCAATACCGCTATAAAGCAGTAGTGTGGCACCTGCCTTTTATATACTGCTTTCATACTGCTTCCACAGTGGAATATCCTGCTTGGTGTAGATGAGTCCTCTGTCTTATTTATTAATCCAACTTTTTCTGTGTAAACTGATTTTTATTGTCCCTATAAAAATATCTGAAATTTCTAGTTCCTTTTGCTTCTCCATAATGGGGCAATTCCCCTATCAAACTCCACCCCAGTTAACTCTCAGGCATATCATTGAGAGCTTGATAAGGAGTTTTCCCTCTGCTAGGATTTGGCTATAAAATGTAACCTTTAATGCTGTTCACTGGTCTTTCCCTGAAGTTCTCAGTTTGGTTAGCAGATGATCTGTCTTTAGACTGCCACCACCCACTGGCCCTTAAACTGCAGCTAGTCCCAAAGACTATCTCAGGAGTCTTCCTCTCCTTACTTGCAGACCTTCTTCTGTTCTTGCCTTGGGTGTTCTCAGCTCCCATATTGACTCCCCACGCTCCTTTGTGCTCTTTTTCCTGGGTGATACATTTCTTCTGTCCCCCATACTGCCTCTCAACAGCTCTTTATATTCTTTCCAGCCTGAACTTCCAACCAATGAGTGTCATGATAGCCAAAATTCAATCATCCCCTTTTATTTTAAACCCAGATACAATAACTACTTTTAGAATGTTCAGATAACCACCTATCATATGATGTCAATTTGGATTCCATTTTTCCATGTTAAAAATAGAAACCTGGCTTCCCATCACCCTCAAATATTTATTTATTTATTACATTTTTATACCGCCCAATAGCCGAAGCTCTCTGGGTGGTTTACAAACAGTCAAGTAACCATCACAACATGCAAAAATATCTCTCTATTCTGGTCATAGCCAAGAGTAAAAGATTTACATTCTTACCATTAACCCCTTCACCTGTGTTTCAAAACAATATCTATAACTATATATACATATTAAACTTTTACTTAATAAATCAGTTTTTTTTCCACAGAGGGATGGCTCTTTCAAGCTCTGTTTTTCTGAGTTTCGTCTTTCCCCCCCATATGTTAAGGTTGTTCCATCCTGTTTCTGCAGCAGTTGGATAATTTGTGTGTAGGTGTGTGTTTTAAATAAGCACATAAATTCATAAGCATTTTCAGACAGAATTCGCCAAGTGTACGCATTTTGTTTGACTTTTCCAAATATACACATTTTTGACAAGGAATTTTCTTCTAAACTGAATCATTTCTGCACACTTCCCCTAATATATGCATATTGCAAAGTTTTTTAAAAAGTGAACTCCATCACAACTTTCTGAAAAGTGTGAATATCAATGTATAACTGCATTCCACCACTTGTATAGGTTTGCAAAGGACAAGTTTAGTAGATTTGCATTAAAATGTGACCTGAACAAATCCCCACACACACCATCACTAAAAATAGCTCAAGAGATTTCAGAAGTGAGTCCTTCCTTATTTTGCATTTTACTAGTTTTAAAAGAATTTCACCATATAAGACTTACCAGTACACGATGAAAGTTTCAGGAGCCCCAAATTGAGTTTTACTTTTAACAGGATATTTCTTGAAGTTGTCCAAAGAGACACTTCTGTTTACACTCTTGGTGCTTTCAGGAGATTGTTTCTACTTTGAAAGCTGATTCTGCTTCAAGACCATATGATTAAATCCAAAACAGAAACAAGAGAACCTCATTTTCCCCCAAACTTTGATCTATAGTTGGAAAACACAGAAGTGTACTCTGAGCCGCACGAAATAATTGCCACTGTTAGAGAAAGAAATCCTGAGAGAAATCATGTTTTCACCAGTGAAGATTTTTCAAAATGTCTTTATCCTCCCTTCTCCCATACTTCGTCCCTGAGGCCTTGCACTATGGCATACTTTAAAAGGAGATGGATACTTGGCTTTGAACTTCATTTGGCTTTCCTCACGTAGAAAAAAAGTTGCATATCAAAGCTAGCCCAGAAAGAACATATGCATTGGCTCTACATGTGATCAATTCTTCTGAATGACCACAAATCACTTCCCTCACTCCCACCTTTAAAGGCAATGTAGTGGCTAAAGTTGGGAGATCCGGTTTCTAGTCCCCACTTGGCCAGGGAAACCCACTGGGTGACTTTGGGCCAGTCCCAGACTCTCAGCCCAACCTACCTGTTGGGCTGTTGTTGGGTTGTTGTTGTGAGGATAAAATAGAGAGGAGAGGGTTATGTATCCTGCCTTGGGTTCCTTGGAAGAAAAAAGGTGGAATATAAATGCAACAAAAACAATAATAATAATAATAATAATGTACTGCATATGTGGACAAGAATTTTTGTGGACATAATTTTATAATATGGACATTATTTTATAATGTCCACAAATGTCCACAAAGAAACTAATAAATAAAATAATGTGGACATTATTTTATTTATTAGTTTCTTTGCAAGCATTTATGCAGCATGTCCAATCTTAAAAGAGATCACTAAAGTGGCTAACAATTAAAATCAACTATTTAAAACGTGGCTGAATAACGTAAGAACATGAGGAGTCATGTGGTAGTAGAGTGGTTTAGCAAAAAAAACCACCTGTGCACATTGTGATAGAAGTATGAAATTTGGTATGTTGGCATTTAAGACTATGTAGATTAAAATGAGATATAGGGGCATCTTGGGAAATCATTGTAACAGCCACCATCTTGGAAAATGGTGGCCAAAATCCAGTTTTCACACAAAAACTCTATTATTTGTAATCTCACAAAAAAGTTGTCTCAGTATAAAATTAAAGAGTATAAAATTTGCTACAAAAAGTCATTAACAATCTTTTCATAGGAGCAACCCTCGTTGAGATATTAAGGCTTTATTCCTATTCATTTGTCGGAGAAGTCAACAAAATGCACTTTCTCACCCTCTTTCCAATCTTGCACTTTGTGTTTCAAGCCTGAAACTTTCAGAGGTCACATTTTACACATTTTTCAACATTGTAAAAGTAAAGGAACACCAATCATCCACAGATGCGAACAGGTGGAATTTCGCATTGGACAATGGCTTAAGGGGAAAATAATAATAAAAAATCCTAAAAAATCAAGGGATGCACCAATCTGATTCAAGCTTGGCATACCCAAAGCCCTACTTAAAAGCTCTCAGGGTCCCATGTTTCATCTCTTTATCTTTAAAAAATAAGGGAGCTGTGGGCAAGGAGGGGGGTAGGGTTGGAACAGCAAAAGTATGTTACACCAGCTCAGCCCCTTGGTTTGAAAGGCGTGGAGGAAGAGAACCGCCCCACCCTCCCCTTTCATCAGCAAGCTCTCCCTTACAGCACATGCCCCCAATGAAGGAAAAAGCAAAGTGGAGGGCAAAGTCATGATTGAGGGAAATTATTGAGGGTTTTTTTCATTTCCCCCCCCCCACAATGTCTTTATTTGTTTCAGCTCCAAATGTTTAGCACTGTTACATATTAAAGTAACACAAACAAACAAAAATAATTCCAAAGGCCAGAAGAGCAGCTCATGGGGGGGGGGGGAACTGGATAATGGGGTGTTAAAACTGGTTGACTCTTCAAACATCTTAGCACTCTGGCATAGCTAGACTTCAGGGGTCTCATGTGCATTTAATCCACAGTTACACACTTCCAAAACGTATTTTTAATCCCAAATTTTGTTGATATCTCATGGGGATCTATGATCAATTTCTTTGTCTTACAAACAAACACCTTCCAATAGGTTTTATTGATGTCAGAGAAAGCAGAATTATAGCTTTATCACACCAGCGTTATACTGTGCAATCACTGCAAATTGTGTGCAAAGGACTCCAAAGCTTTCCAATTTATAATCTGCTTTTATTGTGAAGTACTCTGAAGTTTTCCAGTTTATAATATGCTTTGACTGTGAAGCACTCCCATGCATCCTGCTTTAATTGTGCTATAAAGCCAGAAGACCCATCCTATTTTGATACCCCTTTAAGACTGAATCATTTGTTTTTTGAGCGGCCACTGGGGGTGCAGGAGCAGGATTTGATACTATTATTATTATTATTATTATTATTATTATTATTATTATTATTTTATATAACACCATCAATGTACATGGTGCTGTACAGAGTAAAAGAGTAAATAGCAAGACCCTGCTGCATAGGCTTACAAATTATTATTATTATTATTATTATTATTATTATTATTATTATTTATTTATTTATTTATTTATATAGCACCATCAATGTACATGGTGCTGTATAGAGTAAAACAGTAAATAGCAAGACCCTTCCGCATAGGCTTACATTCTAATAAAATCATAATAAAACAATAAGGAGAGGAAGAGAAGGCACCAAACAGGCACAGGGTAGGGTAAAACTAACAGTATAAAGTCAGAGCAAAATCAAGTTTTAAAAGCTTTAGGAAAAAGAAAGGTTTTTAGCTGAGCTTTAAAAGCTGCGGTTGAACTTGTAGTTCTCAAATGTTCTGGAAGAGCGTTCCAGGCGTAAGGGGCAGCAGAAGAAAATGGACGAAGCCGAGCAAGGGAAGTAGAGACCCTTGGGCAGGCGAGAAACATGGCATCAGAGGAGCGAAGAGCACGAGCGGGGCAATAGTTTGAGATGAGAGAGGAGAGATAGGAAGGAGCTAGACAGTGAAAAGCAAATGCTGACACCTGCGCAAGTTTTAAAGATAAAGACATCAAAATTGGCACAGTAATAGATATTAAGGGGAGCTTTAAGCACACTAAATTTGAATCGGAGTAGGTCATCATTGATTTTTTATTATTCTTTTTACATTTCCCTCCTTAAACCCTTTTCCTGGTATGCAAAGGATCTTAGGAGCGCTGCCGCCTTGGGTGTGATTTAGCTAACAACAATATCAACAACAACGGTGACAGCTAAGCACCATAGGGGATAATTCGAAGGAAACGGGTACGTGGGATGAAGCTATTAGACTTGCTGTCAATAAAAATAGATGCATACTGCATTTACCAATGCATGTGACACTGAGCAAAGTAACATAAATGAAACGCTTTGCCCCTTTTCCAAAGAGTTTGAAGTTTAATTGTAGGGGAGGTAGAGAAACAAATAGGGGAAGGAAGAAAGGAAAGGAGAATCCATGAGGGAAGACTTGGAATGGAAACTGAACTGTGAAATGGAATTCCGCCAGGTGTTCCATACCTGCCTAGAAAGGATGGAAAGTCATGACAGGCAGTGAAAAAGCAGATCCCTTTAAGAAAGGTTCAAATATATTGAAAATGGGAGTTATATTTCTTCTTTAGTTGAAAATATAGTGTGTTCCATCTGTGAAAGTCAGTGCACAGCTCTGATTAGCTTAACTTAGAACTGAGCAAAAGTACACCCAAGAACAGGATTTAGAACTGTGTATGATTAGTGTATTTTTTAATTAAGAGCTTGATCCTGTGTCCACTGTGTGCCTGTATTATCAGTAATTTCAATTACCACTGAACCATGTACTCAGCATTTCTGTGACTAAGCCCCAAAACAAATTAAACAGATTAGCCTTCACATGGTTTTCAAATAAATACATTCTTCCAATCTTCAGAACAGAAATGAGATTATCTGAGATCTGCCAGATTTACTCATGCTTGATGTTAGGTTATGGCCCATGTCCTATGAACTATGCCTGTGAGTTATATGATATCAGAAGCGTTCCATATGCTTGAAATTTAACAAAATGGTTCCAGTGCTCCTTCCCCCCTTATTTATCTAGGACAGTCCTGTTTCCTCAAGTAAATCACTGTCCCTTATTTCATATCCCCTCATGTGTGTGTGTGTGTGTGGAGATGCTGTGTTAAAATGTTGTTAGTGTGATTTTCCAGCGTTGTTTAGGGATGGATGGAGCTGCCAAGTAGGTTTCTGTTAGTTTCTCATTTTTCCAGTCCTTAGTTGCTCACATCCCATTTTTACATAATTCTCTCTCTCTCTCTCTTTCTCTCTCTCTCCGCCTTTCCCCCTCCCTCCCCCTCTCTCTCCCTCACATACACACATTTTAAAACTATTTTTACAAATTCAAAGACAATCAATCAATCAAAACCTATCAGATTTAAGTCCAGTTATTTACAGAGGCCAGTGCATTTAATATTTCCCTCCCTTTACTTTACAGACAAAAATTTAGGTGAAATCCATTTGCTATGTTGAGTTTTACTTCATGGTTCTTCAAAATAACAAATTATATTTAGTCTCTTTTTCATCATTTCGGAAAAGTTTTTGACAAATTTTGCATTGTGCGTTCCTGATTTGTACATGAGATAAATTCATGCCATAATTTATTACATAATCTCCTTCTGCTTTGAGCTGAGTTCAGTTGGTACATCAGTGTATTTACCATGGCTATTTCCCACAGCTCCATGCAGCAAGTTTTCAGGCTTAGTAGTGCTGTGGTTTTTTGAATTTTAGCTATTATTTTATGGTCTGCCATCAGCAACACATTTAATGCCTTTGATGTCACTTTTGCATTTTGTTCTTCCCATATATTCTTCCCATGTTATCTTCAATCCATTTGACATATTTTTTGTCTATTTCAATAAGATGTGAATACATTTTACAGACTAATCCTTTTCTATTAAACACATGTTCTAGTAAAATACCATCAATTTTCATCATACTTCTATTCTGCCTTACAAGAGGATTCATAATAAGATAATACATTCAATATGGAGAACCCAATTCATTTGTATTCCTGAAGCTTTCCTTTTAATTTTGCTACAGTAAGAGGAGCTTCATTCTCATAGAAAACTCTTATTCTATAAAAACCCCTTTTCCCCACCCTTACATGAGCAAAATTTGGATGAAACAAAGGGCGTGTCTACACATAGGGGTGTAGAAGGAGGGATGGGAGGATCACAGACTTACCTGCTTCTGTGTCCAACTGGCAGTGCGAATTCTCAGAAGGAAAGAGGGATGTTGCGGCCACCATTTTATTTATTTATTTACTAGCTATACCCTGCCATGCGTTGCTGTGGCTCAGTCTGGTTAAATTGAAAAGAAAGAAAAGACAAAGCGGATGTTCCTAATATGTTTAATTTCACAATGCTTGTGGATATACAATATTTTTAGTTGTTCCATTGTCTGTGTAGATATAGAGATTGTCTGGTTTGCCGACTCTAGAACGCGCAACATATAATTGTCCATGTGAGAAGCAATCTGTGTCTAGATCTAAACCGCACAATTCTAAAGATTGGCCCTGAGCTTTGTTGATGGTGATTGCAAACGCCAATCGAATTGGGAATTGCAATCTCTTAAATTGAAATAGCATATCTGTTGGAATCATAGGAATGTGAGGAATGAGGACATCTTCACCTTTGAAAGGTCCTGTCAAGATTGTTCCTTCTATGATGTTGCTCAGTAATTTTTTTACTGCAAGCCGCGTGCCATTGCAAAGTTTTGTGAGAGAACATGCAAATAGAGGAGGCAGAGGCAGTGGATTGGCCTACTGTTTGGTTTTTTAAAAATGATGTTTTTACGGTGAGGAGGTTAGTGGAAACTCCTGGCAGTTACCTTTCATCAGAACGTGTAACTGTCACAGCTGTGACATCTATATTCACTCAGCCAATTGTGAGAGAACATGCAAATAGGAGGAGGCAGAGGCAGTGGATTGGCCTACTGGTTGGCGATGTCACAATGACCTATAAGAGCAAATAGGAGAGAACATGCAAATAGGAGAGAAGGCAGAGGCAGTGGATTGGCCTACTGGTTGGTGATGTCACAATGCCCTATAAGAGCAAATAGGAGAGAACATGCAAATAGGAGAGGAGGCAGAGGCAGTGGATTGGCCTACTGTTTGGCAATGTCACAATGATCAGCAGGACTGGTTTTTAGGAGGCCTATTTCTTTGATTTTAAGACAAACTTTTGACCCCATATAGAACATAGTTACATAACAACGCTCACGTATTCGAATGCAAGGTTGTGTCAAAATTTCAAAGCAATCGGTGAAGAACTTTCGGAGATATAACGTCTGTTTCGAACGAACATTTACATTTTTATTTATATAGATTGCATTTCTATACCGCCCAATAGCTGAAGCTCTCTGGGCGGTTTACAATCTTCTTTCTTCAGGAGAAGCCATGCAAGCCTGGGGTGTTTTTTTTTGTTTTTGTTTTTGTTTTGTTTTTTAAAAAAACACCTTGTGCCCAAACACCCCCCACCATCCCTGGGATGGTGAAATTGCTGCATTCCACCCCCATTGGCATGGAGCCACCCCATGTGGCTCTGTGCCCATTTCAGGCCCTGGGAGCGCAAGGCACACCAGCCACAGTCCTCGGGATGGTCCCAGGACCACAGAGAAAATCAGGATAACAGGGTAACCAGTCATCATGGGGAAATGGAGGGGTCATCTCTGCTTGCCACCAGGATCCCCTGATGCACAGGGATGATCCAGAAACAACCCTGGAAAAAATGACAATGTGGTGTAGACATGCCCAAACATGGAAGCAACAGGGATATTTTCAAGATTAATTTCCCGCATTTCTTCCAAATTTGTAATGTGGTGCATAAAAAGGGTTTGTCTACCATTTCAAATCTCAAAATACAGGGAAATAAGCACAACCTTTTGTGGAATGTAGAGTCAGCTCTTGGACAAAGCTCCCTAAACATATTGATTTGAAACTTCAACTGTTTGTTCACCTGAGAAGAGACAACTACCTTCGTAAATTTCATACAATTCCTCAAAGAAATATAGACATAGTTTTCAAATCTTTAATTTAAAGGCATGCTTGGCAATTGGTAGATGTAATCACCTCAAACAGCAATGTCATTCCTGAAAATGCCATCAAATTCTGACAAACAAAAAGTGATAGTTATGTGTTGATTTCAAAAGATAGTCAATGGTAGGCATGAAGAAGTGGATTTCCAAATTGAGATTCAGATTTAGGCCTGACTCAAAGTGGGTGGCATCAAAATCAGTCAGGCCAAATGGGAGGGGTTTTCTACTTCTCTCAATTGGTGTACACACTGAATCTCTTGGTTGGTAATAATGTCAACTTTCTGTGCTCTACAGTATAAATAATATAATATACTTTTATATACAGTATAAAAACTGTAAATATACACAGCTAAAAACAAATTAAACCATAAACCAAGTTAAAACAATATATAATTTAAAAGCAGCAAAACTATTAAAACAGTTAAAATAATGTGCCTAGTGAATTCAACCATTGTTCATTATGCTTGTGCAAGCCTTGTGCAATTGGTTGCACAATGGGTTGCTCAAGAGTTATATGCAAGGGGTTGCACAAGTATAATGCACAACCATGCTTGTGCAAATATAACTTGAGTTGGATTCCTCTCTTATGCATAGTTCAAAACCTGGTTTCCATGAGCACGTCATTTGCATTAACAGAATGATGCAGTTGGATAGTATCCAATATTTTCTCCACATGTGAAGCACAAATTAGTGCTTTTAAAGTATAAGTGTTGAAAATCATTTTGAAAATCTCCAGAGAATTGAAATAACTAAGCAAAGGGTTTTTTTTTCCCCCAGGGGTGGGAGGTGGAAACTAATGATCACCACAACAGTTTTTTTCCCTGAGTAGCGAGAATGCATCTTTGTGATAAGTCAGGATTTTGTGTCACTGACACAAAATAGAATGCAGCAGAAATGCCTAAATGTGGATAAAGCTAAATATTTTTACTCTTCCCCTCATTCTGTTAGCGATTTTAATTGTTAATATGAAAACAAATAAATAACAGGGCAGATTATATTGATAGTGAATGATATTGAAGCACAAAGCTAACAATAATAATATATAATAATTATTGTATTGATGCAGGGGAAATTTATTTTATTTATTTATTTTATTACATTTATATACCACCACACAGCCGAAGCTCTATGGAAATGAATTATTTATGGTTTCAAAGTATCTGTGGGTAATTTTAATTATCTACTTTTTAAGTATATGAGATCCATGGCAAATACATTAACAATTTAGACTGAACACCTGCTACCTTTCCTCCTCTTTTTTCAGGGAACAGGAACCAGACCTTGTAAAACTAGTGTTGCAAAGCTGAAATTGACAGAGGCTTGAGATGAATATGGAATATGGACTGTTGGACTCTTTCTCACTAACTGTGGAATTAGATTTCATCAAAATCATCGGGACTAAAATCTTACTTACCTGCAAGTAAAATCCTTTATTGGGACTTATGTCTGTGTACACACACAGGATTGTACTGTAAACATATATTCCTAAAAGTATTACATTTTGTATTGTGCATTTGCTTTCCGGTTTTATAATGGCCATAAAATAAATAAACCAGTCAATAAAATCCCTAATTTATTTATTTATTTATTTATTTATTACATTTCTATACCGCCCAATAGCCGGAGCTCTCTGGGCGGTTCACAAAAATTAAAACCATTCAAAATATAAAACAACAGTATAAAACCATAATATAAAATACAATGTAAAAGCTCAACCAGATAAAAACAGCAGCAATGCAAAATTACAAATTTAAAACCATGTTATTTAAAATTTATAGATTGTTAAAATGTTGGGAGAATAAAAAGGTCTTCACCTGGCGTCTAAAAGCATATAATGTAGGTGCCAAGTGAACCTCCTTAGGGAGCTCATTCCACAGCCGGGGTGCCACAGCAGAGAAGGCCCTCCTCCTGGTAGCCACCTGCCTCACTTCCTTTGGCAGGGGCTCACGGAGAAGGGCCCCTGAAGATGACCTTAGGGTCTGGGCAGGTACATATGGGAGGAGGCGTTCCTTCAGATAGCCTGGCCCCAAGCCGTTTAGGGCTTTAAATGTTAATACCAGCACTTTGAATCAGGCCCGGACCTGGACTAATGAATTAGACGCTGGCCAGATCTACCCCAAGCAGGATATAACACAATGAAAACAGTTTGAAAACTCTCTATGGAGTGTTTCCTGAGCCCCAACAGTTGTCAATACCATTATAAGCCATTTTAAAGCAGTAGTGTAGATGCTGCCAAAGTGCCCATATACTCCAGTATTCTGTTTGCTTCAAGATAAATGCATGGGTTTAAGCCAGTTTTACATTCTGTCGCCATCACTATGGACAGCAAATTTCATTCCCTCTGGGTGAGCAAACACTTTTCTTCTGCCTGTCCTGAATCTAGCAGTAATCAATGTCATTAGGTGACCCCAAGTACCATGAGAGATGTTTATTAAAAATGGTCATTTGATTTTACAAATGTGCATGTTTCTATGTATTCTTACCCTGCAGTGCTAACCCTGCAAATGGACTTCCACAGCTTCATAAAATCCCATCTCAACAATAAAAAATGGCATATAATAAACACTTTGGGCATTGCTAGACGGGGCTATAGAGCGTGTTACATACCGTAGTCGTGTCAACAGATCCAGATGATGTTCACCAGGATCCGCGGTCATCCTGTGGTGAAGCCTCTTTTTTCCAGTGTTTTTTAAAGTGAGTTTTAGCTCGCCTTTTCCTGCTGGTGCGCGCTAATTTGGATTCGGGAGGCGGAGGTGTGGGAGGACATGAGGTCAGTGCACTTTCCGGCATGGTCAGCACTGGTCAGGAAAAGGCGTGCTAAGGGGAGTGGCCAGCGCCTTCGGTCAAGCCACCTCCGCCATTTGCGCCCAGTCTGCAGCTGTGGCAGCGGAGCGGAGCGGCGGCTTTTTTTTTATTCCAACACTTACGGTTTGCGCACGAACGGAGGACTGGAAAAGTGGCTGCTGAGCTGCTGGGGGGGGGTCTGGGGGTTGGGGGGGTATGTTCAGCTTTTTAGATTATTATTCCAACCTCTGTGTGGGTCACTTTTCGGGAAGGCGGGCATCCAACAGTAATGGGAAGTTGGTGACTCCTCGCGATGGGCAGCCACAGGGACCGAAAAATGCCGGTGCTTTACGCTGTGCGGAAGATGTAAAGGCCAGTGGGGACTGAGGGGGATGGTACAGGCATGAAGGACTGTGTGCCTATTGGTGTGGGTATGCGGCAGCTGGCTGGAAGGGGGCAACAAGCGAGGGTGGGAGGCCATCTTCCAGCGGCCACGCAGCAGCAGGCGGAAGGTCAAGGTAGCATCAGCCTGGGGGGGGGGGGCACCTGGCTTGGAGGCCCTTTAAACTGCCTCAATACACTCCCCTGTCCTTCCGACTGCATTTGCTAGGGGGGGCAGTGATGGGGGTAGGCTACTGAGGCAGGTTTCACACCTCCGGTGGTGCGGAAACTGACGAGCCCCGTTATCTCTGCAATCTGATGGTCGGATGGGTAGGCACGAAGACACCTGCATCCATCGTCTCACAAAGGGCTGAGTTGGCAAAGATGTAGGCATCATGGTTCTTGCCGCTCCATCCTATCTCCGCATTGATGAACCGGCCCCTGTGGTCGCAGGTCCCCTGCAGAATCATGGAGTAGTCGTCGTTCCTGTTGATATATTCTGAGGCTTGGCATATCGGGCATTGGATAGAAATGTGGGTCCCATCTACCGCCCCCACACAATGAGGGAACCCCAGCGCCCCAAAACCATTCATGATCTGTGGGGCAGAAAACACAGAGGGCATATTACTGACAGGTGCATTGTTTCCGGAGTTGCGGACGTCCGCAAAAGTTAGCGCCTGTTCCAAGTGCATTCCCCCACCCCCAACCCCCACTCACCTCTGCCACAGTCAACCCAATCTTGACTGTACGTCCTAAGAGGGTCATTTCCATGGCAAAGCACACCTCCAGGACTATTTGTGCCACTGTATAGCAGCCTACCCTGAACTGCTCTGCTGTGGTCCTGTAGACGCAGGGGGTAGCCAGCCTCCATATGGTGATGGCTAGCTGTTTCTCCACTGGGATAGGTCTCCACATGACAATGAGCCTCCTCTCCAGATGCGGCCGCAACTCCTCTATGATTTCAAAAAAGGTGCCCCTGCTCATGCGGAAGTTGCTCAGCCATTGCTCATCATCCCACTCCTTCAGGACAAAGTTCTCCCAACAGTCCTTGCTCGTCGGCCAGGCCCAGAAGCGGCAGCGGTGACTTGTCTGGCGCACGTAATCGCTATACGCGGCCAGCATGGCTAGCCGCGTTTCGCAGAGGGCAACCCGTAGCTCGGCGCGGCGGCATACCCACCTCTCTATTTCTTCCTGCCACTGCTGCCGCCTGGCAGCCGCCGCTGCCACACGGAACCGGTGATACTCCGCCACAGCATGGCTATGCCCACGAGAAGGGCGCCAATGGGTACCTCAGGGCTAATCTCCATAGTTCCCCTCCCTTGGCTATCGCTTCCCGCACAGACGCGCACACACACAGCCACCTCTCCTTCCCTGATATGCTGCTTGCAGACAATGCACTTCCGCTGGTGCAGCTGTTTCTGGCCTGCTGCCATGCCTACGCCCAGTTGTGGGTTGGCTCCGTGGGATGGGGGGGAGGGCACAGAGCCGGTCATTGCCAGCGACACTCAGAGGCATGATAGGATATGTAGGCGCAGAGTGCCCATGCAGACGACTGACCTCGGGTCACAGTACACCTGCCACGACCCCCATCAGGAAGTGACATCATCAATGTTGCCGCTCAACAACGCCACTTGCTGGCCGTGCCCCCTGTGACCCATCCCCCAATGCCAACTGACTCCCCTCTGCCCAGCCTGAGGGGGGTGGCATGCAGCAGCAGCAGCAGCACTTCAGCCGCCACCGCTGCCGGCAGCGGCAGCAGCGGTGGCGGCCGCACTGGTGATCTACGCCAATTGAGGTCTTTTGCATTTGCGCAAACCGTGCAGCGGGTGAACCCCCCCCCCCGGAAATCAGCCCGGTGTGGCTGCGCAACCCGTGCTCAAGGCGCCAGCAGCACAACCGGAGCAAACTTCCGCAACCAGCCCTCTCCCGTACCGTGCTAATCCACAGAAGGTGTGGACCATGACGCCTCACACCTGAACGGGAAAATCAGGTTTCACCGCTCCTCAACCACGGAACACCTGGTAGGTCTAGCAAGGCCCTTTGTTACCTTCACCATTAGAAATACCAACCTACAGAAAACAGGTCTCCAAAAATAAAAGTCGTTTCTCTATGTCTTTAAGACAGGGTTAATTTGTTGGGAGATGGCCATGCTTAACATTTTTGAATGCCTGAATAAGGTAATTGCATTCATATCTGATTTGTACGCAGGTACTAGAAACTTATTTAATCTATGGCAAAGAAAATTAGTACATCTGAAAATGTTTTAACTGAACATACATATACTTGTGAATTAATGATTCGCAAATTCACTTCAACGGTGTTCACCCATTACATTCAATGGACTGGGCTACCCTGGATATGATTACATGAAATTATCAATTCACACAAGTACACATGTGTTGATTCAACCCAAATACAGTTGTATGGATCATCTCTACTCTGGATTAAATAGGATTCTGGTACTTCTATACAGATCAGTTAAGAACTCAAATAGACAGGTTCTCAAGGCTGCTTCAATGTGCATATGTACAGCATAAATGCATATTCAGTGTCATTTGTGTGAACCTCCCTTTTATGTAAAGGTTTAAAATGTAGCATCCTGCAGGATGCCTGGAGCATAACATTTTTGGTCCTGAATCAACCATTTCCCTATACTACTGTGTTGTTGTGAGGATGAACAGGGAGAGTTCACAAGTTGATATCGACTTGGAATTCAGAGAACTTTTGGTGAGTTCAAGTGCTGCTAATTCACATGACCCTAGTCCCTGTCCACCTTGCTATGCTTCTCAGGGAAGGCGTAAAAAGGATGAGTCTTCACCTGCTGAGCTTCTGCCTGGTTATGCACTGCTATGTGTCACATGACTTTGTGTAACAAGGTTTCTACTGGTGTATTTTGCCCTTCTTCTCTCCAGGGCCGAGCACACATACAGTATGGTAGCTGTGGGGGCCAAAGAGTTGATCAGTTAGCGGTTGATCAGTTGTCGTGCCAGCAAAGCACGTATATCTCCAGCATTGTGGTTATATCTCCAATCCTGGCATAATATGATTATGCCAGGATTCAAAGTGTGATTATGACAGGATTCAAATGTGATTATGCCAGGATATCAAAGATCTAAAGAGAGAAAGGATGGAAAACTTTCTGTTGAGGCTGAATGTTGAATTATGGTATGAAGATAAAAAGCTGTAGCATCAGTCTATGAACATTCCTTCCCCTAACTTCATATGCAGATCTGTTTAAAAGGTTTTCTTGAATCTTGCTGGAGTAACATAAAAGTATTGTGATAGCTATTCCTATAAAACCTTGAACAGCAGAGATATTGGAAGCCTGAGGGTTTAACGAATAAAAACATGTGATAGTTACCTTGCTTTTCATAAACGAAAGCAAATGAATGGCACTATTACAGAAACCATACAGCTGAGATGTGACTCCTAATCAATACCAACTATTTGTTCAACATATAGCTTGGTGGAATTTATTGAAAATCATATTTCTAGTATGAGAAATGTCAGAATAAAATTTAGCAACCTACTGTAAATATTGATTATTAGGGATGTGCTCCGCTCCGATTAGGAGCGTAGAAGCAGTAGCGGATTGGCCTGCTCCGCCTTACCCAGAGGCGGAGTAGGAGCGGACCGCGGACCCCCTAGAAGCAAGGCGAAGAGAAGCGACCATTTTTCGGAGCTCCGAGTTCAGTCGGAGCGCTCCGGTCGCCATCTTGAAAACATTTCGCCATAGGATTGCATTGCGGCAAATAATCGCGCATAACTACGTTGTTTTTGAAGCTATCGTTCTGGAAATTCTTGTGCACAGAGAGTCGTGGATGGGGGTCATTTTGAGACCACTCTCACCTCTCTGCGTGCTGTGGTTCACGTGCAATATTTTTTTAAAAATCGGGGCAACCGCGGGGCTCAAACTGCGTTTCGGCTTTTCGCCCATAGGATTGCATTGAGGGAAAGAATCGGGGATAACTGGGGGGGGGTTTAAGCTATCGTTCTGAAAATTCTTGTGCACAGAGAGTCGTGGATGGGGGTCATTTTGAGACCACTCTCAACTTTCTGCATCGTACGGGTCGCGGGCTAGAAGTTTTTTAAAAATAGGGTCAACCGCGGGGCTCCGTTTCGGCTTTTCGCCCATAGGATTGCATTGAGGGAAAGAATCGGGGATAACTGGGGGGGGTTTTAAGCTATCGTTCTGAAAATTCTTGTGCACAGAGAGTCGTGGATGGGGGTCATTTTGAGACCACTCTCAACTTTCTGCATCGTACGGGTCGCGGGCTAGAAGTTTTTTAAAAATAGGGTCAACCGCGGGGCTCCGTTTCGGCTTTTCGCCCATAGGATTGCATTGAGGGAAAGAATCGGGGATAACTGGGGGGGGGTTTAAGCTATCGTTCTGAAAATTCTTGTGCACAGAGAGTCGTGGATGGGGGTCATTTTGAGACCACTCTCAACTTTCTGCATCGTACGGGTCGCGGGCTAGAAGTTTTTTAAAAATCGGCGGGAAAAATACCTTTTTCAAAGGGCTGAGGGGCAGAGTCAGCTCCCGGTCATGATGATCCCAAAGTTGGAGGAGGGCATAGGCAAAACAGGTAACTTGGGATTCTGGGAAACTTCTCTTTCTTCATCTGAACGGGCTTTTCCCCGTGTTTTTTAACACAGTAGCCCCACCAAATGCACAAACACAACCTGAAATCATATACTAAGCCAAGAATAAGAGATAGAAAACACAGCACTGCTCCCCACCCTAACCTTGGTGAACAACTGAATCGATGTGGTGCAAGGGGATGAGCTCCCCTAGGGCATCTCATCGTGGACGTGCCCCCACTCTCTCCTGCACTGGAAGGCCATAGAGCCTTCCAAAGAGAGTAAAACGGTGGAGCAATGCCTATCATGAGTTGAAGTGAATGGTCACTTTTCAGTGGTGGAGCAATGCCTGTTATGAGTTGAAGTGAGCGTTTTACTTCTTCTCAGAGCTGTTGGTGGCTGTCTTGAACTGGCAGCTACTTCCCCCTCCCCCGGGCACGTCCCCCTATTGCTGGTAAAAGACAGATATAGCCTTTTTTTTTTAATTCTTCTTGCTGTTTATTGAGCAACACTGCTGCTTTTAATTCCACCCCTCCTTTGTTTATTGATTGATTTATTCCATTTTCTATGCATTACTGGCTTATCCTTGGCTCCCTTCCTTATGCCCCCAGAAATGCCAGCTGCATGCCTGCCTGCCTTCCCTCCCTCCTCCCCTGCCCACCTCGCAGGGATGTTGTGTGTGGGGTGCCCGATTTTCAAAAATTCGCCAAAAATCAGGGGATGATGGGATTGCCTTGAAACTTGGCGTGTGTGTGTATACGCCCATGAGGTGTCATGGTGCCAAACGTGAGGTTTCTAACTTCAACGGAAAAAAAGTTGTTTACTTTTTTAGCTTTCAATGCAACCCTATGGGGGGGCAAAAACGGAGCTCCGGATCCGGATCCGGAGCTCCGAGCGGAGCGGAGCGGAAGTGGGCGGAGCGGGGGCGGGGCGGAGCGACCCGCTCCGAAAAATGGCGGATCTGCAAGTGAAGCGGAGCGGGGGGTCCGTGCACACCCCTATTGATTATTGCTTCTAGGCCACACTGGAATTTTAAGTTGAACACTCTTCTTATTTGTTCATTTTCCATATCCCTGATTCAGAGATTGTTAACATGGATACAGTCATTGAATAGACGGAGGCGTGGTATCCCTCACTGGCCTTGATTCTACCACTATGGATAATACAAATTCATTCTATCTCCAGTCTCCATCCTGATACTTATTCCAAAGATTAGGCAAGGCATTTTATTTATTTATTTATTTTATTACATTTATATACCGCCCCATAGCCGAAGGCATAAGGTCTTCCTTATGGCTACAATGCCTTGACTAATTTTTGTTCTCTGTTGGTCTTACTTTTTATTACTAAGAAATGGACCCAGCTTCAAGTTTAGACAGAAAAAAAGTCCTTTCACCTGTGTTTGTACATGCCTTTTGGTGCCAAAAAGCCAAAAGCAATGGAACAAATGTAACTCATTGGTTTTGGCTTTGGAGCATCCTTTGTATGTGGTTTACCATTTTGTTGCATTCTGTTTGGTGTGCAGTGTTTTCCCCTCCACTGAAATGAATGGGGCACATAGACAGAGGTTCTTTGTGCACTTCAGAGCAGATTCAGGACACTTGATTGGGTGGATGATGCATTCTGTCTTATCTAAACACATCACAGATTTTCCTGATATGGATTTTATAGATGCATCAGCATCTCTGCAAACTCTCTGAAGCCCCTGGACTGTGATATACTTATTTGACTGGGGATTATGTATTCATGGTTTAACATAACTACAGTTCTTTTTGTTCTGCTTTAGTATTTCCAACCAAAGGGTCATTTTGAAATGAGAATTTATAGCTCTTGAGAGTAATGAAACCAGTGAATGTCAGGCCATAATTATGATAAATCATTTTGTTCAAAAGATGATTCAGATAATTATTTGTGCATCAAGAGTCCCATTCTTGGTTTCTTTCAGAGCCCAGTTATCATGGAAGCTTAGGAAACATGAAGGTTGTTTCTTGCTTGACATTTTATATTTGGTCATCAATACCTAGCCGCAAAATATCACATGCCTCACCTCGATTAAGAATGGTGAACATGCATAAAGAGGCTATTTTTCTTGGGAAAAGGCATAGCAACAAGACATATTTGGAATTCTTTCATAGTTGCTGCTTTTCTGAATTTCATGAAGAATCCCCTGAAGAATAAGTATATTAATGGCTACTAGTTATGAATGCTCTATATTATCTTTGATATCAGACACAGTATAGCCATAGCTAGACCTAAGGTTTATCCCTGGATCGTCCAGGGGTCAAACCTGTTCATCTAGGTGACACACAGGGGATCCAGAGCTCAGGCAGGGGTGAACCCTGGATGATCCCAGAATAAACCTTAGGTCTAGCTGTGGCCTATGCCTCTCAATACCAGTTGTTGGAGATCATGAGCAGGAGGGTGTTATTCCATGTATGCCTTGCTGGTGGCCTTGCCATAGATCTGGTTGGCCATTATGGGAACAAGATGCTGGAATAGATAGGACTTTGATTCCATCTTTCTATGTTCTTAATTGTGCACCATTTTCAGTTGTTGCAAATGTTACATGCATTGGTGCCATGACCCATAGCATGACAAATTGAGAACCATGCTGACATTATTTCAGAAGTGAATAATTCACTGCATGCTGGAACTCTCCCACATACAGTAGAGGTAATATATGTTGGAAGCCCAAATGTACATGGGAGAAGCTGGTGGCATGGTTACTTCTCATGGCTTGGAATCTTCCCCAGTCCCTAACTTCCCGATAGACTCCTCCTATGGCAGTGGCTCCCATGCATTTTTGACTTGTTGTTTTCATGGTCCTATGAGGTTTTTTCCTTTTCTTTTCTTTTCAGAATCATAATTCCTCCGGGTTCTTGTTAATGACATCAGCAAATTTACTCGTGAATTTGGCGTGTTTGTAATACATAGGGCATGTCTACACCTCCCAGCATTCCGGGAGGGTGGGGGAGGATCTCACAATATGCTGATTGTGAGATCCTGCCCCTGGGATCACACATGACACACAATGTCCAGGGAGGAAGGAGGATGTTGTGCCCACCATTCTTTTAAAAGGAAAGGAAAGGAAAGGAAAGGAAAGGAAAGAGCTGGAGCACACCTGCTCTCCAGTGCAAAAATAAGGTGTTGGGGTTTTTTTTGGGGGGGGGTTTAAAAAAAGAAGCCTTGACCCTGCTCCCCACCCTTGATGGCCCTGGACTCTTCCCATCATGGCTCTTTCCCTCTGAGGACCCACGCTATTCATGGGGAAGAAGGAAGAAGCCAGCATGGGCAGGCACACCACCCACGGTCCTTGGGATCGTCCTGGGACTGTGGGAAAAGCTGCAAAGAAAGGGTATGGTGATATCCCGGGGAAATGCAGAGATCTTCCCTCCCTGCTTCTGGGATCCCCTGTGCGTCATGTGAATGCACAGAGACAATCCCCAGGATATTGCCCAGTGTAGACATGCCCATAGCTGCATCTGAACTAGGTGATGTCCCTTCGTATTTCTTCTCTGGCTTAGGGGAAGTCCTCTTCTCCTCTCCTATAGATCCATTTACTAGACTGCTTTTATAGTATTGACAGGTAGGAAGGCCTCATACCCTTTTCTGGAAATTAATAAAGTTGTGTCCCTTATTTCAATCCATAAATCCAACACTCTGAAAACTGCTGAGGCTGCTTGATGTCATTTGGGTTGCATCAAGTCAGATTTGTGTGCAGAATTATGCTCAGAAAAGTAATGCAATATTTTACTTTCTCTTCTCTGTCTCTGTCTCTCTCTGTGTCTGTGTGTGTTATTATTATTTTATTATTATTTATTTATATAGCACCATCAATGTGCATGGTGCTGTACAGATTACACAGTAAATAGCAAGACCCTGCCGCATAGGCTTACAATCTAATAAAATCATAGTAAAGCAATAAGGAGGGAAAGAGAATGCAAACAGGCACAGGGAAGTGTAAACAGGCACCGGGTAGGGTGAGATTAACAGTATAGAGTCAGAACAAACTCAATATTTAAAAGCTATAGGGAAAAGAAAAGTTTTTAGCTGAGTTTTAAAAGCTGTGATTGAGTTGGTAGTTCTCAAGTGTTCTGGAAGAGCGTTCCAGGCGTAAGGGGCAGCAGAAGAAAAAGGACGAAGCCGAGTAAGGGAAGTGGAGGTCCTTGGGCAGGCGAGAAGCATGGCATCAGAGGAGCGGAGAGCACGAGCGGGGCAATAGTGTGAGATGAGAGAGGAGAGATAGGCAGGAGCTAGACCGTGAAAAGCTTTGAAGGTCAGCAGGAGAAGTTTATATTGGATTCTGGAGTGAGTTGGAAGCCAATGAAGAGATTTCAGAAGTGGAGTGACATGGTCAGAGCGGTGGGCCAAGAAGATGATCTTAGCGGCAGAGTGGTGGACAGAGACCAGCAGACTGATGTGAGACGAAGGAAGGCCAGAGAGAAGAAGGTTGCAGTAGTCCAACCGAGAGATAACCAGTGCGTGCGTGAACGAGAGTCTTGGCAGAAGAGACAGACAAAAATGGTCGAATCCTGGCAATATTATACAGGAAGAAACGACAGGATTTAGCTACTGCCTCGATATGAGGAATAAAGGAGAGCTCTGTGTGTGTGTGTGTTGGGGGAGTAGATTGATGTTCCCATTTAGAAACAAATGGGGTGCTTCCAATAGTATTTTTTCTTGATTCGTATATTTTAAAATAACAACTCACCCCATTTAAAAAAAGAACACCCCAAAAACTAAATTTCATGCTGCCTGTATGGAGACAAAAATAAAATGTCTATCCTGCCATTTGGCCTGCTATTATTAATGTGTTTCCCTAGATAAATATTCTTTTAGTGCTTAGGTTTTTAATACCAGCCTTCTGCAGAATCAGCAAACAACGTTTCAGTTTCTCCGCAGAAATTTATGTGATTTTTAGTTCCCAATTAAATCTCAATTACATTAAATTCCGTCCCACTAATTTAATGACTTCTTATTCACTTATCAATATCCTTTGTTAATTTCAATTGCTTTCATTAAACCATCTATTAAACAGTTTTTTATTATTATTATTCTCATGCATGTTCTTAGCACATTTGATAGTATTCAAAGGCTGCTCCCCAGATTAAAAGTGGCTTGCCCAAA
Organism: Elgaria multicarinata webbii; assembly: GCF_023053635.1. Lineage (NCBI taxonomy): Eukaryota > Metazoa > Chordata > Lepidosauria > Squamata > Anguidae > Elgaria > Elgaria multicarinata. Next base: position 21,211,732 of record NC_086184.1, on the reverse strand, counting down.
GCTCATCTCGAGTTTCTGGTTCTTTTGACGAAGAATGATAATCATTAAATATTTTTAGGACCCTACCATGGGCTCTCTTCACATAATCTGTTTATTGAACAATAAATATCTTTACCATGCCCTGTGTGGTCCATAGCTCACAGAATTGTAATAGAAATAGAGGCAAAATTTATGGATTGAAATAAGGGACACAACTTGATTAATTTCCAGAGGAATAGCCATGTTAGTATTTTTTTCAACAAGGACAAGAAGGGATTGTGTTACACCTGTTATGCCCCTAGACGTGATACTGGGAATTTCCCCTAGACATAAGATACTGGGGATTTCCCACTCTGGGATAGCAGATAGTGCCTGGCCCTCTCCCTCCTATGTGCTGTCCTAGATATGTAGAAGTTCCAGATCTATGCTCAATGGAGCCCTCTTTATGCTCATTTAGCCCCCTAAAATGCAACACAGATAATCGAGAGGCACTGTTGTATGGGCAAGCCATGATGTGGCAGGAAAGAAGACAGCATCGAAATACAGGGACCTTCTTTGAGTGGAGCTATTCATCTTGCAGAAGTTTCCTTGCTCTTGCAAATGGCAGATTTCTGATCCAACCCATAGGAAGCAGTTTGATAAACTCCTTAGACTATATGAGAAAGCAATGATGGTGGTGTTGAGAAGGGGGGGGAATAGATTTGATATAAGATAGAAAAACCTTCCCCAACTTTGTGCACTTCAGACCTTTGGGGCTGCAACTTCTATTATCCCTGATAATTGGTCATGCCAGTTGGGGCTGATGGGAGCTGTAGTGCAAAACATCTAGATAGAAGTCTGGCCTAGAAGTCAGCAAATGGTAACATGAGGAAGATGTCCACGAGGATCTGACCGGAGAGTTAAGGAAGTGCTATTGATTGTGGTTCCACAACTGTGACCATTTTAATTCAATGTGTAGTGGCAGAACTGACCACCATATATTCCCACTAGGATGTTGTTGGTTGTTTATTTGTTTATTGTTGTTCCTTGTCATGGCTGAGAAGATGGTAGGAGAAACACGATGAAATCAAGTGGTGGTTGCCTGCTGGCCATGTCCACGTTCCTTATTTCTTTCAACAGAAACCATGTTTCTATTGCCTCTTTTCCCCATTTAAGACTCACTCAGCACATTGATATTGAAACTAGCTGGAAAGTTACATTGACAAATGTTAAAGTGGTGTCAGAAGTAGTGGCAGGAACACAGCCATCAGCAGCATATTTTATGTTTCATCAAATATTGTTGAATCAGTGCTGAGGGCACATATATACATATACACATGACATGGCATACAAAATCCCTGAAGCCTTCCAAGCCAATGTCAAAATGGATTCTGTTGAGCTCCCTGTTCCTTTGACAGTGTCCTGCCTCAGGTAGAACTGCAGTACACAGCCAAATTCTTCATGGACAGGATTCCAGGAAAAACCCTGCCTGTGTATTTAACACAAGGAAATACTCATATCTTTAGAACTTCCCAGTTGTCATATCAAGGATTGGTTCCCATGACTCGTACTCTCCACTATTACGCATTGTTGAAGACTTTACTTCAGATTTCAAAGCCATGTCAAATACCCTCCTGGTAGAAATCTCAGTGTTGTGATGGCTGATCTTTCCTTCTCATTCATCATGGTGTAGCTGCCAATCCCCAACCAGCAACTTGAACTTTCACAAAATTCATTCTGTAACTCTACAAACAAAACCAAACAAACCAAAAACAGCAAAAGGATAAATCAGAGTTGCTAGAAGGTGTCATGGCCCCTCCTAAGGAATCTTTGTCTGAGGAAGAAGGGTACTTACTAGAGGCTGCAGACTTTCCTTCCTCCAATGACATACCAGAGGCAGTGATGCAGGGAGAAAGGGGCCATGCAGCCAAGGAGGAGGCAGGCCCCTTGGAAGAGGTCCATGAAGGCCACTCTCCTCCACCTCCTGCCTCCAATGAAGCAGATTCTGAGCTAGAAGTAAGTCATCCACCCAACCCCCAGGAAAAAAGGAGATTGAGGCATGCAGAGCAGGTCTGGCTGGTGAGAAGGAGTCTGTGGCTGTAGAAACACAGTTCTGTGAATGCTGACCTTAAATAGCTGGCTGAGATGGAAGACTCAGTAATGAGCCACAGCTGGAGATGGGTGGGTCCAGGCTGAGGCCCAGCATAAAAAGGAGTGTCACATGGTTTCCTGACACTGGCAACAACCCTTGTGAAGTTGCTAGTTTTGCTACTTGCTCTATGACTGGTGCCCTTGGAATTGTTGTGACTTTGAACCCAGACTGGACTTTGGACCTCGTCTGTATCTCTCTGCTATCTGGACTGTGACATCTTGGCATCTCAGACTTCTGGGAGTTAACTTCTCACTGCTTAGCAACCCGGAGCATCTTACTTGGCTGCATTTCTGGAAAAGGCTGATAAGCTGGCTGGTTTCCCAGGAAGGACAAGATAACTAGGCTAAACTTGACAGAAAGGTGTGTGGGTCCCTCTCACTGTTGAACCTATCATGCCAGCTACTAATGTAAGAAACAAATAGGCATGGATCAATTCATTGGAGGAATCTTCTGGCAAAACTGTAAGGCCCAGATGCTTCATATAAGGCAGTAGAGGACTAAGATGATATACAACATCTTTTATGGCTCCAAGTACTACTTCCCTCCCATCTAGATATGGGCCCAAAAGACCAAGGGAAAGTGTGGGAGCATGGAGGGTAAGTTGTTGCACAATATCATTACTGACCATGGGGCACATCTGTTCAGACCTTAGCTTACATTTTCCTGGGAGTTACTGACCAAAGGTCTCCAATTAAGCTTCATGGCTGTGCAGGGTTTGAACTAGGGATGGACAGAAACATTCTTTGTCAAGTTTTTTTTTTAAGAACTTAACAAAATTTGCAAAAATGAGAAAGACCATGACTTTTTTAATTGCATGAAGGAAAAAGTAAAAGTGAACCCCATGCCTAGAAACCAAGCCCTACATTTTGTAAAGGTTATTACAAAAGACCCAGATGATGTAAAACTGTTTGGTGGAGGCAGCTTGGGAAAATATAGACTTCCACCAAGTAGCTGGAGAAAAGTCCCAGGAAAGGAAGGGAAAACAGGAGTGTGGTACTCTATCTGGTCTTGTCACCCTTCCATTCATTGGCCAGGGCATAGCACAAACCTCTGTCTCCCACACTGCTGAGTTTCAAATGAATCCATTGAGCCATTTTCTGAGTATAAGCTGTAGTACTTACTGCCCCCTCCCCCTAGTTCCTGGTTAGAATGGTGGAATGCAATATATCTGTTCAACCCTTAACACAGGGCTGCAACTGTGTCCCTATAAATCACTTAACTTTTTAGCATGCTGCTCAAGTATGTACAGATCGCTGAAGGTTTACATATGTCTTGGACTTAGGAGAGAAGCATAAGCATGTCATCCCCTGAAGTTCTCTATGGTTTCTGATAACTGAATGTTTCAAATATTTTCCATTACCAGGAAAAATGAATTCATATTGATCTATGTCCTCTCTAGAGCATCCTTTGGAAAAATGATGTATATGTATAGATGAGGCAGTGTTTGCTGCAGCACTGTAACAATTGATTTCAGGTGAAAAATGAGAATAGCAACTCATTATATAATACACGAGGGGCAGTGTCTTTCGCTCGCCTTCTCTCTGTCAGGGTAAATGTCCTTATTTAAAACTTTATCACCAAGGCATGCTTGTTCCTAAATTACGGTAGGGGGACTCCATACATGACAAGTTCCCCTCCATTAGAAACATAGCTAAATGGTGACATTTATTTGTATATAAAAAGAACAATAACCGAGCATGGTCAAACAGATTCTGGGCATGGGCAAACAGATTCACAGGCTGCATTTGAAAGATAGTGTTATTGGAATGCTTTGTTTCTTCATTACTGTTATAAAAGACAGTTCCATAATATCTCTTTTACTATATGTCCAGGTTCCCCCGAGAGTATTTCCAACACCACCATACAAGAAATTGACCAAGACTGGGGCGATCATAACCAGGCTTCCAAGATCAGTCAACCAGGGATGTTCATCAATGAGAAATCTGGATATTTTGGGGTTCAGCAGAGTTCTTTGGCGTATATAGCTTGTATATGTTGTGTCGGCAAGATGAGCTGTTTTCTGAATTCCAGGAAGCTTTTTGTGCATTTTGGAAGGTTCTGCAATTTTTGCAGTTTTCTGAACCATTTCAGTAACCTTGCGGCCAAATCGGTGCAAATTGTGCAAATGTATAATTTGCATAAATTTGGCTATAGCTTATGCAAATTGTTTAGAAATTTGCACAAATTGCAGAACTGTTGAAAAAAAGAAAGAAAGAGTACAACAATCCTGGAAAATCCACAAATTGGCCTGGCTCACTGCAGATCGAGTCAGGTATCACAGCAGTAACTGAAACCAAGTCTGGGAGGGCTGAGCCTAGAAGGATCCATCCAACTCCACCCCACAAATTGATTTTTCTAACATCCCTACAGTCAACCCTGATGGAAAAGGTCCATGTGACCAGGCAACAACATGACAATGTTGGGGCTTTGGGAGGTGCGAGGGAAATAGCCTGGCCCAACTGCCCTGAAGATGTGAGAATTTCCCTCTGTCTCCAGGATCTGGATGGCTCATAAAAGGCTGAGCATACACAGGGATCTGGACTAGGGATGGTAAGGATTTTTTGTGGTTATTTTGTTTGTTTGTTTTTAAGACATTCCCCAAAATTCACAAATTCATCCATCAACAGGACAAAAGAATCTGCATGTGAAAATGCAGGAATCAATGAAATCTTTTCTACAGGCCTTTAGCCTCATTTATGGGCAAGCCACTCTGCCAAAGTCAGGAGTCAGGTAAACCCAGCGCCTTTCTTAAGCTACACTTTATGTAAGTCTGGGGAGACAACCCTGCATCACCCCCGTCCAGTGCTGCACAGCTCCAAGTAGGTAAGAAAGGAAGGTCCCCAAAGGCAAATCATATCCTGACATTAGAGCCAAACAGCTCCCAAGGAGATCCCATGCAGTGCTCACCAAACTTATTCTAATGTCCCCCAAATCCTGCACAACCCTGCCCATATAGATCAGCCTGCTTATTCAACCTCCGTTAACAGGTAATTCTGATATGAAGTAGGCGAAAAACCTGTACACAAATTTCAATCAGGGGAAGGTAAAATCCCTATTCAGCCCTTCACAAGGAAGTGAACGGCTAATCCCATACTGACTATAGGGAGGGATGGTGGGGGCTGGATTGATGGCAGGGCTTGCCTTTGTAGGCATTGCCACCCTCACACTGCACACATGCTGAGCACATGGGTTGCATCGCTTCCCCGTCCTTCCTGCCTACGAATGCTGTCCTCCAACCAAGCCATACTGGTAGGGTGGGAAGCAGGCTTGCAGCAGGATTAATTGTAACACACACACACACACACACACACACACACACACACACACACCCCTCCCCAATATGGATTAAGCACTGTGTACAGAAAATCAGACAAACCATGAAGAGAAAGGTTTACTAAGCTGTTTTAGCAGCTTAGAAGTAAATCATAAAATGTCAAGTTATAGAAATTGGCTCAGATAAATATGATTTTTCCTGAATTAGTTTGCTAAGCTTTTATCCTTCCCAAACACTTTCCGTCAATCCTAAATGTGTTAAGTACCTTCTTTAATACTGAACAGTCATGCTACAACACTTACACAAAGGTTGAGGTTAGCAGTTAGTCTAGGCATGGAACAGATTGGTTTGTCTTCATTTTAATCAGAAGAGAGTTAGGTGGTTTTTTTTTAAAAAAAGATGGGCATTTAGAAAAAGGCAAAGAGATGGTGAATTAATGTCATTTATCTGTATTTATTTTCAGTCACACACATATTACTTGCAGCCTCCTGTTTGGCTTCTTGTATAATATTTCTAAAGCCTGAGATCTTATTTAAGTTTGCATTTGTAAATTTTATCATAAGAACATACGGAGAGTCATGCTGGATCATCTTGTCCTGCATTCTGTTCACACAGGAGAGATCTACACTGCTGCTTTATAGTGGTATTGAAGTGCACTGACAACTGTTGGGGCCCATTTCACATTTGTACTAAACAGGGTATAACACTATGAAAGTGGTATGAAAGTGGTATACCTAGGGAGGTTGTGGGCTCTCCCACACTAGAGGCCTTCAAGAGGCAGCTGGACAACCATCTGTCAGGGATGCTTTAGGGTGGATTCCTGCATTGAGCAGGGGGTTGGACTCGATGGCCTTGTAGGCCCCTTCCAACTCTGCTCTTCTATGGTTCTATGATATGTCATGTGTCATCGGCCCCCACAGGTGTCAGTGCACATCAATACCGCTATAAAGCAGTGGTGTCAAGCCTGCCTCCATATACCACTTTCATAGTGCTATATCCTGCTTGGTGTACATCTGGCTTGAGTCACAAACCATTGCCCATGGGAAACCCATAACCAGGGCATGAGTGCAACAGCACCCTCCCACCCATGTTCCCCAGCAACTGGTGTACATAGGCTTATTTGCTGGTAGCATACAGCTATCAGGACTAGTAGTAATTGTGTAGCTCTCAGACGATCTGCAGACAGTCTCTTTGTGAAATGCTCATGGAAAAACATCACATCATGACATCCTCCCTGGGCATTCTAGAAACAGCAACATGTGTGTTTGGGGGTGGTGTGTGTGTGTGTGTGAGGACTGTGTGGTGGTTGTTGTTGTTTTAATTTAGGGGAGTTGTTATCAGCTTCAGTGTTAATACACTGGACTTCAGTCATGGTAGTTTATCACCATTGAAAGTTAATGCTTTCTACTTTATAGGCTTTGAAAAAGACAAAGGGAGACTTCTTTCACAAAAGTCTTTCACTTTTTACAGCACTGTAAAAAGTGAAAGGAAATTGTCCTTTAGGAATATAATCTAAAACCTCCTTCCATTTTATCACAAGCTACACAGGAAATTAAGAATATCTAAAGCATATTAACACAGGAGCATAAAATAATTGATGGAACGCTTCTGGCAAAAGCAGGGTTAACAGAAAACACGTTTCTATTTTCAAAACAGCTGTGAACTTGCTTGTCTGGGACTTCTCTAACTCTTAAGGGGACATATGTACATTACAGATTCAAAATAATCTGAAACTATTTGATATAGTTTTCATTCATTCAGTTGTACGGTTATGTAGTTCTGTGCAAACACTTCATATTCATTTGTTAGGAATTTTAACTCCTTCACAAATTGTTCTCAAGATGTGAAGTGCATCAGGTTTGGACAAAGCCCAACACACAAGCTGAACTGTGCTACTTCAAACCATTTTTGGTGCTTCATGGGTTGATGATGGATTACTTCCAAAGCCACCAGAAATGAAGCTGGACCCTGCATGAAGTTTCTTTCCCAATTTGGGCTTTAGAATGGCAGACATTCATCCTTCTGAAACAGCATCTTTTGCTTTCATTTTTTCTCTAAATGCAGAAGATGTGGTCAGGTATGGTTGAGTAATTGGCAGGTCTAACTTCTAATAGTGCATGTTTTACCAGGAGCAATCTAACCACTGTGCTTTCTAGAAGAGATTGTGACTATTTGTTAGTTTAAGGGGGGTAAAGGGGGTCCTGCTTACACCTTCCGGATATGGAGGTACATTCTATTAGTCAAGCCCATTCTTTCCCCAAGCTTTATGAGAGATGTTGTCATTCACAACTGATACTTACTTCCTTTTATTACCTGTGGAGTCTGGAGGAGAAAGGGAGCTAATAGGGTTGTGCTATATTTCATACATCCTCCAAATTCAGGTGCCATACATCACTGGATGGTAATTTTTACAACCTCCAGAGACATTTTGTACTGTTGTGTGTTTCCTGTCATGTAGGAACCTTGTAACAGGTCCCCGGAGTTTCCGACTACTCACCTTCCATGCATGGTGAATTAATGCTGTAAATTTCAAGAAATGTAAAGTCTCTCTGAGGAGCTACTAAAATCACTTCTTTAACAGAGAAGAGGCCGGAGTAGAATGATTTGTGTGCATGTGTAAGGAGGGGGTGGTGAAAGGTGCCCTGGGATTTTCTTCTGTCCTTGATCAGATGTATTTATACTGTTCTAATAATCTACCAGCAGGATATGCATTTCTGTGACATTTTACCGCAATGGCATGTTAACATAAAGGGCACAGCTTTGATGTGACAAGCTGGGGCCATTATTTAATGACTGGAGCAGGCCCCTTGGAAAGTGCATTTATTTCAAGGCAATATAAGCCTAAGGCTAATAATACAGGAAGCTGCCTTATACTGCATCATACCATTAGTTCATTTCAGCGGTCTTCAACTGGTCCAGACCTGAAGCCCACCTCAAACTCCCAACCAGCCACATGAGACCCACTTTCACAATTCCACAACATGGTGTGGTGGCAACTGCTTTGCTGTGACCCATCTGGACTGATCTAGCAACCCACTTTTGTAAACCACCCAGAGAGCTTCAGCTATGGGGCAGTATATAATAATAATAATAATGATAATAATAAAAAATAAACAGTTAAAGATCAATTTATTCTAGCTCATTGCCATTGATCTTCAATTGTACTTGTGGGTCAGGATAACACCTTCTTCACAGCCTGACATAAGTTGGATCAAAACAACAGCACTACCATCATTCAAAGTTATGGTAAAAATAATAATTAAAAAATGGCCAAATGAAGGTGGACTGAAGATGGGTTATATTTAGAGTTATATTTGTTTGGTAATTTATAGTTCCAGTATATAACTGGTGGAGTTCCAGTATATAATAGGGGTGTGATCCGCTCCGATTAGGAGCGTAGAAGCAGTAGCGGATTGGCCTGCTCCGCCTTACCAGAGGCGGAGTAGGAGCGGACCACGGACCCCTAGAAGCAAGGCAAAGAGAAGCGGCCATTTTCGGAGCGCTCCGGTTTCCGCGGAGCGCTCCGATCGCCATCTTGAAAACATTTCGCCATAGGATTGCATTGCGGCAAATAATCGTGGATAACTACATTCTTTTTGAAGCTATTGTTCTGGAAATTCTTGTGCTCAGAGAGTCGTGGATGGGGGTCATTTTGAGACTACTCTCACCTCTCTGCGTCGTGCAGGTCGCGCGCTAGAATTTTTTAAAAAATCGGCGGGAAAAATACCTTTTTCAAAGGGCTGAGGGGCAGAGTCAGCTCCCGGTCATGATCCCATGATCCCAAAGTTAGAGGAGGGCATAGGCAAAACGGGTAACTTGGGATTCTGGGAAACTTCTCTTTCTTCATCTGAACGGACTTTTCCCAGTGTTTTTTAACACAGTAGCCCCACCAAATGCACAAACACAACCTGAAATCATATACTAAGCCAAGAATAAGAGATAGAAACACAGCACTGCTACCCACCCTAACTTTGGGGAACAACTGAAAAGATGTGGTGCAAGGGGATGAGCTCCCATAGGGCATCTCATCGTGGACGTGCCCCCACTCTCTCCTGCACTGGAAGGCCATTAGAGCCTTCCAAAGAGAGTAAAACGGTGGAGCAATGCCTATCATGAGTCGAAGTGAGCGTTCATTTCTTAGTGGTGGAGCGATGCCTGTTATGAGTTGAAGTGAGCGTTTGCTTCTTAGAGCTCTCGTGGTGAAGCAATGGCTGTCTTGAGTTGAACTGGCAGCTACTTCCCCCTCCCCCGGGCACGTCCCCCTATTGCTGGTAAAAGACAGATATAGCCTTTTTAAAAAAATTCTTCTTGCTGTTTATTGAGCAACACTGCTGCTTTTAATTCCACCTCTCCTTAGTTTATTTATTTATTTATTCCATTTTATATGCATTACTGGCTTATCCTTGGCTCATTTCCTTATGCCCCCAGAAATGCCAGCTGCATGCCTGCCTGCCTGCCTTCCCTCCCTCCTCCCCTGCCCACCTCGCAGGGATGTTGTGTGTGTGTGGCTTTGACTCAGGGGAGAAGTCCTTCCTGCGCTCACTTGGAGTTTTGGAAGTTCAAAATTTTGCAGGTTTAAGCCCCGCCAAAAAACAGGGGATGTTGGGACTGCCTTGAGTCTCGGCGTGCGGCGTATGTATCCCTGGATAAGCTGTCATGGTGGTGAGTTTGAGGTTTTTTTTTAACGTGCAAAATTGACGGAGCTATGGAAAGGGGTGTTGGATTTTCATAAATTCCCCCAAAATCAGGGGATGATGGGACTGCCTTGAGTCTCGGCGTGCGTATGTATCCCTGGATAAGCTTTCATGGTGGCGTGTTTGAGGTTTCTAACGTGCAAATTGACGGAGCTATGGAAAGGGGTGTGAATGGGGTGCCCGATTTTCAAAAATTCCCCAAAAATCAGGGGATGATGGGATTGCTTTGAAACTTGGCATGCATGTGTATACCCCCATGAGGTGTCATGGTGCCAAACGTGAGGTTTCTAACTTGAACAGAAAAAAAGTTGTATAATTTTTTAGCTTTCAATGCAAGCCTATGGGGGGGAAAACGGAGCTCCGATCCGGATCCGGAGCTCCGAGCGGAGCGGAGCGGAAGTGGGCGGAGCGGGGGCGGGGCGGAGCGGCCAGATCCGGGAAATGACGAATCTGCAAGTGAAGCGGAGCGGGGGGTCCGTGCATATCCCTAGTATATAACTGGTGTAATGCAGGTGCTATAGAAAGAAACAAACATATTGCTACTTCAGTATGTGAACAGCATTGTATTAAGTGTCCATACCTCAAAGGAAGACAGATAGTTTCTGATAAAAAGGTTGAGTGCAGCCATTCCGGTTGCATTGTTTAGACAAAGGCAGTAGAGGCCAGTGGCTCCGATTTTGGTGGGGCTTTTTATCCATTCTGGGGCATGTCCACACCATCCATTTATTCTGGGGTCAGATTGAGGTCATCCCTGTGCATCCAAATGATGCACAGGAGGTCCCAGGGGAGACCAGGGATGACCACTCACTTTCCACTGGATAAAATGGACTACTTTTATCACATTTTTTTCCTGCAGTCCCCGGACAACCCTGAGGATCATGGGTGGTGTGGCGTAGGCTCCCGGGTCCTCCCGCCTCCTCAGCAAATGGGTATGGATCTGTGGGGAAGCGCTCCATGCCCATTGAGGGGGGAAGCACTTTCACCGTCCACAGTGTGTCTGCCGGTGCGTTTTTGGTGCTGAGTTGTTTTTTATTTTTATGTGTGTGTTTTGTATTTATATTTTGCACAGAATTGGGGCAGCCCAATTGTGTGACTGGCTTCTGCTTTTAAAAAACCCAACAACAATATGGTGACCATATGAAAAGGAGGACAGGACTCCTGTATCTTTAACAGTTGCATAGAAAAGGGAATTTCAGCAGGTGGCATTTGTATATATGGAGAACCTGGTGAAATTCCCTCTTCATCGTAACAGTTAAAGCTGCAGGAGCTATACTACAGTGACCAGATTTAAAAGAAGGGAGAAGCATGGAGGGAACCTTCCATTTGTGAGGTTGTACTGACAACAAACATAATGAAAGTATGTAAGTTAGGGATAGATTTGACTACCACAACTCCACTCCCAGTGCCTAAAAGAGCCACGACAATCTAATAACACCCCTCTCCATATGAAAAGCCTTGTCCATTTAGAAAACATGTCTTTTATCTTTTGTTTAAGCTGCTTACAATTTTGGTTGCTTGATCTGTATTTAGACCTAGTCATGGCAGCATGCTTTATATGTATATTTACTTTCCTTGAGTGACAATTATTATTATTATTATTATTATTATTTATTTATTTATTTATTTATTTATTTATTTATTTATATAGCACCATTAATGTACATGGTGCTGTACAGAGTAAAACAGTAAATAGCAAGACCCTGCTGCATAGGCTTACATTCTAATAAAATCATAATAAAACAATAAGGAGGGGAAGAGAATGCACCAAACAGGCACAGGGTAGGGTAAAACTAACAATATAAAGTCCGAGCAACATCAAGTTTTAAAAGCTTAAGAAAAAGAAAGGTTTTTAGCTGAGCTTTAAAAGCTGCCATTGAACTTGTAGTTCTCAAATGTTCTGGAAGAGCGTTCCAGGCGTAAGGGGCAGTGGAAGAAAATGGACGAAGCCGAGCAAGGGAAGTAGAGACCCTTGGGCAGGTGAGAAACATGGTATCAGAGGAGCGAAGAGCACGAGCGGGGCAATAGTGTGAGATGAGAGAGGAGAGCTAGGAAGGAGCTAGACAGTGAAAAGCTTTGTAGGTCAACAGGAGAAGTTTATATTGGATTCTGAAGTGAATTGGAAGCCAATGAAGAGATTTCAGAAGTGAAGTAACATGGTCAGAGCGGCGAGCCAAGAAGATGATCTTAGGGCCCTCGGTCTGATCCAGTATGACACTTCTTATATATATCCAGTTATTCTACACACCATGAAGACCAGAAGCAAAATTCATTTAGGACCAAACTACACGTTACATTAAATATCTAGTGTGCAGCTTTACCTTAACTTTTTACTTTACTCGCAATAAGTGTGTTGGTCTCTGATCCAGATTGGTGCCACTAATTTGTGTGTGTTTTTAAACCTCTGGAAGGAATGGGGAATATCAATAGGGAAGTGAGCGGGAGAGCCCTGTGCCAGCCCTTCACTTCCACATCTTCTGGGTACTGTAAAATCCCAGCAGCAATACTGGAGATCTCTCACTGCCCAATCTCAATATCCCAATTATCCTCCCTTCCTCCATCATGCAAACAATTGGCTTCCACTCCATCCTGGCTCCTTGTGCCCATGCACAGGAAATGCTAGCGTGCCACACGTTTCGATATCTCTGAGTACAAATGCTAGATATTCTGTCCGTATTCTTTCACTCTCCCTATCCTAATGGCTGCCATATCATTAGTGTAGCAGCTTGTGCATTGCCAAAACAAGGATGCAATTTTGCGTATGCTAATTTATATGTAGAGATGCATAGTGTGGGGGACTGTGACCAGGTGAACTGTGTGCCTTGCTCAGCCTGTTGTCCAGGTGCTGTAGATGGGCATCTTCAAGGCCATTCGGCACTTCCTTCTGATGGTTATTTATCTTTAAACTGGACTTAATAGCATAAGAACGTAAGGAGTGTCATGCTGGATCAGACCAAGGGTCCATCTAGTCCAGCACTCTGTTCACAAAGTGACCAACCAGACATCAGCCAGGGACCAACAAGGCAGGACATGGTGTAACAACACCCTCCTACCCATGTTCCACAGCAACTGGTGCACACAGGCTTACAGCCTCGTATACTGGAGATCGCACACAGCCATTAGGGCTCATAGCCATTAATAGCCTTTGCCTCCAGGAATTCATCCAACCCCCTTTTAAAGCCATCCAAATTGGTGGCCATCACTACATCTTGTGGTAGTAAGTTCCATAATTTAACTATGTGCTGTGTGAAGAAGTCCTTCCTTTTATTTCTCCTGGATCTCCCACCAATCAGATTCATGGGAAGACTCCAGGTTCTAGTATTTTGAGAGAGGGAGAAAAACGTCTCCCTATCCACATTCTCCATGCCATGCAAAATTGTGTACACCTCTATCATATCTCCCCTTAGCCTCCTTTTTTCCAAGCTGAACAATCCCAGTTGTTGTAACCTTCCCTCATAGGGGAGATGCTCCAGCCCCTTAATCATTTTGGTTGCCCTTTCTTGCACTCCCCCCCCCCCCCAGCTCTATAATATCCTTTTTTAGGTTTGGTGACCAGAACTGTACAAAGCATTCTAAGCATGGTTGCACCATAGATTTGTATAAGGGCAGTATGATACTGGCCATTTTATTCTCAATTCCTTTTCTTATAATTCCTAACATGGAGTTTGCCTTCTTTATAGCAGCCACACACTGGGTAGACATTTCCATCGAACTGTCCACCACAATCTCAAGATCTCTTTCTTGTTTGGTCACTGCCAGCTTAGACCTCATTAGGTTATACTTGTAGTTGGGTGTTTTGTTCTGTTTTTGTCCCAATGTGCAGCACCTTAAAATTGCTTACATTGAACTGCATCGGCTATTTGGATGCCCACTCTCCCAGCTTGGAGATATCCCTTTAGAGCTCTCCACAATACCTTTATTTAACAACCTTAAATAATTTGGTGCCGTCAGCAAACTTGGCCAATTCACTGCTCACTCTTAATTCCAGTTAATTTATGAACAAGTTGAAAATAATTGGTCCCAATACTGATCCCTGTGGGACCCCACTATTTGCTTTCCTCCATCGGGAGAATTGACCATTTATTCCTACTCTCGGTTCTTTAACCAGTTTCTGATCCATAAGAGGACCTCTCCTCTTATTCCATGACTACTAAGTTTATTCAGGAGACTTTGGTGGGGGACTTTATCGAAAGCCTTTTGGAAATCCAACTAAATAATGTCCACAGGATCACCCCGTCCACATGTTTGTTGACACTCTCAAAGAATTCTAGTAGATTAGTGAGGCAGGACTTGCCATTGCAGAAGCCATGTTGATTCTTCTTCAGCAGAATCTGCTCTTCTATATGCTTTCTGATTTTGTCTTTAATAATGCTTGTATTGGACAGTGCTTCAAGTAGAGGACACTTTTAAAACAGAGGACAATTGTCTGGCAGACCTTCAAAAAAGAGGACTGTCCTTCGTAAAACAAATAATGAAATGTCCACCAGGCTACCTAATACCACTGTTTAGAATGTTGTTGGTCCAGTCCTAACACTTTTGGATGGGCTTTAGTAATCACACAGGGTCCAAGGTAAACCTACACACCTAAAAATCTATGTGCCTAGGCTTTCCCCCTGCAGATGTCTGCATTAAATATATATACTGTCAAAAAGGGGTTTCTGCGATGGTCAATTCCCACATGTGTCCCATAACTTGTTGCTGTCATCATTTTATTTATTTATTTATTTATTTATGTCTGATCCAATTCTCAGAAGAAGAAGAAACCCCTCCAGAATAACACACACCCAGAATCACATTTTGTTCTTCACTATTTAAAGACTGAACTGCGAAGGACTAAATTATATAGGGCAGCCATTTCTCTCCTCCCCCTATGAAAGTTTCAGCTGTGTTTTCTAAAGAAAGACTATAATGTGCTCATGATCAGATGTAAAATGAGTATTTGTGTCTATTTCTTGCACCATTTACCCAGTTTTCTCCATGACCTAGCAGCTCTGCAGAGCCATGTCAGCACTTGTTAGGCAGTGGTTGGTCTTCTGACCTACGGGCAGAAGAGCTGAAAAGGAGGTCACAGTGAAACATCTATACCTCAGAAACACATGCGAAGAGGAAACTATGATCGCAAAAATGTAATGAATGTGTGAGACCGTATTCAGATGTTTCTTAGAGGCAGAGAAACATAGGTACAACTTATTGTAGCAACAACAAAAATACACCAAAGGCTGAAACTGGTGTAAATAGCAATTAGATTAGTAACACATGAAATGAAATGTTATAATTGGTGGTGGGGCAGCAGGGGACTTGGGGAGAAAAACTGGGTGGGGTTATTTGTTTCCTTGCTTGTTTTGTATCATCTATGTATGTGGTGCTTCAAATAACAGACTTGACAGGTCACTATTTCTAAAGTGGTTCCAATCTTTCAAAGATAAATTATTTAAAAAGACAATGGAGAGAGAGAGAGAATGAACCAGATATGGGGGGAAACAGAGGAAAGAGGGTAGAAGGGAAACCAGGGGTATATTTAATCCCAAAACATAATAATTGTCCTTCCATATTGTTCAGGCATTTAAAATTAATGGAGAAAATACTTCACCTGCCTTTGCACTTAATGGTGTTGCTGTTGTTTTTAAACTGTTTTTGAACTTAGAGGTCCCCTGCCTAAACTTATTCTACATTGTCATCCTCTGCTCAAGTCAACATTTTGCCATTCAACATTTTGTGGTAGAGTGTGCAGAAATATTGTATGGAGAACCATAAATCCTATTCAAGAGTGAACGAATCTGTGGAATGAGAAAATAGACATTAAAAATTATTTTAGCACTTTGCATAAGGATGCTTCAAAAATCACCTAAATCTCTGTGGAATTTTCATTCTGATAGTAAATGTACCTTAATTCAGTTTTATAAAGCAAGAAATCCATAGTCACTAAGGAGACTTTATTACACACAATTAAATCTTGGTATCACTTCTTGCTATTCTACTCCATGTTCCAACCATCCACCTACATTAATTTGTTTAAGAAAAGCATTTTGAAGTCCTTCATGGCATGGCCAATGAAGGTGAAAGTGTTCACTGATGGTTTATTTATTAATGGTTTTCATTGTTATTATTTTGTTGCTCACTACATCTAAGGAGTTCAAAGAAGAATACATCCCCCACCCTTTATCTTCACAGCAACTTTGTGAGACATGGTGATTGCCCAATCAGTTCCTACAAGTGCATTTCTGCCACTCCCGGTGCAGCCTGGGTGTGGGGAAGCCTTTGTGGGTGGAGGTGAGAGAGGAGATGTGCCCGCCAGCTACTGACAGAGCACTGCATGATGCCACCAGGCTGGGAGGGCTCTGTTTATTTATTTATTTATTTATTTATTACATTTACATTACATTTACATTTACATTTACATTATTACATTTATTATATACCGCCCAATAGCCGAAGCTCTCTTTTATTTATATATAAAAAGCTGGCTTACCCATGTTCTGAATTGCTCATGAGTTTTTTCACCTACTCCACACTGTAAGACAGCTAGGGAGTATTAAATAGGATGATTTGTTGATTCTCAATTTGGTCACATTTGTTATAGCTGACTAGGTAAGGGCATTCCAGAGAGGAATTTAGGATTGGTGAGCATTCATAGGCACTGTTATGGTGATTTGTAAGTTCTGAGGCTCTTGGCTGTGAGCCCCATGGACTAGCTGGGAGATAAGGCTTACCTCTGAGGCCAACTCTTCTCACCCACTTAGAGCCATGCAGCCTGGAAAGGACCCGTGAAGATCCATGAGTCCTCAGTAATGAACGTATTATAAAATGCTTGTTTGATTATCCTCTATAAAAGCAGTATATGGAATGTGGATTGTACCCTAACAGTTATCAGTGCACTTCAATACTACTATAAAGCAGTGGTATCGATCTAGCCTAAATCCTAAATAAATATGGAACTTCTTTAATACAGTTTGTTGAAGAAGCATTAAGAGTTGCCAGGTAACTAATGCCCCACCTTCTCCACTGGGTGAGTCACCAGGATTACAATTTGCAGCATCTCCCAAGGCAGTAAAGGGTATTCAGTCATGAGTGACTCCATTTACTGAAACTGGACCTTGACTCTCCCCTATGGAAAAAAGCTATACCCCCTTCCTGTTCAGAATGGGACTTTCCCTTAGTACCATTCATTTTCTGGATCTTTGCTTGTACTCTGGGACTGACTGTTTGGTACTAAGTCCTGGCTCCTGGTTCCCAGCTTCTGGCTTTCACTTGAAGGCTATGTATGCATGACCCAGCTCTTACAAGAAGCCCATGGTATCCTTTAAGAAGTGGATTGTTTTAGAACATATGGTCTGAGGCTTCTGCCAACGTGCCTTGATATAACTGCTGTGATGGATTGGAGATTCATTAGTTTTAAAATTGATTTCTCTGGAAGCCAAAAAAGTACAAAATCTTTTCTTATGCTGGGCATTCACAATTATATAGGGTATTGTTCTTGTTGTTGTAAAAAAAAAAATCATTTTTTCGGGGGCGGGGGAGCCTAACATACTTTACCGCAGTTTGGGAGTATGGTTTAGTGCCTGCTCATAATGGAATATGGACATTTTTACATCCAATAAAATATAAAAGGATTCCAGACATCAGGAAATCTTTGAATTGTTTGGTTTGGGGGAATCATGCATGTCTCATAAACTGCTTCATCTCCATTACAAAGACTTTTTGTAACCATTTCTTAACAGATGGAGATCTAATCATTTCCCAATGTCTAGCAATGCAGATTCTGGCTGCAATTAAAAGAATCTCTATGTGTTCATAATGAGCAGGTTGAACATAACCCAAAAGGGGAAAAATCAGTAACAGAAGGATTTCATATCCAATAATATCATTAACTATAGTCACCTTGTTCCAAAATGATCTGAGTTTAGTATAATTCCATTATAAATGGAGGTGTATATTTACTCTATTCGTGTTTTGAGTTTTGTGTCTCTTTAGGGCAAGAATGGGCACCTTAGGGGTGGTGGTGGTGGTGGGAGCCATTTTTGCACCCTGCCCTCTCCATTGGCTCTACTCTTTTGGGTGCCTCAACTCCATGAAATGCCCCACACTCTGTGTGTTGCCAGTGGGGGGAGCCTGTTTGCCACTGCTTTTCAGAGGCAAACAGCGAAGGAATCTTCAAGTCCAAATTTTGCTGGTTTTCATAATAAAGAACTGATCTGGTAGCCTAAAATGTCAAAATTGTGCTTGGTTCCAAGTGAGAGTTGGCTTTTTAGTCTTTTCAAGAGGTTTGTTGCTGAAAATCTGCAGCAAACTGGCAATTATTTTGTTCCCACTACCACAAATATTGGTGGCACGGCAGAGCCTAATGAGTGAACATCCCACGATGCATAGGGTGAAAGAGTAGGGGAGGAAGGCCACAGAATGTAAACAAAGGAGCTAAAAATAAAGTGTGTGTGTATGTCTGTGTTTAAGACCTACTTAGCATGCTGTCAGGAAAAAAAAGTTACAAATGATTTGTTTATTTTGATTTACCATTTTTAGTTTCCGACACCTGCCTGAATATTGAGAGGATTTTTTTTTTCATCTGACTGACATAAAACATCATACCAGTTTCTAAAACACATTGCTCAGTAAACAATAAATAAATAAATAAATACACCAGTGAAGGCCTGTTTCTTCTTTTTAAAATGTGTTTTGTGTATAGTTAATTTCACACTTATTTGGACTGGAACATTAAATTTTCACTTATCAACATGGCACAGAAAAATGGAGGGGGTACCTCTGGCATTCTAGGAGGCTTCTTAGTGGCTGCCTCAGGCAAACTATATTAAAAAGTAATTGATAATTAGGAAGCTGGCATCATAATTCCAACGAAATTAACCATTATTCCAAATGGAAGGACCCTTGCCATTCATTAGCATTTCATCAAGAAGGAATGGAGTATATTAAGAAATATGCAACAACAAAGAAGGAAGAAGAAGAAGAAGAAGAAGAAGAAGAAGAAGAAGAAGAAGAAGAAGAAGAAATTACTTTTTCTTCAATATTTATTTATTTATTTGATTAGTATTCCACCTTTCTACCAAAAATGGCATTCATGGTGGCCTACAGGTACAATTAAAATAGATTTAAACAGTGGGCCTGTTCAAACAACACACTAAGCCATGGTTACGCCACTAACCTTTTACAGCAAATAGTTATGAATGTGTTTAAACCGTGGTTATGTAGCCACCATAATTAGGAATGGTTCACATAACACACTAAGCCATACCATGTAGCTCAAAATGCGTAACTACCGTGGCTTAGAGTGTCTTCTGAACAGGGTCAATAAAAAATAATTAAAATGCAAGTGAAACATAATCATTGCAAAATAAATAATAAAAAAGTACCCAATCCAACAGAGCCACTTACAGGCCAAAGGCCTTCTTGAACAAAGTGGTCTTTTATTAAATGCTGCACTACCTTCCCCTTGCCTCTTAGTTAGAATATAGAGTAAGTCACAAATGCTCAGCAGACAAAGTAAAGGTGTCCTTTATGTATCATGGAAGGAATTTCACTCCCTCAAATAGCAGGGTAAATTGCCTCAACAGTTATTGTATAACTATCAAAAGATTCACAATTCTTCAGTAGAATGTTGCAGACTTACATTCTGGAAAGCTTCTATTACAGCAGCAAGTCATTATATGTCATGCACAAAGGAAGTCTTCTGTGATCACCCTCAATCTCAACCAGTAGATAAAGTGTCATTTAGAGTGCAATCCTCTATTCTCGTAGTAGAGCCTATGGTATCAGAGTCTCTGCTACTTGCTATGCCCTGTCAGCTCTTGCCAGCAGGGCAGGAGTCAGGAGGGAAGTAGGGCTGTCAGTTGAGAAAAGAAGAAAAATCAGTCTTTCCCTCTGCCAGCAAGGGGAGAGATGCATTTACTGTAGATATACTTTTGAACTGCATGTTGTTCTGGGCTGGGGCTTTTATTTTCCATTTAGAACCTGACTTGGTCTGAGCTTCATGACTTGGATAGCTCCTTTGGAGTTCTGACTGGTTCTAACTGAAACTGTGAGTGGATTCACTGGCCAATTGACATTGGAGCCATCAGCCTCAATTGGTCATGTCCTTCTTGTGGGTTTCCCATGGGCAGCTTGCTGGCCACTGTGTGAACAGAGTGGTGGACTTGATGGATCCCTTGTCTGATCCAGCATGGCTTTTATGTTCTTAAGCACCAATATTTTTGGATTGTGCTCAGAAACGGACTTTCAATACTAGTGAGATATGTTCCTACTGACTGGTCCCAAAGTAGAGTCTACTTTCAACTAACTAAAGTTTTAAGCAGTCTCCAAAGGAAGTCCCAAGTACAACATATTAAAGTACTCTTAGATGTTTCCAGATGTTACACAGGAAAGGCTACAGCTGGTGCACTGTCCTAAGCTGATGAAACACACTCCTTGCCAGAGATAGCCTGAACACAGGTATCTGGTAATACCTAGAATTGACTTAGGCCATGTCTTGTAAATGAGGCTGCCTTTGAAGGCTGTTCATAGAATGATAGAATGGTAGAGTTGGAAGGGGCCTATAACTTCACCTGGTTCAAAATACATGTGGGGAACAAAATAGAACCATAAAAGCCATGGGGCAGAGCAGTAATCTCCCAGAACAGTTTTCTGGAACTGGCTCAGGTAGGAGTGGAATGACAGTATCATCATACTTCCAACTCCCAACCTAGAAAGCCTATCTAGAAGGATACCCTGGTTGATAGTATCAAAATCCACTAAGAGGTCCAGGAGAAGAATCAGGGTCATAGTCCCCCTGCCATTCTCCTAGCATAGGTGATGAAAGCAGTTTCTGTTTAAGAAAAACACAATCTAGATCATATGAGTCTGTCAAAAAGAAGAAGAAGAAAGAAATGACTGAATATTAAAAACAGAAGCGATTTTATATGGAAATCTAAGTTCCTTTTGTGGAGAATTTACAGGAACCCATTATTCTATGCAAATGGAACTCTGGTGTTAATAAAACTTAAGAGCTGTGGTAAAACTGACTATCCTCCTTTTTCACCTTCCTTTTTCCCCCTCCCCCAAATGGCTCAGTAGCCACAGATTCCCAAGAGAAACAGGTGACAAGGCTTGAGAGTTTGATGATGCTATCACATTTTTTAAAATGTTGGGACTTTTATTACTGTAGTTGTGTGTGTTAAAGCAGAACCTCAGAATAATAATAAAAAAAAGTGTCCTGAGGCTTTTTGAAGAATGTTGAAAGTGGAAATTAAATGAATAAAGGAATGAACAAATGAATGATAAAGATCTTTGTGGAAAGAGCATCTCTTCCACACACACACACACAAAGCCACCTAATTAAATATGGGGAAATAACAGTATTATTATTGTTTTAATGTAATCTGTGCTCAGTTGTGAGGTAGCACAGGGTTCACGCTATGCTGAAAATAGCCAAGTCAGGTTGGCTCCTGATAGTGGCAGAACAATCTGATAAGGCAGGTGGCTGTCACTCATCTGATACAGGCCATTCTGGCCACCTGGAGGAAATGCAGCCGGGAGGGCGTGGAGGCCCAGAGGTGTGGGCTATGGCTCAGTAATACAGAACAGTGAACAAAAGGTAGAAAAGGCAAGAATGACATAACATCGAGAGGAGAGGCCTGAGGTTTTTTCTTAAGGATCTGAATGTACAAGAAAGCAAAACAGATTTCACTATGCACAAATTGAGCACAGCATTTTACGTACTGGATGAGGGGTGATGTGACCCACTTAAGATGCAAACAATTATTTTGTTGGCTTTGCTGCAACAAAGTAACACAGCTACTTCTTTTGAGTTGTTTAGATCGTTGTTGCCACAGGAACAATGTTGATGTAGATCAAAAGTTTAAAGAGAGCTAAGGATTCACATTTGAATCTCAAAAGTACATTCAAGGTATGGTTTTGACACTCAAGAACATTGTATCAACAAGCTCACCATGCCAAGCAACAACCTGTAATTCAGCCAGGGGCTCCCAAATCAACCAACAATTCAAAACACAAAATTTGAAATTTGAACAAAATTCATATATATATATATATATAATTTTTATATTGAAATTGTATTTGTGCTCCAAATCTCTCTCTTGTCAAATTTTGGATTACAGTGATCTACACTTTTCTTAAAAGTCTGTGAGTGAAAAAGTATGAATACTCAATCAGGGCTTTGATTATCAGCACCACTGCCAGTAAATGAATGGTGTTCCTTGGTGGCACAGTAGATGGTTCTTGAAATAACATCTCAGCATTCCTACAATCTACTCTGCATGTTGCCACACTAGGTGTCTCTTGCAATTTACAGTCTAATTAATTGAATAAACATTCAGCCTAACAGCCACCAATATTTTGTTAGCTCAGAGGGACCTAAAGGAAAACAACGAAACAAGGAAATGGAACACATTAATCAATAGTTATAAAAAACGTTCAGCATGCACTACTATATACTCAATACGATAATAAGGTTATCAATTAGGTAAGGTTTCCTCTTTCTAAAAGAAAAGAAAAGAAATGTCACCAAGCGCGTAATATCATGGCATTATAAAATACTAAGTGCAAATCAAGGCTGGTCATTCTAAAGGGCAGTATTTTGTTAACAAACTCCATTACTTATTTTGCAACAGGTTTTGGTGAAGTTCTATGGGTGCTCTACACTGCTCTGGCTTCTAGAAGTCATTAGATAAGTAATTCAGCTTGTCCTCTGAGTTCAGAGGCCGGATACTGAGTGGTAGAGAGACATAGCAATCTAGATTTCTAATTAGCTAACTGATTCAAACCCATAATGTGGAGTGATATACACAACCTAGCCTTCTGCAACCCAGTTGAGATGGTCTACAACCCCCAATATCTTCCTCCCTCTACTTCCCCCACAAGCAGCCATTCCAGCAAGCTGACCTGAGGGAAATGAGATGGGCCATTCCACCAGACCTCTCTCTTCCCCATTCCATTTTTCTTGTGTGTCAAGCCTTGTTGGATTGAAAGCCTGTGGGTAGGGAGATAATTCATTATGTGTAAGCTCTGGGAGCCTTTCGGCTTAGGAGTGGCATAAAAAAAAAACTTCAAATAAATAAAATAAATATCCGCAGCATAGATATGGGGAGTTGCAGCACATTTGAGAAGGCTGTGCTTTAAACCATGTATGTTAAAATGCTTCTGCATGAATTCTTACCCTTCCAAACTTTATACTGTTAGTTTTACCCTACCCAGTGCCTGTTTACCCTACCCTGTGCCTGTTTGCTTTCTCTTCCCATCCTTATTGTTTTATTATGATTTTATTAGAATGTAAGCCTATGCAGCAGGGTCTTGCTATTTACTGTTTTACTCTGTACAGCACCATGTACATTGATGGTGCTATATAAATAAATAAATAAATAAATAAATAATAATAATAATAATAATATGACATTTCTTCCTTTTTTCCATTGTTGCTTGTTCTTTAAAAAACTAATTTATTAAACAATCTACACAAGGACATCATCAGATGGACAATGAAGAGATTACCCAGCTGTACACACAAATACTTCTGAAAGGTAGACAACCTTTCCTGTATGAAGTTCATATACTTCTCAATCTTCTGTGAGTTATTGATAGATGGACATCATAGTTATAGTACACCAGACCTTTTCATAAGTTTACATGGGATGTACATATGTCAGTATTCCTATTAGCATGGGAAATAAAGCCTCTTTAATATCATGTTCCCTGCTCAGAGAGTTTTTAGGCATAGCCTTGTCAACATGTAATCACATTCGATGAACAAGAAAACTTTTGCTTAAACATGTTGGGAAATTACATAAATTACATATATGATGGGTAATGACTGCTATTAAGAGTCTTCCATTTAACAGATACATTATTTAGGTGATATGGATATGGTATGGAATCCTATGTTTTAGCTAGTTCCAGCATCACCAGCTGGAGCTGGATGTCTTTCAGTGGAAAAGTGGTGGACCTAAATCCCAGTTGTGTCTCTTCACACTGGAAAAGAAAGATGGAGACCTCACCTAGACCTACCTGTTATTGAATGATGGAGGGGTGAAGATCTCATTATGTTTCTATCACGAGATCCCCCTTCTGTTTACATGCAGCGCGCAACAGCCTTGGAAGGAGAAGACATCGCGCCCGCCATTTTTTTAAAAAAGAAGAAACAGTAGATGTGCATGAGAGCTCATGCGCAAAAGGTAAGTTTTTTTAAACAACAACAACAATAATTTCCCCACTCCCCACCCCCAATGGGTGCAGAACTCCTGAGGAGCTCTGCGCCCCGTGCACAGGTCCCAGCTTCTCGCGACACCTGCACACATGTTCTACGGTCTGGGGCTCAGCCCAAGACCATGGAAAAAGTGGGCCTAAAGTGTAGAGTGAGATCCCGTGGAAAAGGGAGGGATCATCCCTCCCTGATCCCAGGATCCCCTGTGCATCATGTGAATGCACAGGGATGATCGCGAGGATCATCCCGGGATTTCGCCCTGTCTGGCTGAGGCCAGAGTCTATGGCAACTGCAGCTGTCCTTCATTCCATGTTACAAGATCCCAACTGGCAACCCTAAGAGTGTCTCTCAAATTCAATTCAGCCTGGGGACTGACAGAGGTTTCCAGCCCCTGTGCTAGTGCCAGCACAATGTTGTACATGGAGGTAGCATTGGCATTGCACACTCCAGATCTGGAGCAGCCTTGTGGCAATCATTTTCCATTCCAGGGCACAGCTCAGTGATATGTAAACCAATGGAGAAAAATATACCTTTAAACATGTTCAAAGCAGAATTTCCTCCTAAATGAATCATCAACAGAACACTTTGTGAGGTAGATTTTCATGAGCTCCAGAACTCTTTTTGCAAGAGAGAGAGAGAGAGAGCGCAGAAACAGCATTTAAGATCAGAAAACCAATTCTGATTTACTGTGGTTTCATTTCTCATACCCTGTCAAGGAATGTGTTCTTCTTAAGGATCTATAGTTCTTTCCTCAAGTTTATTTTCCTTCTTCCATTGTAGATGAGAATATGATGATAAGGAGAGTTTAGGAAGGGAAATGCATAGTAACTATATGTGCAGTTTTCCACAGACCTTTATATTGCTAATGGAAGCAGAAACATGAAATAAAGACATGGACACAAGAGCTTGGGTTAAAAAGGGCCTCTTTATTTATAATCAATAGATTCATCCCTCCCTGGATCTGCACGTGAAAGTGTGGGAATTAAGTCCTTATCTCAGGCCACTTGCCTGGCTTACGGGCGAGCCACTCTCCAAAGCAAGGAGTTGGGAAATCCGGTTCCTAACTTATGTGACACTTTGTAAGTGTGGGGAGACCACCCTATGACACCCCGTCCACTGCCATAATGGACAGTGAGTAGGTGAAGGCAGGAGAGTCTCCAAAGGCATACCATATCCTGACATGTGAGCCGCACAGCCCCCAAGGAGCAGGTCCTTCGGATATGCCAATCACCAAAAGGTGCCAGCCAGAATACTCACTGTCCCTATCTAATACAGCCAATTCCTGCACATTCCTGCCACAAATTAACTTAATTGTTCACCCTTCTACATAAGACCACGAGTATGAAGTAGACAAAAACCATGTAATGGAAAAAAATCCTCCCTCCAAAGGGAGTGACTGGCTAATCCCATACTAGAAGAAGGGTGGAAGAATAGGAGCCAAAATCGAAAGAGCCCAAGCCTCAGGAGGGGCAGCCTTTTATGGCCACAGCCCTGTCCTACCTCATGTGGCTCACGGTTTGAGCCATGAGGGGTGCCCTATTTTGCTCCTCCCACATGGACGGCTGGTTTCCCACCCAAACCGTTGGGCTAGGTGGTGATCAGATTCCATTGCCTTACCTAATTACTTAAAAAAGCAGGAGTTTTTACTAGCAGCCAATGACATGAACTAATATTGTAATATTATGGAAAGCTGTCCTGCCCTAACCCCAGCCCTTACATATGGTTTACATTTGACTACCTCTGTATAGTTGTGATGCAGTTCAGTAAGCAATGAAAGCAAAAGTTTGAACAAGAACTTAAAAGAAGGGGTGTGCACGGACCCCCCGCTCCGCTTCTCTTCCAGATCCACGATTTGTGGATCGGGCTGCTTTGCTCCGCCCCCGCTCCGCCTATGTCTGCTCCGCTCTGCTGCGGAGCTCCGGATCCGGATCTGAGCTCCATTTTACCCCCCCCCATAGGCTTGCATTGAAAGCTAAGAAAATATACAACTTTTTTTATGTTAAAGTTAGAAACCTCACGTTTGGCACCATGACACCTCATGGAGGTATACACACGCATGCCAAGTTTCAAGCCAATCCCATCATCCCTTGATTTTTGGGGAATTTTTGAAAATCGGGCACCCCATTCACACCCCTTTCGATAGCTCCATCAATTTGCACATTAGAAACCTCAAACTTGGCACCATGATAGCTTATCCAGGGATACACATGTATGCCAAGACTCAAGGCAATCCCATCATCCTCTGATTTTTGGCGGGGCTCTAACCTCTAACGCACCACCCATAACCCCAATTCACACCTCTTTGATAGCTCCGTCAATTTTCATGTTAGAAACCTCAAAATCACTACCATGATAGCTTATCCATGTGTCCACATGGATGCCAAGTTTCAAGCCAATCCCATCATCCCCTGATTTTTGGGGAATTTTTGGAATCGGGCACCCCATTCACACCCCTTTCGATAGCTCCATCAATTTGCACGTTAGAAACCTCATACTTGGCACCATGATAGCTTATCCAGGGATACACATGCATGCCAAGACTCAAGGCAGTCCCATCATCCCCTGATTTTTGGCGGGGCTTAAACCTTTTAAATCACACCAAATCAAGTTCCATTTTACAACTACGTCAATTTGCATGTCAGAAACCTCACCTTTGGTCCCATGACAGCTTACCCATGTGTCCACATGGACGCCAAGTTTCAAGCCAATCCCATCATCCCCGGATTTTTGAGGAATTTATGAAAGTCAGACACCCCAGTATCTGCAGACAGCTCAATGGGCCCATTTCAAAGGAAATCCCAACATGCCATGAATTGGGGAGTAGAGATAAACCTAAATATGAATCTTCTTCCACATTTGAAAAATTGATTTTGAACTTGAGCACAGGAAGGACTTCTCCCCTGAGTCAAAGCAAGACACACAAAAACCAAACCATCCCTGGGAGGTGGGCAGGGGAGGAGGGAGGGAAGGCAGGCAGGCAGGCAACAGACATTTCTGGGGGCACAAGGAAGTGAGCCAAGGATATTTTCAAAGCCAGTAATGCATATAAAATGGAATAAATAAATAAATAAATAAATAAATAAACAAAGGAGGGGTGGAATTAAAAGCAGCGGTGTTGCTGAATAAACAACAAGAAGAATTTTTTTTAAAAAGGCTATATCTGTCTTTTACCAGTAAGAGGGGAGTGGACGTGCCCAAGAGGAGGGGGAATCATCTGCCAATTTGACTGGTCCTGTCTAGGTACCAGTCTTTAAGAAGCAAATGATCACTTCAACTCATGATAGGCATTCTCTCCAGTGATTTACCTTTGGAGGGCTCTGATGGCCCTCCAAGGACATGAGAGTGCACAGGGCACGTCCACATGCCCTAGGGGAGCTCATCCTCTTGCACCACATCTATTCAGTTGTTCCCCAAAGTTAGGGTGTGTAGCAGTGCTGTGTTTTCTATCTACCCTGTGCCTGTTTACCCTACCCAGTGCCTGTTTGCATTCTCTTCCCCTCCTTATTGCTTTACTATGATTTTAATAGAATTTAAGACTATGTGGCAGGGTCTTGCTATTTACTGTTTTACTCTGTACAGCACCATGTACATAGATGGTGCTATATAAATAAATAAATAAATTAATAATAATAATAATAATAATAATAATAATAATATGATATCAGGTTGTGTTTGTGCATTTGGTGGGGCTACTGTTTTAAAAAACACTGGGAAAAGTCCATTCAGACTAAGAAAGAGAAGTTCCCAGAATCCCAAGTTACCCATTTTGCCTATCCCCTCCTCCAACTTTGGGATCATATGATCATGACCGGGAGTTGACTCTGCCCCTCAGCCCTTCGAAAAAGGTACATTTTCCCGCTGTTTTACCCGATTTTTCCAAAAATTCTAGCAAGCGAACCGCAGCATGCAGAGAGCTGAGAGTAGGCGCAAAATGACCCCCAGCCACGACTCTCTAAGCACAAGAAGTTTCAGAAAGATAGCTTTAAAAACTACACAGTTATCCCCTATTCTTTTCCGCAATGCAATCCTATGGGCGAAATTTTTCAAAATGGCGATTGGATCGGTCCGCGAAAAGAGAAGCGCTCCGCATATGGGCGCTTCTCTTCACCGTGCTTCTACGGGTCCCCGGTCCGCTTCTACTCCGCCTCTGGGCAAGGCAGAGCATGCCAATTCGCTTCTGATTCTCCGCTTCTAATCGGAGTGGAGCACATCCCTACTTAAAAGTATGCCCCAACCTCTCTCTCTCTCTCTCTCGTCACTCTTTTCCTCATTCTGCAATATTGGGGGGAAAACTTCTGTACAGTTTGTTCTTTGAGGATTTTGAAACTAATCAGAACCTTATATAGGAAAGTTTTACTTATGGCTATTCTGCACTAATGATAGGGATTGATCAAATGACCTTCAAATCCCTTCCAACTCTATCATTCCCTGTGGTTAGCACTGTTTGCACTTCTGTTAATGGTATGAAACTTAATAGTTTTATTCCCTTGGTTTGAGTGAACATGGAAAGCCCTTACCAAAACATGGTAAAATGAAAAGGGTTTTTTTTTTTGTTAATTGAATGGCACTATCTAATAAAATAATCTAACATCACTGATTCCACTTTTTAACAATTATCCTTGCCACCAGCTTTTATCTCATCATTCCATGGTGGGCAGCTGGACAACCATCTGTCAGGGATGCTTTAGGGTGGATTCCTGCATTGAGCAAGGGGTTGGACTCAGTGGCCTTGTAGGCCCCTTTCAACTCTGCTATTCTATGATTCCTTCCCCCACTTTCATATCCCAATCTTTTCTCTCTCTCTTATCCCTCTGACACTCTACTAACTTCTCCTGTCTTTTCATTAACAACTGACTCTCAATGTCTTCTAACCAACAAACTGAATCTGTCAAACCCACAGTTCTAATTGATTTTGGCAACTGATTCAAACTCCATCTACCATTATGGACATTGGAAAATTCTGTGACAGATTTAAATGAGATTGAATTTCTGTCATCCTGACATTCGAATTCCGCAATGGAGTGGGTTTTCCATGTTGTGCAGATTTGCAGACTGTTGTTTATTTGTGGAGGGGGGATTTATGGAAATGCACATTTGCAAATAAAAAAATCCAATTCCATCAATAAACAGACAATGGAATCAAAGACATGGAACACAAATGGAATGGTTTTCACAAATCCATATATTCCTAACCATTTGATCTCAGTCATCTGCTGGCAAACAGTCCTCACTAATATTCAATTATGCAGCCCATGAATTATTTTGCAACACAATTCGGAGACCAGAGATTCAAATTCTAATGAAAACTGGTTTCAGAAAAACTGGGTGGGGTAGAGGTCCCTTCCATTCCATTCCAACACAGCACATAAAGCTAGCTTTTAGCATTGCATCAGGACAGGCTGGTTAATTGTTTCTTCTGAACTTTGCATGAGCACTAATACTGCAGCTGCCACTGTTAGCTTCTTTTCCTCCCTATCTCCCACATAGAAAGTGCAGTTTCAAACTTGATCAATAAAATGCAACTTTGGGTGAAACCAGACAGAATCTTAAGTACCCCAAGGGTATCCATGCATAGTAAGTCAGAGGTAGTAATGTATGAGGAATTTTGTTTCAGTTCATTTTTTTATCAGAATTTGCCCAGTTCACACCTTCCAGATCAAACACAGACTTGGACACAATCTGCAGTTTAACGTCCATCTGTACATTTCTGAGTTTGCAATGTCATTCACAACCCCCTAAACATATGTTTGATAGTTTGTGTATGTTTGAAAAAATCATATATAAAAAGTGTACTTTCAAAAAAATGTGCACAAATATACTTTAACCAATAGAAGAAGAATACACATACATTTGAAGGATTCCCACAGTTGATGAGTATAGTTTGAAAAATACATATAAAAGTCCCTATAGATTTTCATGTGGGGAAAAGAAGCTCACAATTTGTTATTTATTGATGTATTTATTACATTTACATCCTGCCTTTTTTCCTACAGGAACCCAAGGCGGCATACATAATCGTCCTCCCATCCATGTCACCCTCACAACAACAACCCAATGAGGTAGGTTGTATTCGAATCAGAACAAGCTTTGAGGTGAAATTCAGAGAATTTTAGTGAGCTCATATTTTGCTGATTTACACATTCTTAGCCACAGTAGGAGATAAATAATTCACACCCTTTCACATTAAATGCATTTGAGGATCTACTACTTCTCAGTATTTCAGGAATATCAAAACAAATCAGATCATTGAAAATGTAAAACAAACAAACAAACAAATCCTCCTGTATTCTTCACTCCTAAATACATCAATCATATATTTAATTTGTTCACTTGTACTGAAAATTCCAAAGTGGCAAATCTATTAATGCACTCTGTATTTCCATGCCTTGAAACTTTTAGGACATATCTGCATTACAAACTTATTCAGCAATCCAGACTGACCATTCTTCTTCATTTTCTTTATTTTTGTATTTTCTTTAGAGATTCCTAGTTGTTTTGTCCTCTGTATTGAAGCTTCGGGGGGTGGGGGTGGAGTAAGTGAAAAACCTTTATGAAATTATTTGAGTAAAGATTTTGGAATACTGGCGTTAGGCAATAAGTGGTTTGGAAGAGGTATATCAGAGGCCAGAGAGCAATTTCAGCAGCTCTCCGTGAATGAGAAATTATATTTCAATGGAGGAATACTTTGGTTTCAATTTGGTTTTGATGAAACAATGAAATGGGATACAATCTGGAGATCTCATCAACAAACAACTATCATCATTCCACTAACCACATCAACTGTAACCACTCTGTTTGTTATAAGCGCATTATATTTGCAATTATACCCACTTTATGATTGCATGGTTCTTTTGGTGTATTTGTTTGTCTTTTGCATCTATTAAGTATGCACTCTGCATTTTGTGCCTCATTCTATTATGGCATATCTATATTACAAACCGCAGTACAGTTTTTATACTGATGTAACTCCTCCCAAGGAGTTGCAAACTGTAAGATGTGTCTTTTTATTGGGAGTGCATAAGATCTCTAGCCTCCCTCATAGGAGGAATTTACGCAGGATTTAATTTCTTACATAGGATTTAATTCCACAGAAAAGGTTGGATCAAGGATCTGCCTTGTATGGGAAGAAAAGAACCTCCAAAGGAGGAAGGGTTCAGCTCCTGGAAAGTCCTCCTGCCCAATTTTGGGGAATCCCCCTCCCCACACACACCACAACTCACAGCTGTGTTGCAGGGTCTCCTGATTCCCTGTGTAATATTTTCAGAGAGCTGGAATAAGTGGGTGGGGAAGTCCACTTTCTTCCATACATTTGATCCAGTGTAAAACTGGATCCAACCCCAACAAAAGAGGATAAATTCCTCAATTATTATTTATTATTTATTTTATTTACAATATTTATATACTGCTGAAAATTTATATACTGCTCTCCATTGAAAATTTCAGAGAAATTTGAAAATAAAAACCAGAATAAAACACTTAAAACAGATTTTAAAAGACGCAAATACAGTGACTCATGGCTGGACATTAAGGAAACGCTTCCTGGAATAATGATGTTTTCAGGAGGTGCCGAAAGGAGTACAAAGTTGGCGTCTGCCTGACCTCCACAGGGAGGGAATTCCACAGGAGGGAAGCCACCATGCTGAAGGCTCTTTCCCTGGTGGACTCCAATTGGAGGATGGATCTATGTGGAACCACCAGGAGCAGACCATCAGATGACCTCAATGACCGGGCAGGTTGGTAGGGGAGAAGGCACTCTCTCAGTATCCTGATACCAAGTTGTTTAGGGCTTTGTACACAAGTACAAGAACCATAAACCTGGCCTGGTAGCAAATACGCAGCCAGTGCAGTTCCCTCAGCAGAGGAGTTACATGCTGGAAAGGGGCAGCTCCAGACAACAGCTGAGCTGCAGCATTCTGCACTTGCTCCAGCTTCCAGAGCAACTTTAAGGGGAGCCCCACATAGAGTGCATTATCTCATCGCTTTTCCTTCATACTTCTACCTGGTGATTATTATTTTTTACTAAAGTTCCTACCTTATCAGGTTCTTTTATCTGTAGGCATTGATCAAATACCATATCAAAACAATTCTGTATGGGAGCATCTGCATCATATGAAGATTCATATTTTTGACAGAATTTTGTCAACGTGCATATGCACTTCAGTGATGTACCAGACATGGGAGAGGAGGTCATAAATGAACTGAAGGAAATGAAAACTGCTCGACTTCTAAAAAAATAATTTTAGAAATTCTCCTAGTTAAACCAAGATTTAGGGGAGAGAAATTCAGGTGCAGGACACAAAGAAACCACAGAGCAATGAAGGAACACAACGGGGAAAATCTTCTAAAACCTCTAACAACTATTTATTTTCTCTGTTGGACAGAACATTCCTGGTTGTTGAAAGGAAGTTTAAGTCAGTTTCTATCTACCCACTTTTTCTCTATTATTTCCAACATATCCAGTAATTCTCCCAGATATGTTAAGATAGCAGATGCTGTTGCTGCATCTTTTGTTAGCTTTTGACTGCATTGACTGCCAATAACCTTGCTTTATTCTTTTTTTGAAAATTTGCATTGCATCAGTCCTGACCTATGTAGACTGTCACCACAAGAATGGAGTTGAATTCCTAGGTAGAATTGATTGCTTGTACCTTGCCAGCATTTTGCATGGTCTTTGGCATTATAATCCTTGTTAGATCCAAACTCCTGATTTTCTTCAAATGTGGCTTTATTTATGGCTTGTATATTTTTCATGGCAAAGATTTCTTATTAATCTTCTATTGATAGAAGTGCAGTGCCTAGAAACATTTTTATTGCATGGTGAAAATTTCCAAGCTGGGCTTCGCATTAAATAATACCAATAGATGGCAACTGCCGTGCAAAGTAACACCCCTTTACACAGTGCATTGCAGGTGGAAGAAGACAAGGCGTGGAAGGCATGGAATAGACAAGGCATGGAACAGACAAGGCATGCATGTTTGGTATTAAAATTGGGGCACATTGATTGAAATCATTTCTGCAAAAGAATAACTTCTCCAGCAACTAGCTGGGTCTTATTGGGTGAAAATATCCCATGCCTGCCAGGAGGCTTCTGTGAGATCACTGCCCCCAGGCCTGCTCCATTTTGGGGGAGGGGAGGCCTTGCTGTGTCAGAGGACATGTGCTCTCCCACACTAGAGGCCTTCAAGAGGCAGCTGGACAGCCATCTTTCAGAGATGCTTTAAGATGGATTCCTGCATTGAGCAGGGGATTATTATTATTATTATTATTATTATTATTATTATTATTATTATTATTATTATTTATTTATTTATTTATTGCATTTTTATACTGCCCAACAGCCAAAGCTCCCTGAGCAGTTCAGCCGAAGTTCCCTGGGTTGGACTCAATGGCCTTATAGGCCCCTTCCAACTCTACTGTTCTTTGATTCTGTGATTCTATGAGTGTGGGCCCTCTGCAAGTGCCACCATGCTTATCCTTGATGTCATCCCTGGAAGGAAGGAGTTGTTAGTTTCTTAATGAAGTTCTGAGACTCGATGGCCAGATTCCATTTTGGAGATGCTCCTGGGTTGTTGCCAATGGCAAAAAGGGCAGGGCCAAAAGCAAAAGGGGAGGTACCAAAAATGCCCCAATATAGTTAGTAAAGCTCTAGCTGTGATGAACCAAACCCTTAGGAGAGGAATTCCAACCTTCTAGAATGGGGGAGGAAAGGGGCAGAAAAATGAGAAACTAACAAAAGGTCAGGGGAAATGGGCTGGGGCTGGAGGAAAGGGGCACAGCCATCTGGGGGATCCTAGTGGTTTAGACTCGAACCCCAGAAGGGTTAGATTTGCTACAGGGAACTCACAGGTAAAGGGTGATATCCATGTCCTGTTGCTCACCCCTACTCTGCAAGGATTGGAGATACACTGCTGAGTCACAGCTATGCATCTCTGCCGTTATCCATATCCAGCGCTAGACGAATTTACTACAATTCCCACTTCTTTTAAATCTAATCTAAGCTAATGGTCATTACCAGAAGATTGGGGGGGGGGGGGTAACATAACTTCCATTTGACTATTATTTACACAGCAAATGCTGTACAGATGTTAAAAGAAAAGAAAGGGGAGACACAATACAAAAGAGGGAGAGAAAGGAATGGAGAGGGGAGACGAAAGCAGCTGCACGACCAGTTCATTTTCCCCATTGTCATGGTATTCTTCTTGGGAAGCAAGTTGCCCCTTGGTTTCCTGGCTAAGGTGGGAACTTTTGAATCACCAAAAAAGCAGGCACAAGAAGACATCAATTTACATAAAATGCCCAGATGCTGATGCATAGACCTAGATGAATATTTAGAAATAATTATATAATGTAAATAGAAATACAATACTATAGTATGGAAGACTTTGACCAGGGCAGGGTCTATACTACTGCTTTATAACAGCAGTGACAACCATTGGGACCCAACACACACTCCATATACAGTTCCCAAACCATTTTCAAAGGGTCATATCCTGATTGGTGTAGATCTGGCCCAGGCGACCAGTGTGCCTTGCTCAGTTGGCTGTCCAAGGGCTGCAGATGTGTCTTTAAACTGGACTTGGACTGGATAGTTCTTCAAATGGAGGATGTCTTCAAAATTTAGGTCAGTCTTCCATTAGCCTTTCAAATAGTGGACTGCCATTTAGAAAAAAGGAACACCTGGCTACCCTATATCCTAGCTGGCAGCAGAGACTAGGGTATAAATTATTGTAGGTATATGTAAATGTTAAAGCAGAAGTTAATACTTTCTTGGTTAAAATGGTGTCTAGAAAGGTGGAATGAAGGCTGATACCAAAAGAAGTTTACCTCTGTTAATAAGTTCTGGTGCATCTTCAGATTAAGAGGGGATATCCCCATAAGTCTTTTGGAAGTACAGGGAAAGTTGACATGATAAACTGGAGCAAAAGGAATCCTATGAGAGGAGGATTTCAAGAAGAATTAATAAAAAGAGAAATGCCAGTCTCAAACATTATGCCATCATACGTTTCTTCATATCTAAGATGCTTAGATTTTATTTGAACTCTACTCCTTGATGCTTTTTCAAATGTTTCCTGAAGTTCAGCAATATTGGAAAGTAATGCTATATTGCTATTTTCCTAGTATATAATACCAAACTAAGTTGCAATATTTGACAGATCTATACTTGCCAAGGACTATTTTGCAAAAATCATAGAGTAGCAGGCATTTTAATCTATCCTCTGTAGCAGGACCTCATAAAACTAACAATTTCAAGGACCTGGATTTGTTGTGGAAATATTTTTGGCCTTTCTGTATATGCCTTTCTCTAGCTACTATATATTAGTAGCTACACTGTAAATATTGCTATATATTTTGAAATAATACATTAGGCAATTGGTTGCATCCCCACAGAACACCCACCTACATACAATACTGTTAAATATGAGAAGAAAAGGAAATATACAATCAAGACTTTATATTCGTACACATCTTTGATAAGAGCAGATGTGGGGTGTATGAGGAACGCATTTCAGTTCATTTCCATGCACCATCCAAGACCCCTAAATTATTATTATTATTATTATTATTATTATTATTTATTTATATAGCACCATCAATGTACATGGTGCTGTACAGAGTAAAACAGTAAATAGCAAGACCCTGCCGCATAGGCTTACAATCACCTGACAGACTGCTTGTGATACCTCCCCACCCCCATAAAGGATGGGGTTTGATGGGTTCTGGCAGGTCACTTGCTAATTTATCTGCCATTTATCTATTTTTTTATTGCATTTTTATACCACCCAATAGCTGAAGCTGTCTGGGTGGCTTACAAAAATTTAAAATATCGAAACCATTCAAAATGTAAAACAAACAGTATAAAAGCATAATATAAAATACAACATAAAAACACAACCAGGATAAAATCAAGCAGACTAATGGCCTAACCATGGCTTAGTGTGTTGTCTGAACAGGCCCCTAGTGTGTGTAGTTATGCTGTTTATTATACAGTTGTTGTTGGTTGTTAGGCTCCTAGCAGCATTTTAAAGCCTATAAAGAAAGATGCTTTGGACTAGAAACAAACTCTTTGCAAGCAATGTGTGTTTGTGTGTGCATGAGAGACAGAGACAGAGAGCTCATTACACCAAGCAGGATATTCCACTATGAAAGAGGTATATAAAAGGCAGGAGCCACACCAAGCAGCATAGAGCAGTATGAAAGTGGTATATAGTATGTCTCAATGGGCCCCAACAGTTGTCAGCGCATTTCAATACTGCTATAAAGCAGTAGTGTGGCTCCTGCCTTTTATATACCATTTTCATGGTGGAACATCCTGCTTGGTGTAGATGAGCCCAGAGAGACTGAGGCCTTAGCTAGACCTAAGGTTTATCCCGGGATTGTCCCAGGGTCATCCCTGTTCATGTAAATGACACACAGGATATTCCGGGAGCAGGCAGGGATGACCCTGGGATAAACCTTAGGTCTAGAGAGACAGAGAGGCTACTGAGGTTTTGCTACTTTAATGCAATCGTCCTCCAATGCACCTTTTGTGTGCGTTTATTTTTATATAGGTTTATATATCCCTGCATATTAGTTAACTATTTTGTGTATTAATTCTTTCAAACTTAGTGTCCTATGTGTGCTTTTCTATGCCACATTGCTGACCACCCCTCTGGCAGCAAACGTGGTGGTGGTGCCCACAAACCTCTCTCAACATTCCAAATGTGCCCACAAGCCCAGAAAATCTTTATGCCTCTGGTATAGAGCAATCTGGGACTATATCCACCCATTGCTGGGGAAAATGGCTGGGAGAGTGCTGTCACTCCGGGTCCTGCTTGAAAGTCCCTTGTTGACACTGAATGGACAGAGTGCTGGACTAGATGGGCCCTTGGTCTGATCCATTATGGCTCTACTTATGTTCTTATGTTCTCCTCTCACATCTCCAAATTAGATTACTGCAATGCTCTCTTTGGCCAGATCTACACTAAGCAGGATATAGCATTTTGGAAATGTTTTGAAGACTGTATAAGGAATGTGTCCTGGGCCCCAACTGTTGTCACTACTGTTATAAACCGTTTTAAAGCAGTAGTGTAGATCCTGCCTCAGTGGGGCTGCCGTTGAAGATGGTTTGGAAGCTGCAGCTTTTGCAAAATGCAGCAGCCAGATTGATAACCAGAACCAGAAGATTTGAACATATAAGACCAATATGCCTGCTTGCATTGGCTGCCTATACATTTCCGAGCCCAATTCAAGGTGCTGGTTTTAACCTATAAAGCCTTACATGGCTTGGGACCACAGAACCTGATGGAATGCCTCTCCTAACATGAACCTAACCGTACACTATGTTCAACATCTAAGGTCCTCTTCCAAGTGCCCACTCCGAGGGAAGCTTGGAGGATGGCAACAAGGGAGAGGGCCTTTTCAGTGGTAGCCCTCCAATTATGGAATGATCTCCCCGACAAGGCTCACCTGGCGCCAACATTGTTATCTTTTCGGCAACATGTCAGGACTTTTCTCTTCTCTCAGGCAGTTAACAACATGTGCTGAGTTGGGGTTTTTTAACTGACCCCAGAATAGTTGTTTTAAACAGATATTGGGTGTTTTTGTGCTTGATGGTTTTAAATTTTTGTATATTTGTTTTTAATGTTCACTGTTTTTAACTTTCATAAACCACCCAGAGAGCTTTGGCAATGGAGCGGTACATAAATGTAATAAATAAATAAATAAATAAATAAATCTCAAGCAGCTGGTAATGAAATGTAAACTGGTCAAGACACCCCTCACCAGGGTGATGATTAGGCAGCTTGGGTGCTCATACCTGCCTAGTGTCATCAAATAAAGCCAATCAGCCCAATAAATACCTCCACCCATGTCAAAGCAGAAAGTTACAGATGAAAGAAGACATTTTCATAACCAATTAGGAGTTATCCAAAAATAAATAAATCTTACTCCGCTTCCAAAAGGAACTGGACAACTGGCTAATTCCTTACCAAGATAAGTGGGCAGGAGGTGTGTTGTGCCCAGAAGAGGCCAAGGGAGGCACATGGCCAGCTTAAATATTGACATGTACATACCTCCTCATTGCCATGCTCCATCATGTAGCCTGTCCCTATCCCACTTGTCTCTTCCCACTCAATGGCAAAATTCACACTAACTGTTAAGAAGTGTCACTGGAGACAATGGAAAGGTGGGGGAACCTTTCCTGTCAGGACTTAAGAAGTGGTGGTTCCTTCATCACAAACTTCTCCCTTCACAAGACACACTTTAGGATTGCTGTGTAAACTACAATGGAGTATTGGTGGAATAATTAAAAAAAAAGTACTAGCATTTCTGGAGCTTACAAGTAAGGGAACCAATCCTACCTCTCCAGTCCCATCATCTGGGCACCACCATAGAAAAAGGTCTTGTCTCATGTCCCAAACAGCCAACACATTGTCCAAAAGCTTTGCAGTAGCCCAAATGGGATGTTGCACAATGTGAATCAGAACGACCAGACTATCTCTGTCCTGGAGAAACCACAGATTTGGTGCCCCAGCCTAGCCTAGAACAAAGTGTTGCATTTCACAATGCCATTTTATCGTACAGTGACAATGTGAAGTCCTATAGTAAACAAAAACAGGTTGGATGCCACCACATACCAGATCCGATGAACTGCCACCAGTAGTAGTTCCAACATGTCTGAACCAAGTTCATTGCCCCTCAATAAGCGTGTGGGTGTGGGTGGGTGTGTGGGAGAGAGAGAGAAAATGAAAGTCCATATTGACCTGTCATATTGAAACACTGGAGTTTCTTTTATTTCCTTTAATGCTAATTTTGCATTTGAAATTCTGTAACCTGCGAGAGTGATGGAGACCATGATAATTTTCATCATCAATGTCGACGTTTTCTGGTAGGACTTAAATACTTCCCCCCCCTTTTTTTTCTTTCCAGGTGAAACAAAGATTAGTTCTCCTGATGCTATTTCAAGCCATTGAGCTAGAAGTGTTCACAGTTGGTTGCACACACCACCAGTTCAATTGAAAGCTGAAATAGAAATTCCAGAATGGAAAATTGAAACATATTTTTCTTCCCCCCCTTAAGAAAAAAGATGTTGGGGGTGTTGTTGCAAAAAAATGTAAGTACTAAGCAATTCGTATAGAAGTGATTTAGCCTCCTTTTATTAAGTGAAGCAGCTTAGCATTTTCTTAGCATAATGAAAGAGATGCTATCTTCTAAAGAGGGGAAAACAGAGCAGCTTTCCTTCAGATGGCAAGTCAGGTAGAAATGACATTACCAGTGATTATTTCTACATAGTCCAGCAGAGCAGGTCTCTCACAAGAAACAAGTGAAGAGAGACAGATATTCTAACCCTGCCATCCTATATTCACTGACCTGGGAGTAAGCTCTATTGAACTCAATGAGGCTTACTTCTGAGTAGACACAGATCACATTTCTCTGGAGGGAAGTGATTTGAACTAGATCTCTGAGCAAATGGCATCACAAAATTCTTCACCCTATTTGTGGACAGAGTTTGGGTGGGGTGGTATTTATCCAGTGGTGGAGACATTATCCCACATTTTTTTGAGGGAGGAGCCCACCATTAGCCATGGCAGTTGAACAGTTTCCTTCCTTTCTTCCTTCCTTCCCTCCCTCCACCCCTCTCTGTTGCTAGTTGTTTTTGTTGGTGGTGGTGGTGGTACTGCAACAGCAATAGAGTTGACAATCTGGCTGCCATTTTGCATTATCCACAATGAACCAAACCTTGCCTGGTGAGTAAATGGTAGCCATTTGCCAAATGGCTCCACCAAATTTATGGTGGAGAAAATCCCAGAAATTAGACCTCAGGGATGGGGTTTTAACAATAAGAAATCTCTTTTTTTTTAAAAAAAATAAAATCATTAAAAAAATGTATTCTGAAAGAATTCAGCTCCATTCTAATTTGAACAGAGAACATCCTGGGGGGGTGGGGGGGTTTGAACAGACATCTCTTTCATGGAAATAATAGCTGTGAGGGGATCACAGAGACTATGCATCCAAAGCCATACTACTACTACTACTACTACAATACCTTACAATGCCTTCTCCACTGAAAGTACAGGGTGGGGAGAGATGGAAATCAGGATTGTGCTAGAGATGCTCATTCAATGAATTTGATGTGTGTGTATTCTGACGTGAACATACAGAATCCACACTGTCTGAACTAATGTCTAGAATGGAACAGTTTTCTTTTGTAATCCACACTGCAGAAGGGGGACAGACATCTCTTTTCTACACAACAGCAATGGCATGCCATCCCATCCCATCCATCCCAGAGGCATTTGTGGTCTTGTTTTGAATGTGCATGGCAGAAGCTGTGGTATCTCAGGGAAGCCCTGTGGTGGCTGCGAAGCTGTGCTTGATCCATCTAACTGGCGCAGCACAGATCCACAGCCACCACAGGGCTTTCCCCATGTATAGACAGCCCCTAGACCTATATCTCATGTTTTGGGGTTTTTTGTCCAGAAAATATAAAGAACTATGTGAAGTCTTATCAAAATTGAAATGAACTGAAATTCACACCCTTCCTGAAATTCACACATCAGTGGGGTTGTGGGTTTTTTAAGACAACAGTTCTAGAAGCTCTTAGTAGGGAATGTAAGATTTTGTTAAAACTTTTCCCTCTGTGTTTCATGGAATGTCAAGGGTCTTCCATTCCATCTTCCAGTTATTGATGGAATCAGACATATTTTTTTAACAGAATGTTGTTTTACTTCTGCTAATGCAGATTAGTCCTAATGCCTTCCAAAAGTGAAATAATGGTTCACAAGTCTGAGGGATCTCTATGGGCATGTCTAGATGATGCCTTATCTCGGGGATCACCCCAGGTTCATCCCTGGGCATCCACATGACACACAGAGGATCCCAGGGGCAGGGAGCGATGATCCCTCCATTTTCCCGGGATTACCGGGATGGCTTTTAGCCCGATTTTTCCCATGGTCTTGGGATCATCCTGAGACTGCAGGATGTGTGTGCAGCCATCCCAGTTTCATTCTGGCTCCTTGCGAGTAAATGTGAGGAGCCAGGAACTGGGCATGTGGCACAGAGCTCTTTAGGAGCTCCGTGCCCATCAGGGGTGGGGAGGGGAGCAGGGGCGTGGGAGTTGTTGTTTTTACCTTGCAATTTTCACTGTAATGCTCGTACACTCCAGCTCTTTTCATTTTTTTCAAAAAAAATGGCCACTGCAGCGGGCGTGATGCCCGGGATGTTGTCCGGGCATTGTTGACTGAAGGGAAGGATCTCGCGATCAGCGTATTGTGAGATCCTCCCTCTCCTCTCTCCTGGCCTATGACTCAGAAAAAAGCCATTCTGCCGTAAAATCCACAGGACAGATGTGTAGAAATCTCAATTCATTTGAATCCATTGCAGGTTATATGACATTGGTAGGCCTTAGTGGAGTGCTGGGGCTCTAACAGCTGCCCCAGGGCTCCAGGTGGTGATGCTTGTCTGAAAACCCTTCATTATACTCATCGATGAATAACACTTAGAACACTGCTTAAATGAATACTGAGTCACAAAGTCAGCACTATTTGCTTAGGCTTCTGTTATAAACCAATTGTGTGATATGAAAAGAAGTAGGGGTGTATTGAAAGATAATCAAGACTGAACAAACGTTCACAGCACAAGAGGCCTGTTTCTTGGCAACTCACTTTTTCAACATTGTTAGATGAATTTACAGTTAGGGACGGATGTAAAATGCACACTTTCATACACATTTACCTAATGTTGCACTGTCAAAATGATAAACCAACTATTTCCCACTTCCCCCCCCCTTTCAATTTATTTTGGAGTTGCATAATTGAAATTTTGTTAATATGAGTGCTTGTGTCCAGGGTTGAGCTCCCTCTATCTGGTCTCTCGATGTTGAATTTGAGTGAGTGGCTGGATGAAGGCAGTCTCTACCGAAAAGGATTACAAATTGACACCAGGAATGGCAATAAACAAAAAAACATTCCAACCTCCCTGGACTGCCGCTGAGCTTAAGGTGACTAAAGGAACATCAAGGACAGATTTCAAACAGTTGGACCACAGTTCACCAAGAGGTTCATTTCCATTTCCTACAACTTAAAGATGGAAAAGTTGTTTAATCACGTCGTGTGCTGATCAGATTATGAATACAAGGAGGCCTATGTCATCACCCCAAAACTGTTTTTTTTTAATGACCACTGTCAATTAGGTAATTATCACTGTCTATATTTTCTGCATTTATTTCCCTCTGCCCCCCTAATGTGTGTGTGTGTGTGTGTGTGTGTGTGTGTGTGTGTCTGTAGGGATGGCCATCGCAGGGAAATCCTGTTCGCTTTTGGCTTGATGGATCCCCATGGTACTTCCGGCATCGTGTGCATTTAAGAGCAGAATTGCAATTTGCACGTATTTTTAAAAAGTGGAAATCCATGAGCTTGGCCAACTCATCAGGCAAGCTCAGTGATGGATGAGCTAGAGTCTGGGGTGGTGGTGGTGCTTGAGACAGCAAAAACTCACGGAGCTCTACCCCTACCCCTGAACAGTTCCCTCAAGCATCTATCTATACTTATAATTAAGGATAAAGCTTCACACGCCAGATGAAGTGGTGTGTGAATATGGCATAATCTTTTTTCTAGTCTTAAACTGCCCAAAGACTCTTTGCTGTTTTTGCTGCCATAAACTAACATTGCCACCTCTCTGGAAACTGAATAACGCTTGTCTTTTATAGATGTGCACATACATTCATCCAAATGCATCCACAAGAACTCTAAGCTACCAAACAGAATCTGCCAATTTACACGCTGCCGTTTCTGAAATCTGTGTTGAGCAGTTTATAATATATTGTAGCACAATTTTTGATTTTACAATATATCTTTACCAAAATTGCCTTCTTGTTTGGAAACAGTGGGAGACAAGGCTATTGCAAGGTAACTGAATAAGCATATAGAAGGTAGGCAGAGGCATCAACCATGTGTAATAGCAGACAGCATGAAGTTCAGGATGTGGTCTTCGGTATGAGATTGGAGAATTACAAGCATGCCCCCCTATTTCTATCTGTGAAATATCAAAGTGTGTGCAGTACGCCTACTGACAATGATACTGAAATTCTTAGGTACACATCTGTGACAAATTCTGTATGATTTCATCACCATAAAAGTGGCAATGCTTTATTTGTAATTCTGGGATATTATGCAGAATGTATTATGAAAAACGCTTATGTATTCTATGTGAAAATGCCAAAGACATGTAGAATTCATTGTTACTTTTTCTGTTCCTGGTCTCAAAGCAGTTAACAGCCATAATTCTGACAGAAATTACAACCATCAGAACTATACACTTGCTTTATGTGTGTTCAAGTTAGTTACACCTACTACACACAATTTCTGGTCCATCTACAATAATGGAAGTGGGTTGGAGGGAAAGGCACCACAGTATGTGTGAAAGGAGGCCATCTGAATATATATATATATATATATACCTTTTTAAAAACTTGTTAAACTATTTTTAACAAGATCAACAAATAATAAAAATCTTTCCACCGGCACCAGGGACAGTCTCTCCTTTCCCCCCATCTACAATAACCCATCATTTTCTTACTGCTTCTGTACAGATTGTATTATTATTATTATTATTATTATTATTATTATTATTATTATTATTATTATTATTATTATTTGTTCTGCACATTTATTAACTTTGATGCTTCTTTCCCCCCCTTCCTTGTAGCTTTTAACATATTAAATAAATGAAAAGAAAGTAACAATCCCAAAGCCTCACACCAGTTGGCAGGGAAATTAAAAATTGCAGATTCCAAAGCACTTCCCTACTTCATGAAAACAACTCTAATGAGACAGATGAACATATGAATCGCTCCTAATGAGCTCAAAACTGTACACATTTTCTTTAGTTTACTTTTGTAAGCCTTTGCAGTTATTTTGCATTAGTCATATTATGAAATAAGAAGTAGCCACAAGACTGAGATAAACCAATTTGAGAAATAAAGAATTGAAACTTGAATGGTTTCCTTAATTTCTAAGCCATGAGTCAACAACATAGTGAAATGCATCTCATTCCCGTAGTCAGAGCAATTCACTTTCTTCAGTCCCTTTAACTTTAGAAGGTCATTTTCAGCTTAGGATGAGATAGGCAAGAACAGGGACACTGAGACATTTAAAATAAATTGCAGGAAATTAGGGCTGTGCATCAGATTTGGACGAAGTCTGGAGAACTAGCAGATGTGGGCCAGTTCTGTCATTTCTGTTCAGTCTCCAGCAAAGCCAAAAGAATATAAGCTCCCCCAGAATGAAACTTAGGGTGGATCTACACATGGTCGTGAAGGCGCTTGTGTGCGCCTGCAGTGCGCCCCGAAACTCATTGTGTAGATCCTGCTTATCCTGGCCAGAAGAGGCGGAGGAGGAGGCGGCGGTGGCAGCCCCGCATCGCCCCTCGCGGGGACGGGGCAAAAAGTTTCCGGGCTCGGCGGCTTCGCCGAGCCGCATCCTTGCCACCGCATCCTTGCCACCGCCACCCACCTCCCCACCGGCCTCCTGCTGCCAGCGGCGGGGAGGTGGGCGGCAGCCATGGCAAGGACGCGGCCGGATTCCCCAGTGAAGCCGCCGAGCCCAGAAACTTTTCGCCCTGTCCCCGCGAGGGGCGATGCGGGGCCTCCTCCTCCTCCTCCTCCTCCTCCTCCGCCTCTTCTGGCCAGGATAGGCAGGATCT
Source organism: Elgaria multicarinata webbii (assembly GCF_023053635.1). Classification (NCBI taxonomy): domain Eukaryota; kingdom Metazoa; phylum Chordata; class Lepidosauria; order Squamata; family Anguidae; genus Elgaria; species Elgaria multicarinata. Next base: position 21,166,778 of record NC_086184.1, on the reverse strand, counting down.
ACACAATGAGTTTCAGGGCGCACTGCAGGCGCACGCAAGCGCCTTTACGACCATGTGTAGATCCCCTCTTTGTTAGCACCTCATGTTTCAGAGACATTGTGGGGTAATCTACACCTACAGGCCTTTCGCAAAGGATGAGGGATGATCACACTGGTTCCCTGCTTCTGCAATCAGCATACATGGGGCACACACCACCAATTTGTCCTGCAATTAAACGAGAGCTGTTGTGGGAGGTCAAGTGCCCCATTAAAGCGGTTCTGAATGTGTATTGGCACAAGTGTGTGGGACTAGGCAGTGTGTGGGACATGGGATTTTTTTTTAAAAAAACCACTCCTTTGAGAGGCGCACCAGCACAGACACACAACAGACACACAAGGGGGGATAGGGACTGTGTCAAAAATGCGCTCCTGTGCAAAAATATTTGTTTAAAAAACATGTGCCAATGAAACACACTGATGCCCATGCCCCTGACAGTAGGCTACCTGTTCAGCAAGCCAGGAAGTCATACTGAACAGCAACAGCTTTGTGAAAGGGGGACATGCCAGCCATAGACTTTGGGATCAGGGAGAGAGAGAGCCAAAAAAATAAATTAAAAAAAAAATAGACAAAAGCAGTCAACAGTATTCCTTACTAACAGAGGGATTGAACCCAAATCACAGCGGGATATTGACTTCAATATTATCCTAGAATAAATGGCTGATGTAGACCTGGCCTATGTCTCCAATTAGTGTTGTCTCGTTTAGTTTCTCGAAACGCTGTAGGGGAGGGGGCGAGTGCAGTAGAGTGACTGAGTCCCCCTCTGCTGTTCCCCTCCCTCATTCCACATTGCCAGTAGCTTCAACAAGAACACAGCTTTAGAAAACGTTTCTCTCTGAATGGAGAAGCCTCCTGGCAAAGCCCTGGAGGCCTTATTCATTTCCCTCAGTTCTTCAAACAACCATGAGAATTGCTCTCCTGTGAATGACCTGCCAAGTATTGAATTGAAGCGACATATCTTTCAAAGTTCTCTGAAGGTAATTTTAAGATATCCCTGAAGAACACCCCTAAAAATATCAGGGCTGAAATGCACTTGTTCTTTATTATAAATAAAGTAACGTTGCCCGGCAACTTGAGATGCTTTATCTCTATGTAGATATCTGGTGGAAGCTTTCCAGTTTGTCTATACTCATAATCTCCTGAGAATGTTCCAGTGCTTCCTGTAGTTGATTTTTGCAGAAGGGAGTGGTGAGGAGTTAAGCGTGAACTTTTCACAGAGCCCTGTACAGTGTTTGTTAGCCTATATACTGTATACATACTTAGTGGAGTAGTTGGCAGCTATTAGGGTGTTAAAGTTGGTTCATATAGCTATATACAAATTATAGCTGTGCATTTTCCAGGGGTGGGGAGAAATTCTCCAGCAACTTCACATAGGTAGGCATTGTAAAGGAGAACAGATGGACTGCGCTGGGCAGAGGACAAATGGGTGATGTAGTTGGCTTGATACTGATATGTACAAATTTTAAATGACAAAGAACCTTGGCTGGGTCACCTGGACACCAAGGGAGGGGTGAAGTGGAGGTCAGAAAGGTAGTTCTACTCTAGTATTATTATGCACCAGGTCTGAATGACAAAGAGTCGTGGCTGAACCACCTGGAGGAGGAAGGAAGGTCAGACAGTGGTCAGCCATTCACCTCAGAGGGCAAAATGGGGTGACACAAAGATATCACCTGGAAGGGGGCAGGTGAAATGAAACTAGAGAAAAGGTTTATTGCTGAGGACCCACCCCAAACTCCTTATCTTGTCTTTGCAAAAGTATGCAGAGAGAACCATGGTGAAAGGAGCAAGGCCCTACCTGCAAGTAGGTAGCATCAGTTAAGATTTTATTGTTTTATACGTTACTGGGTTTTTATGCAATCATGTTTTTAAATTACTTTTAATTATTGTTCCCATGTATTTACCCTGCCCTTAGTCTTAATAAAGTCTCCTACTTCACAATCTGTGAGCCCTCTTTGTCTTGGCTTGGGTCCATGCTAAATCTGGTGTTAACAGGTCACAGGAAAACCTGCTCAGTCTTTACAACCATGACCATTGTCAAAGGTTGTAGAACAGCTTCTTTCTTTCTTTCTTTCTTTCTTTCTTTCTTTATTTATTTATTTATTTATTTATTTATTTTTCTTTTCCTCTAAGGTTTGTTGTTGTTTTTGCACTGGCACTGCAAGTGGCAACAGGATCTACTGTGTTGGCAGCCTGGCTCCCATTTTGTATCTTTCGCAATGCCCAATAAACCTAGCATCACTCCAGGGCATTGAGGGAAGGGAATGCAGTCACCACAAAAAATAAAGGAAAAAAATGAGCAAAAAAAATCTGAAAAATGTCATTTTATTTCTAGGAGGTAAAAAGAAAAGAAGAAAAATCAGTTTTCTTACAACATGAAAGGGCCTTCCAATTCTCTGCCTCATTCTCAGGGCAGTTTATAATTCATTCTGAACATGTGTTGGTGGTTTTTTGGACCTTAACTAATCACTGTGAGATAGCTGAGCGTACTGTCTCTATTTTTCTTTCTTGTACATAGCTGGCCATTGCTCTACACTCTTCCAAGCTGCCTGCATTTCCTGATCTGAAAAATCCCTATGAGACGTCTTCTCCAGGGCAGGAAGAGTAGGAAGCCAAGGAGATTACAGGCTGTCAGAGAGATGATTGTACAATGAAAGTCAGGTCACTCATACACATGCCACATGCCTAAATCATCTCATAAGTAAGGTAAGCACAAGAACCTTGAACCAAACCCATGATAATTTCTCTGAAATTTCTTCTCCTTTGAAATTCTTTTTGAAAGCAATTTCTTTCCTTTCAAATTGAGTAAGAATGGACTTTTTTTATATATAGGAGATTTTTTGGGGGGGGGGGCATAGCATGAGTTTGGACATAACAACAACCTAGGTTTCAAAACCCACAGCATAATTTGTGGTCATGTATGATCCAGGCAATAAAATGATTGAAGCTCAGACTTGGCAAGTATTATACTCACCAATGTCACATACAAGAAAACTCCAGATCTCATTCAGAAGTATTTGCAGGGTGTCCTTTAGCTGCCTCTGAGTTCAGATGATCTCTATCAGCATCTTTTGAACTCAATATGGTTTGGGATTTGATGCACAGGTTACTGTCAAAGCTCTCGGTTATTTTTTGTTATTTCCCAGAAGGGCTTCCCCCCCCCACTCTAACTGGAGACATTTTATAAAATAATAATCCCAAGGTAAAGAATTCACAAGGAACAGACTCTGCAGTGCAGTGAAGAAATATTAATTCAGATGCTGCCGTTGAATGCCAAGATAGATAATCACACTGTGCTTTTGTAAATGCTCGCTGCAGCCACATTGAAGAAGCTGATTTCTCTCCTTTCATAAAGTGTTGCATGGACCCCCCACTCCCACTTCTCTTTAGATTGACTTCCTATCTTAGAAATGAATGTAGTTTTTGGATTAGATAGAAGGTTAAGATTTCCTCCATGGGGGAAAAATACTTTTAAATGTATTATATGGTAGGAAAACGCTTTTTGTAGCCAAGATCCACATACAGAATAAGAGCTGTAAAATATTAGAAAGAGGGGGGGGGGGAATCTGGTTTGAAGTCCACTTTTAGGTTTCTAAGCATAGGGTTTCTGCACAAAACCTTCTTGCCCATTCTTATTATAGATAGCCCAATTTGTGCTGCCTTCCTCCTTGTTTTTAATTGCTCACTAAGGCCTTTGCTAGACCAGGGGTTATTCTGGGCTGATACCCAGCATCTTCCCTGTGCATCCAGATGACACACAGGGGATCCCAGGCTCAGGGAGGGATCATCCCTCCCTGGCCCCGGGAAAAAACCCTACACTTTGGGCCCACTTTTTCTCACAGCCCAAGACCACGAGTGTGTGGCCTGTTTCCGTGCCTTTTCCCGGCTCCTTGTGATTACTCACATGTAGCCGGGAGCCACGCACGGGGCGCAGTGCTCCTCAGGAGTGCTGCACCCATTGGGGCTAGGGTGGGGGGAGTGGGGAAATCAAGTTTTTTAAAGAACAACAACAACAACACTTACCTTGCCGCTCGTCCTTTCGTGCAGCCGGCCCTTTAAAAGTTTTTTTTAAAAATGGCGCGCACGCGATGGCTCTCTTCTTGAGCTCGTCGTGACTTGCGTGTAAACGAGGGGGAGATCTCATCTTATTCATAACACGAGGTCTCCCCTCTTCTCCCCCAGATTTTCACTTAGGTCTAGCAAAGGCCTAAAAGTCATTTTTGTTCATGATGGGATTTGCAATCCGTGGGCCAGTTCATTTGATCACTGCAGCCCACTATGGCTTGTTTAAGCCACATTGGGTTGCAGCATGTGCCAGTAGCCATTTTGAACATTTATCCTCCAGCAGGGGGTTGCCAGGATTTGTTGTGTCATCCGAACCTGAGCTGCAGGAATTGTTTGAGGGTTAAACAGACCCAAAATAAACTGGGTTGTGGGTTGTTTAACCTTCAACCAACACTTGACACCTGGGTTTGAATGACATGACAATTCCACATCAGGGAGCAAATTTTTGAAGGGGCTGCCAAGTTATACCACAATCCACCATGGCATAAACAAACTGTGGCGGGCTGTAGTGATTGTGCAAACCTGGTCTTGAAGTCTGCAACATCAAAGATTGTCAATCCATGCATGTTTCACCCACGGTCACACTGAATCATCGTATGTACAGTCCAAAGGCTGTATAAACTGGTAGAAAACAAAGAAAAATGTGTTTCACCTCTGAATAATCATTGCAAAAATGCACATATCAACACAAGGGTATTGTTTTAAGGACATAGGAATATAAGAAGCTATATGCTGGATCAAACCAGCTAGTCCAGCATTCTGTTCAGAAAGTGACTAAGCAGCTGCCTGTAGAAGCCCCTAGAAAGAACAAAATGAAGGCAAGAGTTGAAAGCAAAACAACAACAACAACATGATGCTGGAAAGCAAACAACTGATATAATGAAACCACTGGCCTCTAAAATGTCCTATATTACAAAATGTAATTGTGTGTATCAATGGGTTGGATCTAGGATCTGCCTTCCATAAGGAGGGACTTTCCATAATAGGAAAAGCTCCATTCACAGAGGGTAGCTCTGCCTGTTATGGGGAAAACCCCTCCTTCCCATACCACATATCAACCTATTCAGCAGGATGTCCTGACTCTCCACGAAGGATTTTCAGTGGGCTGGAACGGCTGCTGTGGATAGAGAGGACAGGGAATTCCACTTCCCCTTGGTGCAGTGGATTCAGCATGACTCTTGCTCCCAATCCAAGTGTACAATGCTTAAAAGATAATAGACAATATACCCTAGTGAAGGATTCAACAATTAAATTGTAACTCCTCTGCTGAGGGAACTGCACTGGCTGCCTATTCACTACTGGGCCAGGTTGATGGTTCTTGTACTTGTGTACAAAGCCCTAAACAACTTGGGCCCAGGATACCTGAGAGAGCACCTTCACTCCTTCCAACCTGCCTGGTCACTGAGGTCATCTGAGGGCATGATCCTGGTGGTTCCACATAGACCCATTCTCTGGAGTCAACCAGGGGAAGAGCCTTCAGCATGGTAGCCCCCCTCCTATGGAATTCTCTGCCTCTGGAGGTCAGGCAGGCACCTACTTTGTATTCCGTTTGGCACCTCCTGAAAACCTCATTGTTCCAGGGAGCCTTTCCTTAATCACCAGCCATGGTTCACTTTTCATTTTGCTTCTTTTGAAAACTATTTTAAAGTGTTTTATTCTGTTTTTATTTTATTTTATCTTGTACACCATTCCGAAATTTTGAATGGGGAGTGGTATATAAATATTGTAAATATATATATATATATATATATATATATATATATATATATATATTGTGTGCATATGTTGCTGAAATAAGAAACACTGAATCCAAATTCTACAGGCATCTGGTAATATACAGGGTCATTGGACTTCATCAAGTGCTGTCAATCAAAATCCTTCCATCATATACACCATTCTTTCCATTCTTTCATGAAAAGTATTCACACTTTAAAAGTCAATGCCTTCTTATAACACCTTCTCAAACATCCCTCTGTTCTCTCCAATATATCTTAAAGCCTGTAGGTAACCAACTAAACTTTGCTACTTCTAAGCAAACTTGCCAAATGCACTTTAGATGGTTACATACAGGCTTTAAGATTTACAGGAGAGAACAACAGAATATTTGAGAAGGCATTTGCCAAAGACTTTGACTTTTAGGAAGCTCTGGGTTCTTTTCTTGAACGAATTGAAAGGATGATGCATCTGGAGGAAGAACTTCAGTCATTTATTGACAGCGCCTTATGAAATCAGATTAAATGGGATATTGTTGGATGCCCAAAGAATTTGAATTTAGTGCCTCCTATTGCAGCTTTCCTATCCACTTTCTCCACACCATCCATACTTTCTACAATTCTTATTATTTCTCTACATACCTGCCCTTTTTCTAAGCTATTGTTGAAGGGTGCAATGGTTGAAAGGTTACTGTGGGGTTCAACGAAATTACAGGAGTTTTAAAATACATACATAAAACACAGCATATATTAAAATACTATCATTAATTATAAGTATACAAAATGTTCTTTAACATTGTCTGGACTGGAACAAATGTGTAACGTATGTGACAGGAAATGGGGAGGATCCTGTCTCTTGTTCCAACAGTTTTAGTAACAAACTACACATTATACTAATCACATAGCATGTAGTTGTGGATTTGCTTTTCCTTTCTTCTAGTGTAAGTGCATGCAGCCAACTGGCATCAATAGAGGCTTTTTTCTTTTGTTAATCTCCCTGTGAGAGGAGAGAATTTTGGGAAGCAAATAAGTTTGTATGTGTGTGTGTGGCAGGGAGGGGACGGGGGAACTTAAGAACATAAGAAGGGCCCGGATGCTGGATCAGACCAAGGGTCCATCTAGGCTGGCGCTCTGTTCACAGTGGCCAACCAGCCATCGGCCAGGGACCAACGAAAAAGGACATGGTGCACCAGCACCCTCCCACCCAGGTTCCCCAGCAACTGGTACACACAGGCTTACTGCCTCGAATTCTGGAGATAGCACACAATGCTTCCTTTCCAGTGTGCAGTAGTCTTAATCTGAATTGGGGAGAAAGCCCTGACCAAAAAGTAAAGAGAAAGCTAAGCCATATCTGCATGATTCACGGTTAGCGCAACTTGTAGTATGGCTCTGAGAATGTTATCTGATTCCCAAGTAAACGAACTGCAATTATTATTTTTAGAATATGTCCAGTTATAATAGAGTTAATCTGTAATCCTAGGTAGGAGTCTGTATCTTTTCCAACTTCATCAATATGTACTGAAAGTGGAGGTTGGTGGCTACAATTTTAGTGGGACTGTGAATCCATTCTGGGTTTCAGACTCAACCAGACAAAACCCTAAAGGAATTACCCAAGGTGCTGAACCTATTTTGGGGGACAGGGTCCAGTACCTTGAAAACGTCTTTATGGTTCTGGCTGAAACCCCAGAATGGATTCATAGACCCACCAAAATTGGGACAATCAGCCTCCATTGCCTTTAACCCAGGGGAGCTGTCACCAAGGCAATTCAGTACTGGGAGACATCCTGGAAGCAACCAACAAGCTGCTGCAGTCCCCTCTCCCATAACAACCTAGCTGCCCACTTCCAAATTCCAAGAAAACAGGCCTTCTTGAAAGAAATTGGAGCCACCAGCCTCCACTGTGTATTGATTGTGTGTGTTTGTGTGTGATGCATGTTCCAAACTACTAGTTGAAATTAAGAATGATAGAAATACTAGTTTTAGGACATTATGAACATATTCAGGCTTCGTGACAGAATGAGACTGTCAAGGTCCACAAGGTTCTTTGCACAGAGTGGGTGTTGCAGTGAGAATTCTCACACATACCCCAGGGAAGCAAACAGATTGAAGATAGTGGGCTGAATGATAAAGTTTCAATATGTGAGGAAGGAAAAAGCTATTTCACCAAGCCAATGATGAGAAGGAGTTTCATTTGGTCCCTGTGACACAGAGCCATGCTGAAATTTCTCAGAAAACATTTTTTTTTCCTGAGGAACTTTCTGCAATTTTTTTTAACGCCTTAGAAAAAGGCCACTGGGGGGTTGTGGGGAATGGTCATCTTTCCCTCACCCACTACAATGCCCTGGAGTAGCCTTGTGAAGGATGCAGAATCATGACCAAGCTGTCAATGCAGTTGGTATTGCTGCTGTTGATGTGAGCAGTAGCAATGTTGAAAAATATCAATATCATCATCATCTTTATCATCAACAACAGTGATCCTTAGAAAAATAGAATGAAACTGTGCTGCTATCAAAAAGCAAATGCTATTTTGGGCTGCATTAATAGAAGTATTACTTCCAAATCACGTGAGGTACTGGTTCCTCTCTATTCACCCCTGGTTAGGCCTCACCTTGAGTATTGCATCCAGTTCTGGGCACCACACTTCAAGAAGGATGCAGACAAGCTGGAGCCTGTTCAGAGGAGGGCAACCAGTCTGATCAGGGGTCTGGAAACAAAGTCCTATGATGAGAGACTGAAAGAACTGGAAAAGAGAAGATTGAGGGGAGACATGATAGCACTCTTCAAATACTTAAAAGGTTGTCACACAGAGGAGGGCCAGGATCTCTTCTTGATCATCCAAGAGTGCAGGACATGGAATAACGGGCTCAAGTTACAGGAAGCCAGATTCTGGCTGGACATCAGGAAAAACTTCCTGACTATTAGAGCAGTACGACAATGGAATCAGTTACCTAGGGAGTTTGTGGGCAACCCCACACTAGAGGCATTCAAGAGGCAGCTGGACAGCCATCTGTCAGGGACACTTTTGGGTGGATTCCTGCACTGAGTGGGGGGTTGGACTCAATGGCCTTATAGGCCCCTTCCAGCTCTACTATTCTATGATTCTATCACTGCTAATCTTGATCCAGACTCCCAAGAAACTGCTGAATAATTTCTCTCTCCCCATGAAATTTGGTAAAATGCTTCCCACCCCATTTCTGATTTCCACAAATAGGGTCAAGAATTTCAAGAGGCCATTTGTGCGCAGCTTTAAGTATGGCATATTCACAAATTCCCTTGATAATTTGTTCCGTCTCCAGTTCATGTGCGCTGAGCCATATCTGGCTCCTTGTTTGTCACACATTTAGGTTGACACCTTGGAAAGTGGGAAGTAACACTTTGCCACATCTGCACAGGTGAGAGAAAGGAGAAAGAAGCAATGTGAAAGAGTTTAAGAAGCTGCCTTAGCCAGGCACTCATTGAATTTAGCATCACTATTGTATATTCCAACTGGCTGAAGCTTTCCTGAATTTCCCTGCAAAGGTCTTCTGAGCCCTGCTACTTGAAATCCTTTTAATGCAGTTGTTCAGCTTGCTCACAAGGTCACAAAACATGGGGGGGGGAATAGAGGTGGTGCACCTACAAGCCCCATCCTCTATGTCCACATCTGCTCCATCTCCACCCTTCTATGTTGAATGGGGGACGAGTTTCTATTTGCATTTGCATGGTTGGGAACCCTGATAAAGCAAAAGCGCAGAGGTGCATTTTTGTCTTCCAGATATGCATAAGGCTTAGAGCTGAACTCACAATGCTTTCCCAGTCCCATGGTCCCCAGTCCCATGGTGTGCTTGGGGGGAGGCGGTGATGTTCTGCACTTTTCTCAGTGGGTGATAAAATTATTTGAATTTTTGGAAGGGGGAGGTTACTAGCATCTATCTATCATCTCTATGCCTAATGCTAATTACCATGTTTGGGACAGCAATTTTTTCTGAGATCAAGACGAAGGTTTAAATCTCCTTTCCCTGCATGGTGCAAGAACCATCCACTCCCTCATGCCTGGTATCCCTCCTCCTTAAGTTTCATGACATGGTTGCTGATCACGTAGTTTCACAAGGCCAGCTTTTTCTTCCAACTTAATGTTCTCAAATTATATATATTTTGATTTGCACTCTGAGCATGGATGAGTTAGATAAGTAATCTAGGACATTCTGGGTGGTTTTTGTGTGTGTGTGTGTGTGTGTGTGTGTGTGTGTGTGTGTGTGTGTGTGTTGCAAAAAGGGCCAGACAGGGTGGGACACACACAGGAGGCAGACAGTGTCATGAGAGGGACCTGTGATGTAGAATTAGGTTGTTCCTCCATCCTATTTGTGATCCATTTTTCCTATATCATGAGAGCATTTACCTCTCATCTTCCCCCATCCTTTGAGCTACTCAATTCATCTTTCTTTCTCTTTCTGAAGACATTGAGAGATTGACTCTGTTAACTCTTTAATAGTCTTTGTGATGGTCCAAACAAGGTAGTGTAAAAACTGTCCTGCAATTTACACAGTGCCCTCTGGTGGGCTACCTCTTCATTCAGTGAGCCCTGGGAAGCTGACCCAGCCATGGTGGCTGACAGCGCTCCAAGCAACAATGGACAGCTCAGTCTACACACCCTTTAGTTTCCCCCCAGTACTCCAAAACAATGTTAGGTTGCGGGTATTGTGGAAAATGTAAAAGGACCTTCCAGTTGCCAAGGGTGCTGAATAGTTATCAAAATTACCATGTTTTACAGTTATTTTTTTCTGCTCCCCAATTTCTATATTATTATTATTATTATTATTATTATTATTATTATTATTATTATTATTATTTCATCTTTACATCCCACCATCGTCCAAGCAGTTTCCTCCAATGAAGTGTACATGCTTCTCCTCATTTTATCATCAAAATAATCCTGTGAAGTAGGTTAGTCTGAGAGATAGCATGTGGATCAAGGTGACTGAGTTTCTTGGCAGTGTGAGGGTTGGAGTTGGCTTTTCCTAGGCAACACTCTGACCATTACACTACAGTGGCTCTCCATCATGGGTTGGACCCAGAATTAGACATACTTAGAATAAAGTAGACCTTTTTAAATCAATGGGACTTAAGGAACTCATTACTAACTCAAGCCTCATATATTTCAGTGGATCTACTCTAAGTATGATTCTCTAGATCCAACCCAATGCCTATAATATTTTGGATGACAGGTTTTCTCCAGTGGTGACAACACAATGGCCCCATTCAGACAACATGCTAAACCATGCTGCTTAACCACAAAATGGTTAGTGGAATGCATTAAGGTTGATGCATTCCGTTAACCATTTTGTGGTTAAGCAGCATAGTTTAGTGTGTTGTCTGAATGGGGCCAATGGCACACCCTAGGGAAGAATTCCCTGCATTCTTCTTACTTTAACAGTCCTTTCGTGCACTACATCAGTGTTGCTATAGCTATTGCAATGTGGATTCTCCAAGATTAAGTAAGGAGAACTGATCTTGTACCTACATCCATACCAGTCTCACTCCTCTAAGGAGTTGGGGACAAATGTAAAGAATCAGTAATAATGTTGGTACCCTTTCAAAATTATTTAAATTTTACTGGAGCAGCATGGGAAGAAGCCATTTCATTTTCTATAGTGCTTTGTAGGCCACTAAACTTGCAATCCTATAAAATACCTCGAAACACCCATTGAACATAGTGGGACTTACTTCTGAGTAGACATGCATAGGATTACACTGCAAGACAACATGAGACACCAGCCCTTGGTGGGGGGAGAAGGAAGTATTGCCTTTAGACAGAAGTAAAAGGTGAGGGAACCTCTCATTTGCTTTCTGAAAGGGCTTCCTTTATGAAATGGATATTCAGCTGGCTCAGGCTGATTGTTATGCGTATTTGCATGACAAAAAGAATCTATCTGCTTTCCCGGAGATTTCTTGAGGGATTTGGGTAGGAATTCATTCATAAAGTCCTCAGTCCTTGTGAATAATAAAAGAAAATACACTGTGGCTATAATGAGGTAAGTCTAAAAGCTCATCAGTAGCCTCCATATGATACATATTTTCACAACTGCCAACACAGCTGCTTGAGAAGTCTGCCAAGGAGACATAGAAAGGAGGAGTGGCATGCCACAACTACAGCATTGTGTGTGTGTGTGTGTTAGTGTGTGTGTATGTGTATCACATGCCTTGGCATCTCTAATCTGTATTCCTGTATTCAGCAAAGAGAAAAAGACAAAAGAGGAGTAAGAGAATGTAGAGGCAGCCAAGTTCTCTGTTGCCATCTCATAAAATTAATGCATGTAAATTAAAACAGAGTTGTTTTATGAAAACAATAGCTAGAAGGTTTATGTAGCCTGAGCCTTGTCTCAATAAATTAAGTGTGAATGAGTCATTGATTTCTATCAAACCACTATTAATTAATAGCTAAGCCAAATTCTCTTTGAAATGATGCAGAATGTATTCTGGATTTACACGGAAGAAAGAAAGAAAAAGAAAGAAAGAAAGAAAGAAAGAAAGAAAGAAAGAAAGAAAGAAAGAAAGAAAGAAAGCTTATGAAAGTATGTAAAAGAAATTCTATTCCAATTTCAAACCCAGCCTTTCTCTGGAAACCAAGGCAGGTAGGAAGTGTGGGAAAGTTTTCTTAAATATCCATGTCAAATACACCTCAAAATATAACATGCTCCTAAAAAGGTGCACTCCTGTGCTTGGTAAGACAGAAATAAGTCCTACAACTCTCCGCGTTTCTCAGCTGGGGAAAGATGGGAGTTGTGGGATTAATTTCATCCTGAACATACATAGCATAACATAGCATAATTCATAACATCACCCTCCTGCCCATGTTCCCCAGTAATTGATGTACATAGCATACTATTGGTCATACTGAAGGTAACATACAATCATCGGGAATAGTAGCCATGGATAGCCCTCTCCTCCAAGAATTCATCCAATTTGGTCTGTAAACACAACCTCTTTTGGTTCTGCTTTGTGTAGGTGTAGAGGAAACTGCCTAATCTAAGTGGAGAGATGTAAGCTGTTAGCTACATGAAGGCAAAATTGCTAAGTTAGGGTGACCATATTTGGGAAACCAAAAAAGAGGACACCTAGTGTATGTGTGGGGAAGCAGCTTTCTGAGTCCTGCAGAAAGTACGTTATTCCCCCGCCACCTTAAAGAACCCGATTGGAGTGGAGGAGGGGAAAGGATTTCATTCTGCACCACCACCATCCACTCCAATTGGGGTCTTTTCTATAATGTCCACGAATGACCCACTTTCCCCTTTAAGACCTCAATTGGAGCTCGGGGTGGGGGAATGATGTGCCTCAAGAAAGCATGTCATTCCCTCCTGCCATGCTAATGGCAGCCTTAAAGGGGAAGGTGTGTCATTCCAGGACATTATTGTAAATTATAGAAAATCCCCCCTGACACCATGGAAAGAACAAAAACCAGGACAAATCCGGGGAAATCCTGACAGTTGGCCACCCTATGCTAAGTGGCTACCATATCTGTCATAATCCAATTAGCTCTATATGCAAGAAAATAACATTGCTTCCATTCTGCCCTCTTCACCCTCTTTTGGGTTTTTTTTTTAAATTAAAGGCCAATGGGATTCCACAGGGATTATTATTATTATTATTATTATTATTATTATTATTATTATTATTATTTTACCTGATTATGGAAATATTTTGTAAATTTCTTTGAATTCTGCTATTTGCACAACTGTGGGGGTTATCTTGAAATTTGTGCAAATACTGTCACATTGTTTTAAATATTGTTTTATTCCTAATCATGCACAAGTGAACATGATCGCAAGTCCACCTGCGTGCTATGTAGCCCCATCTTGTCAATATCATTGTCAGTTTCAGTCTGTCCACACTCTACTTCATTTAGTGTGCTATTTAACCCAACAGAGCTATTTTCCATACTTGTCCAAGAACTTATCAATTGCATCCTCCACTTCAGTACTTCTGAGCCAAGGTGTGTATAAGTGGGTGTGAATTGAGAAGTTCTTTGATAGCTATGGAATATGGCTATGCTAGGCTAAATGAAGTATTGTGAAAATAGGATGAAACTGGTAAGGATATTGTCAAGAGGGGAATATTTGTGCAAATTATGCAAATTACACCTGGAATTTGCTCACATTATGAAAATAGTGGCTGGTGTTTTTTGTTTGTTTGTTTTTGCAAATTGTGCAAATTGCAGCTGTAAGTTTTGCAACTGTGTATTTGTAAAAAGAAGGAAGGAAGGAAGGAAGGAAGGAAGGAAGGAAAGAAGGAAGGAAGGAAGGAAGGAAGGAAGGAAGGAAGGAAGGAAAGAAAGAAAGAATGAAAGAAAGAAAGAAAGAAAGAAAGAAAGAAAGAAAGAAAGAAAGAAAGATGTTCTGGGAATTCAGGAGAAAAACAGGGCTTGGATATCAAATGCAAACAGACCTGGCCAGGCCATGGGAATCCATCAGGCCAATATAGGGCCAGATTTGCAAACAATTTATCTCGCTAATGCTGAGATTAAACTATTGAAGCCAAAGGATGCTTGGATCTGCCCTCTGCACTAATGGGAAGCATGGGTCCTTTGTAATGCAGAGAACAGAAATAAAGGAAACACACACACACACACACACACACACACACACACACACACACACAGAGTAACCATTATATTATAAATTATCAGTGGGAGAGAATGTAGTCATCCATACTAAGCCTTTATTACAACTGTTAATGGGAACTAAAGGGTTAACTGAATAGGTTCACAGAGATGTTTGTTTTTAAATACTGATTTAAAGGAAAAGAGAGGTAGCATGACATATGAATTTGGGGAAGGCAATTCTAGAGATAAGGGGCAGCCACAGAGGATGTTACTATCTACCCTACTTTTACATCAGAGATTTTTTAATGTAAGACCATTTTCCCTTTGAAATAATGAATTTAATTCATTCATCATTTCATTTATATGTCTTTCAAAAATTATCTTCTCATCTTTTTAATTTAGAGTTACTAAGACATTTACAAAGCCAAGTTGTTTAAAAATATGGTTTATTGTGATAGTGATCTCAGCATTATCTTTTCCACATTTTTTTCCCTTTCAAAGCTCCATCACCATTGTGTGTGTGTGCTTTTATGGAGGATACTTTTCCTATCAGTATAGTTTTATTTATTTATTATTTACTACAGTTTTAGCCAACTTCTCCAAGAAGCAGAAGGCAATGTACATATTCACCCTTCCCATACACACATTATATTCTCACAACACCCCTGTGGGGTACCTTAGGCTGAGCAGCAAGGTCACCCAGAGAGATTTATGGCTGGGTACAATGATTTTCCCAATATTTCTATTTGCTTGCTAATCTTTGATGAATGTTTCTGAATAAATCTGCAGGTGCCTTTAAAACAGAGGCAAGCAATTTCAGATCATCCAGAAGTAATTTGCAGCCCTGAAACCCAACGTGAACTACCTCTCTTGCCACCAAAATCATTCCTACTGCATTGCCATGAAAAAAAATCATACAACAATGCCATAGCAGGAAAACAAGTCACATTTTCACTTTAAAACAATGGGTAAAATCTGGCATAAGTCCTACATAAAGTAGACCCATAGAAATGAATCCCATTCATTCAGTCTTTTGTTAAATTTGTACCCCATCTTCCCCTCAAGTAGTGTTCAAGGTTGCTAAAAGCAAGAAAATACAAATACAATAGATTGAGTTAGTTATACATATTGAAGTCCCATTGGGATAAACAGGACTCTAAGAATAATTAGTTCTGAATCCAATCAATTCTTTTAAAACAACAACAACAACAACACAGCAACAGCATAAAAAAGGATGGAACTGGGATCTGCCTTCTATGTGAGAAAGCAACCTTGCATGAGAAGATGGGCACCATTTGTGGAAGTCCCCCCTCCACCTGATTTTGGGGGATCCCCCTGCCTCCAATTCCACATTTCATCCGATTCAGCAGGGGCGCCTAACTCTCTAGCTGCATTTGGACAACATGATAATGAACGGTGCTTTAAGTAACCAACGAATACCCAACAGAGATAATCAACCCTCTGCAGAGTTGACTAGTCACACAACCATTGGTTATCATGTTGTCTGTCAGGGTCCGTGGACTACTTTGCCTCATTGAGTTGACTATTTTGGCTGCCTACCGAGTCCTCTGGCAAGAGCAACCAAGGCAGTGGCTGTCGCTCTAGTCCACCCAGCAGAACTTGCAATGGCTGATGGGATACCAGTGGAAGGACTGGGGTGGAGATTGGGTGGGGGATGTGTCAACCAAAGTTGATTATAATCATTTCATGTTTGATAATCAACCCTGGAGTTGACTATTACCCCACCATTGATTACTGTGTTGTCTGAACGCAGCCTCTGTGTAACATTTTAAGGGGGCTGGAGCACTAATGTTAGAAGGAGGAGGTGGAGAAGACCGCTTCCATCAGTGCAGTTGATCCAGCATAATTCTGGTTCCAACCCGAAGTAACAAACAAAGATAAAAACCAAGGCATGTAAGATACTTCTGTAAAAGCAGGAGGGGGGGAGGAAAAGATGGCACACCTGGATGAGGAAGCCACAAAATCATGTATAAGAACATAGGAAGAACCATGCTGGATCAAACCAAGGGTCTGTCTAGTCCAGCACTTCATTCATACAGTGGCCAACTGGGTGTCGACCAGAGACCCACAAGCAGGACATGATGCAACAGATACATAAAGGAAACAACTGATACATTCAGTGAAAAGGGCCAATGATGGTTGGGACTCAGAATGGCCAGGAATCTCTTTGAGAGAAGAATAGGCAGAACATTGGCTCTGGAAATGTATTGCATATATTAGGAAGCCAAGACTCAGAATAGGCAGGAACAAAAGGACAAGAATAGAATGTGGTTTTATAGCAGGAAGACAGATGCACACTCTAGTAGGTAGAGTTCTGAATGTAATTCAGGGGATAAGAAAGTCAAAGATTAAAGCGGGTATCTTAGCGTTAGATATTTTTAAGGCTTTTGATTGTGTGAGTTGGAAAGCACTAAAGATGGTTCTAAATAAAATGGGATTTGGAAACAAATTTAAAGCAATAATAGAGCAGTTATACTCCCAAAATACAGCCGTAGTGGTAGTAAATGATGGAGTTATGGACAAGATACGACTAGCCAGAGGGACAAGACAAGGTTGCCCACTCTCGCCTGTCCTGTTTGTATTGGTTATGGAACTATTGGCAAATGTAATAAGAGAGGATGGGGAGATAGAGGGGATAGGTAGCAGTAATAAAATTAAACTGAATATGTTTGCAGATGATACTTTGATAACTATTAAAGATCCTATTGACAAGATGGAAAGAATTAAACAGCAGTTGAAAGAATTTGAAGAAGTTACGGGGTTAAGAATAAATTGGGCAAAATAGGAATTGATGTTATTTAACTATACTAAAAAGGAAGAAAAGGAGTGGGAAGGGAATGTTACAGATTTGAAAAGTAAAGAAAAAATTAAATATTTGGGAATTAGGATTACTAAAAATTTAGAAGATTTAGAAAATGAGAATTTAAGTGGTTTGAAAAAAGAGATATTAGAAAAATTAAAAAATATAAGAGATTGAACCTTTCTTGGTTTGGAAGAATAGCTTTAATAAAGATGAAAATTTTACCTAAGATTAATTTTGTTTTTAGGATGCTACCAATAAGAATTTCAGATTTAGAGTTAAAAAGTTGGCAGAATATTATAAATAATTATTGTAATGCAGAGAAGAAATCAAGGATTAATAAAAGTAAATGGTATTTAAGCCAAAGAAAGGGAGGACTGGGACTCCCAAACATTAATTCTTACTATGTAGCAAATAGGTTAAGACATGTTGTTGAAGCAATTTTAGGTGTAGGTGATTTAGATTGGATGGAGGAAAAAAGCACAAGTAATATAGAATTAAAGTTGCAGAAGGTATTTTTTAAGGAAAGAGGGAAAAGAAAATGGGTTGATGATTTAGGTAATCAGTTTCTGAAGTTCCATTGGGAACTTTGGAACAAATATAAAAAGGAATTGCTCTCAAGCAGCTCCTTTTTAACACCGGTGATAATGTTAAAGAATTTTCCTGAAGATTTAAAGAATAGATTAAGTAAAGTTTTAATAGAGAAAAATAAAATGAAATTAAGAGAATGGTTAAGAGGGATGAATACAAGAGAGAAGATGGAGGAGGTTTTGAAAGATAAAATTAACGTGGTTAAACTATGGGCAATTGGACTAAAAATTGGGTAAGAGAAAATGGAGAGTGTGGAGAGATGACGAAGTTTGAGCAATTAATTGAAAAAAAAAGAAATCGATAAGGGACAAAATATAGGGACAAAAGGGTTAATGAGTCAATTATATAATATATTAACTGAGAAAGGAGTGTCGGATAGTGTAGGAAAATTGGTTTGGGAGACAGATTTAAAGATACAGATAGGACAACAGAGTTGGGAAGGACTATGGAAACAGAGAGTGTTGAGAAATATGTCAGTAAGAATAAAGGAGAATTATTATAAAATTTTATGGAGGTGGTATCTAACTCCGGTTAGATTAAACAAGATTAATAATCAGCATTCAGCAGATTGTTGGAGGGGTTGTGGTGAAAAAGGAACGTATTTACATATGTGGTGGGATTGTAAATATGTGCAAAAGTTGTAGAAGATGGTGTTCACCGAGACTGAGCAGATTGTTGGAATGAAAATAGAGGACACACCAAGGATTGCATTACTCTCACTGCAAGAAGATCTTAAATGTACTAAAGAAACTAAGGAACTGATAACGAATTTGCTGACGGCTGCAAGGTTAATCGTAGCTAGGAACTGGAAGACACAAGGAGATTATTGTATTGAAGAATGGTATAAAGAAGTGTGGGATATTGCTATTAATGATAAATTGACATGTAATATTAAAATGAAAAGAGGTATAGTAAAAAAGAACGATTTTGAGGGAATTTGGAAAAAGTTCTTAGTGTTTGTGTTTTCTAAGGGAAGCGGGAAACCACCAACAGAAGAAATTATGAGTTTCTGGAAACAGGAATGAGATCCCGAGGTGTGGGGGGGGTGCACTTTTATATTTAGCATGAATATGTTTAATAGACTAGTTTGAATATATGATACAAATGCTATTTTATGTTTATGTATTATGTTTCTTTATTTTTGTTAACTGTTGTAAAAGTTAATAAAAAGAATATATATATAAAAAAGAATAGGAAGAGCAAAAGATGTCACTATTTTATTCTTAGTCTAGCCCAGAGATGGTTAACTTGGCCCTCTAGATTTTGTTGAACTCCAACTCCTATCAACCCCAGTCAGCATGGACAATGGTAAAGGATGGTGGGCATTGTATTCCAACAACATCTGGAAGGCCACAGGTGATTCTCTTCTACTGTAGTCTGTGTTCTTCACTGGTATATTATATTTTCTCAACACAGTTGCATATAATTGAATCGAGATCCCAATAATTAGACAAGAAGCAGAGAGTGCCAATTTACCTGGGGCTGTATGCTACAGTTTATGTAGCAGGGCTGTTAATCAGGACCTGTGTAATGAATTATACAATCCTAGGTTGAACTGCTCTGCAGCATGGCATGCTATATTAAGAATTCAATTTGTGTTTAAAATGAATTGTTTTTAATGTATTATGCCCTCTTAAGACTATGTGAACCCATGTAAACTCTATCTAAAAAGTTGATTTCATTAAGTATTTATTGCCATAGTCATTTGCAGTCGTTAATGAAATGTAATAAAATAATTTATATATTTGATGGACTGCGAAAGTTAGCCTCTTAATTGTTGGCTTACATAGACACAGTGAGGAAGAGTGTGGTGAGTAGACACTAGTGTATGTAAATGAACATTGACCGTTCCTTTAATATGAACTGTTGTATTTGCTTGTGTTAGTTCTCCTATGATAGTCAACGGGTAGCAGAAAGCTTCAGAATTTTGAATCTCAGCTTGGGTCCAGTATCAAATTGAAGTGGCCTGACTCCAAATTGGTCCAACCCCAATCAGGCCATTTCCCAAAGCTATGAATCAGACTCTGAGTTGTTCCTGGGGGGTCAATGCAAATCTCTAATGCTCCATGGACATGGCATACCAACAGGCTGTTGGGATGACTGTTGAGGAATGGGGAATTGAATGAAGCATCCGCCTGACTATTTGGAACCCTGAAGACAGCAACATTTTGTTGGTTGGTTTATTTATAATAATTAAGTAATTAGCAACCCTTCATCCAGTTGGGTTCCTAGGATGGTGTAAAATAAATAAAAAAATAAAAAAACCAAGCAGTTACACACTAAAAGACAATAAAGCAGCAACACCTCTTCAGCGAGCAAACTAAACAAAAACAAATCTATCTATCTATTAGGAGTGTGCCTTCCGCTCTGCAAAACCAAGGGGTCCATTGGAGGTCCATCAGAGGTCTGATCTCACGTGGTGGATATTGGCGATTTTCAAAACCGTTGGATCCCCATGGTGCAGAGTGAAGGTCATTCAGAGCTCTGAAAGTAACTGAAGCATCCAAAGATTTTTTAGGCTTCATTAGGGGTCATTTTAAAATGATGGACTAACGGAACACTTTTCCATATTAGGAAGATGCTGATGGGGGAGGGAGGGGTAGTTTTGAGATTGATATCTTTGGCTAACCAATAGCCACAGTCTTCTCCCCTCCAATCACAGTGCTGAGGGGGAGGGACTGCAAATTATATAACCCATTCTTCCCCACCCTGGATCAGATTGGTTTGCTAGCTTGTGGAGTGGTAGGAAGGAAGCAGGAGAGAAAGAGTCCAAGTCCCACTCCTCATATGCACTTTGTCTTCTCTCAAGGGAGCTTGCAGAAGTTTCAGAAACTAACTCCTACAAAAACTCAAGTCCCCAATCCATGTGTGTTGTCTTAGGCAGGATCTACACTACTGCTTTAAAACAGTTTATAAAAGTAGTGACAACTGTTGGGGCCCAGGGCACACTCCATATACAGTTTTCAAACCGTTTTCAAAGTGTCATATCCTCCTTGGTGTATATCTGGCCTTGGTACTATATTATTATTATTATTATTATTATTATTATTATTATTATTATTTATTTATGTAGCACCATCAATGTACATGGTGCTGTACAGAGTAAAACAGTAAATAGCAAGACCCTGCCGCATAGGCTTACAATCTAATAAAATCATAGTAAAACAATAAGGAGGGGAAGAGAATGCAAACAGGCACAGGGTAGGGTAAGCAGGCACAGGGTAGGGTAAAACTAACAGTATAAAGTCCACACAACATCAAGTTTTAAAAGCTTTAGGAAAAAGAAAAGTTTTTAGTTGAGCTTTAAAAGCTGCGATTGAACTTGTAGTTATGGGAACTGTGTCTGAACTAGAATGACGCTACAGCCAATTTTCTTCACTTCTTTAAAAAATGATGTTGGCTGAAAGGAAGGGAAAATGGCTCACATTGTGAAAATAATGAAAATCATTCCATGCAAATGAGTTGTCCCAGGAAGTAATGATGGCTGTAAGGCTGTGTAGATCCATACAGTCTCGCAAACCAATAGATATGGGGTGGGGTGGGAAATTGTGCCAAAGGCAGATCTGTGTACCATAAAAACGGAAGCAACTCGGCTGGGCATAAAGTCAAGAGAATAAGGGGTGGCAAGAGAAAAGTTTGCTATTGCTAGTGTTAGATCAATGTTCTTTTCACCCAAGGACGAAATCCAAACAGCCCTTAAGCACGACTCCACCATTCCAGCGACAGAGGGTTCAAATTGATTAGTAATCAAGGCCTGGTCTCTTCAAAGGGAGCAATCAGACAAAAGACATAGGGAATACGGTACAGTATTTGAACTTTCAAGGGGCAGGGCCCAGTAGCAGCATTAACCAATCAGAACATAACACTGGGGCATAGCTAATTATGCTAAACAGTTCTGTAAACAATACCTTTGGCCTGACAGTGAGTTACAGAGAGTTAACTTTGACACAGCAGCACTTGGAATAAAACTGGAGCCAGGGTTCTTGTTTATATTAGATAAGACAAATGCAAGGATGCACACAAGGAGACATTCTCATACAGGGCATCATGACATTTTGCTTGGTGTGCAATGGAGACTTTACAGTTTCCTGTTAAAAATGGAGGTGGTTATGCTAACATTAGACAATTATGCTAACACTAGTACTAGTATCTCCCATTTAAGTTTACATGCTTTGAAAATATATTTTAAAATAAAGGTTTTATATTTATGTTTGTTCTTCTTCTGATAGGAAGAGGACTCCCCCTTCCCATTTCACCCCATTAGAGCAAATTGTCAGGGAATTCAGCAGATCTCTATTTTTATGAACTGAAGATGCACAACTGTGCATCAGTAAAGTAAAGCATAAACTGTCCTGCACAGTTTTGGAAGTGTCTGTGTGTAAGGAGGCAGAATGTTTTGAGGTGTTTGTGTGTTGTTGTTGTTGTTTTAAAATAATAATCTAAAAATCAAGGGATAAAGGGGTCAGTTTCCACCTTGGCATGGCTAAATCCCTACTTAAGAGATCTCACAGTGCCAAGATTAATCTCTTTACCTTTAAAAATGACAGAGGTGTAAGCATTTAGGTTTACCATAGCCTATAATAGGGCAGTCACCCTAAAATGGAACAGTTCTCCAAAGGATAATCTGATGGGGCAGAGTGATGGAGCCACTCCAGAAATCAGAGCAGAGAATCACCTCATGGGAGCATTTCTCCAATTTTAGGAGCACGGCAGACCTGCTCCACACACCCCTACTATCTCTCTCTCACACACACTCACGCACGCACACGCACACACACACACACACACACACACACACATATATATATATATATATATATATATATATATATATATATGATGGTAAAATGCCTGGACAAAAATGAAATAAAAGAAAATAAAGCTGATCCCTATCTTATATCCTTTGGGAAGACATTCCTAAGTTTTGGTGCCACCGCAGGGAAGACCCTTTCCTTTGTAAAAGTATAGGCTGTCTAGTCTACCACTGGTTCTACTCAGAGAAGGACCTCCTCTGGAGATCTTAATGCACAGGCAGGATAGTATGAGAGGAGGTGGTCTTTCAGGTATTTGGGCCCCAAGCCATTCAGGAGTTTAAAGGTAATAATTAGCACCTTAAATTAAGTTCAGTATCAAACAAATTGTGTAACATGGCTCCATTGAAATTAAGCAGTCAGAATTCTGGCTGCTAATTTTTGAACAAGTGGAACCTTTCAAACCATTTTCAAAGGCAGTCCAAAATATAATGCATTACAGTAATCCACAGTAATCCAACCTGGAAGTTATCAGAGCATGAATCACCAAGGCAAGACTATCTTATCCAGGAAAGGCCACAGCTGGTGAATTAGTTGAAACTCTGAGCCAGTGAGAATGTTACAGTCTCTGCTGACAATGTTCGATCAAGAAGCTATGCACCTGCTCCTTCAGAGGGAGACCAACCCCAGCCAGAACAGGTTAAACACCAACTTCCCAGAACCAGGAACCAGCAACCCCACAATGCCTCCATCTTGTCATGTATCAGTTTGAGTTTATTGGCCTTCATTCATCCTATTACCAAATCTAGCTTGTGGTCCATCACTTCCACAGCCTCAGATAACAAAGAGAAACAGAGCTTGGTTTCATCTGCATATTGATGGCACATCACTCCAGTGCCTGGATGACCTTACCCAGTGATGTTAAAGAACATGTAGAACCCCACAGCTAAGATGCCATGGGGTTGAGCAGTAGCCCCCAATACTACCTTCTGAAACTGCCCCTGTAGGTAAGAATAAAACCATCATATTACTATCACCACCCAGGGCCAGTGCCAGACTATTTTGCACCCTCGGCAAGGCGAGCTACTTGCACACACCCACACCCCAAAATTTCCAACTTTGATTCAACTGTTCAAGAAGAGTTTCTGAATTATTATATTTTCCTTTTATTATGTTTTTTTCCCCTTAAAACAGTTAATTTGTATAAAACTGTGACCCTTAAAGGGCAGTACTGCGCCCCTCTGAGGTCTGCGCCCTAGGCGGCTACCTAGTTGGCCTAATGGTAGAACCGGCCCTGTCCCAACCACCCCACCACCAACCTGCAGACCTGGTCTAGCAAAGCACTATGGTTAATAATATTAAAATGTCCCATTTTATTTGTTGTAGCTCCCAATTGTTTTATAATGAATGGAACCTGAAGAGTTAGTCAAACTATGGCCATAGCTAGACCTAAGGTTTATCCCTGGATCATCCAGTGGTCAAACCTGTTCATCTAGGGGCCTTGCTAGACCTGCCGGCTTACGCTGGCAGGGAGGCGGGGCCGAGGCACACTAACGTTAGCGCGCCTCCCCCAGGCTTCCACACGCACGACGCGCAGGGATGTCGAGTCCCTGCGGCGTCCGCCATTTTTTTCTTTTTTCTTTTTTTTTTTTTTTGGTTAAAGGGGCTGGTTGCGGCCCGAAGACGGCGGACTGGTAAGTCCGTTTTTGGGGGGTTATTTTTACGGGGGGGTGAAGGATGGCAGGGTGGGTGGCAAGGGGGCAGGACGGGTGCGATTGCGCCGTGCGCCGCCCGAGCAAGCAGGCAAGCGGCGCTTGCCCGGGCAATGCCTGGCATGGGGCGGCATTGCTCGGGCGGCGCACGGCACGATCGCACCCGCCCTGCCATCCTTCGCCCTCCCCTCTCTTCCCCCCCGGGCCGATGGGCACAGCGCTCGTATGAGCGCTGTGCCAGGCAGGTCCGCGGCTTTTTTGTGAGCGAGTAGCCGCAAAAAGCCGCGGAAGTCCCTAGACGTTCCCCAGCTCCGGCCTGGGAACAGGGAAACCAGGTCGGAAGGTGCGCTAAGGCCTCGTCTAGCAAGGCTCTAGGTGACACACAGGGGATCCAGTGCTCAGGCAGGGATGAACCCTGGATGATCCCAGGATAAACCTTAGGTCTAGCTGTGGCCTATGTCATAGTATCAAAACAGTATGGAACAAACAAACAATACCCTTCATTCTGCCTTGCATTTAAAAATAAACACATCCAAATATTTATTTACATTTGTACTGGATCTGACTTTCACCATAAATAATCTAATTTCAACAACATACTTCACCTTCTCCATTGTATTTATCTTTCTACTAAAGTTACAACTCACAAATTATTAGTAGTGTAATATGTGGGTTATGTTTGCAAAAGTGAGTTATTTAAACTTGACTGCTTTTTTGTCAGATGGCTAACCTTTAGGCACTCACAACTATCTCCGTGGGAGTACATCTGTTGTAAAAAAATTTTTTTAAAAAAAGGTCATATCAGAACCATTGAAAGAGAAGTACAGAATTGCCTGAAAACTTAATAAAGCGAGGCAAATATGATGCAATCCTTTGAAGAAGAAATATTTAACAAAAAAAAAAATGCATTGGCAAAAAGTGAAATGCAATCGAACTCATCCAAAACTGCTTCAAAGACAGGTATAATGGAAACTTGTGTGAAATTGTCTTCATCAAGGGTTGAGCAAATTCTCACAGAGTTATGACATATACACCCTCCCTTCCAGACAAAAGGTGCTAGTTTTAGGCCCAAACTATACATGACATTGCTCCCCTTGCCCCAATATAACATTCAGGGTTCTTTTTAAATTGCCTCAGTTCAGGGAAGCTGATGATAACTGGAATTAATAATTGGAGCAGGGTGTTTAATCATTTCCTGCCCTGAAGAAAATCCTTCCTCAGAAGCTGCTATTTGCATCAGGAAACTCCTCATCTGGAGTTAATTGGTGATTTCCCACCAAAAGCAAATACCAGCTTCAAAGGAGGGCTTTCCCTCATGACTTGAGCAGGGCAGAAAGTGCTGAACATGCCTGCCCTCATCTTGATAATTATCAACACCCTGCCCAACGGATGCAATTTTCATTTATAAAAACAAAAACAAAACTCTGCACACTGAATTCATAGAAACATTTATAATCATATCTAGTTTGGCCCTCAGTGAAGCGTGTTTTTCTTTCCTCATATATGTTGCTTGAATTTGCCTCAAAATGTTCTCCCTCTGTCTTGTTTCACAAAGAATGGTGGCAAGTGCAATTGATTTCTCTGAAAGTTAGTCCACCAATTCTCCCTCCTCTTGCCCCTTCTCAAGGGTTTAGGGCAGATAAAGATTATTGAAAGGGGGGATGGAAAGAAAACGACCAATTAAATCAAAGTTAGCACACAGCTATTTAATCCCAGCCATCTATTAGGGTTGTTCATGATAAAAGGATATTTCTCTCCTTCTCTCCTCAAATGCTTATTAAAGACATTATTTATTTTAGGCAAAAGCCTCCCAGAATGGCTAACATCTCTCTCATCTCATCTCATCTCATCTCCCTCTCTCTCTCACACACACACACACACTGATCTTCCAAAAGAATATTTCTCCCTGTGTGCCTTTGCCATAAAGGAGACCTGAATGTTCTAAATAAAACCAGCAATCTCAACTTGAGTAAACACAAAATAGTTTGGCATTTTGCCTCTGTAGACTATATTTTTAACTTTGGCCTGTCCCTTCTCAAGGGTAATGGGAGAAGATCATAGAAACATTGATATTCATAACCAAGGAACAGATTTAAATAGAACTGTACTTTGGATATATATATATATATGGGGCAAAATCCTAAAAATCTCATCCACAGGGTAGAAAGATGAAAGTAGGATAATAATTTCACCAATAAAGTTAGGTAATATTTATTTATTTATTTAACACATTTGTATCCCACCCTATATCATTAATATCTCAGGGTGGTGTACAGACAAAAGCATATAGTATAAAACAATAAATATACACAGCTAAAAACAAATTAAACCATGAACCAAGTTAAAACTATATATAATTTCAAAGCAGTAAAAACAATTAAAACAGTTAAAACCATGTGCCATTTTAGCCAATTTAACCATTAAAGGCTTTGTTAAAAAGCCATGTTTTTACTTGGCATCGAAATGAAATCAGTGTTAGTGCCAGTTGAGCCTCCAAGGGGAGAGCATTCCACAGTCGGGAATGTAATACATACACAATATGTATTACAACATTTCAGGTTGGGGTGGGGGGTAGTAGGAGGGAGGGGGCTCTCAGCTGGAGCTGGACCCAGGCACGGTGGAGAGGTGCCTGGCTGCTGCTTCCTCCCTCACTGGTGGCCTCTGCAGAGACAGTTGGTAGCAGGAGGGAGGGGGCTCTCAGCTGGAGCTGGACCCAGGCACGGTGGAGAGGCGCCTGGCTGCTGCTTCCTCCCTCACTGGTGGCCTCTCCAGAGACAGTTGGTAGCAGGAGGGAGGGGGCTCTCAGCTGGAGCTGGACCCAGGCACGGTGGAGAGGTGTCTGGCTGCTGCTTCCTCCCTCACTGGTGGCCTCTGCAGAGACAGTTGGTAGCAGGAGGGAGGGGGCTCTCAGCTGGAGCTGGACCCAGGCACGGTGGAGAGGCGCCTGGCTGCTGCTTCCTCCCTCACTGGTGGCCTCTGCAGAGACAGTTGGTAGCAGGAGGGAGGGGGCTCTCAGCTGGAGCTGGATCCAGGCACGGTGGAGAGGTGCCTGGCTGCTGCTTCCTCCCTCACTGGTGGCCTCTCCAGAGACAGTTGGTAGCAGGAGGGAGGGGGCTCTCAGCTGGTCTTATAGGCCCCTTCCAACTCTACTATTCTATGATTCTATGGATTGTCGCCAGACTCCAAATTCAGAGGCTGTCAAGCATCCAATGCAGAAATTCAGCATGCCTGCAGCATCGAGGTATCCAGAGCTTCAGCAACTTGGATAGAGAACGAACACGCCTGCTCACATTTGTGTTTGCATTTGTGGTTATGCTCTGTTTGCATGATTCGGAAACATGAATGAAATTCTCATATATCCTGCAGCAGCCAACGCAGCAAGATGAAATTCAAGAGAGATAAACATACAATAAATAAATAAAAATCCAAAGTACAGGTATAGTATTGGAAAGACTTAACTTTGCGGGACTACATGAGATAAGGATCTAGTTGTCTTAGCTGATCGAGCCAGCAGTGTGATGCAAAATTCCTTTTAAACATCCCTTCCTTTTAAATGTTTTATTGCAAGAAGGAGGGTTTTTCATAGACCCAAGAGTGGGAGGCTTTCTCTGGTGTTCATGAGACATTAGATTGCATGCAACAGGTGATCAGCATAACTGTGTGCAGTGTGCAAGAGGAGGGGTTATGTGTATATAATTTGGGTGTACGGTCAAACATTGAAGAATGCTATCATGTTTAACATTAACCAGCCTTTTCTCTCTCACACTAGTGCTGTCGGACAGTCAGTTCAAATGGCTGTACTTTGGATTTCATTATGTTAGGAACCCAGCTGAGTTAGGCATTTGCAGATTTAATGAATGTCCCATGCCTGTTACAAAAAGGAATACTGATCTTACATTTACATCTGAAAGATTACTTTTGCTTTGGTTGGACTCAGGTGAACATGCATTTAACTTTGCAAATCAAAGTTTAAAGAGAACAAACTCAACATAAAGATTAATAATGAGTAACATGTGTATTATAGAAAGCCAACTACGGGGTATGTTCTTGAGACTGCAATAATACCTCTTTATGTGTTCCTATTAATTAGGAGAGGCTGAAAGAGTGAAAACAACAACAACATATGTATATGTCTAGAGATCAAATTGTTTTGTTGCTCTTTCAATAGAGATGAATGGAGGTTGCTATGATAATTGAAAAATGGCAGTGCTACTTCAGCGTCTAAGTGCCTTACTTCCATGCCCGGTGCAGCCTGTGTGTGGGGAGGCTATTGTGGGTGGGGGTGGGAGATGAGCCATGGAGGTATGCCTTTTGTGGCCTCCACATGGTGCCACCAGAGAGGGGAGGGGGCTCTCACCCTTCCCCGCCTCCTCTACTTCGAAGCGGAGCTCCCTCCTACCCTCCCTGTATGCAGTGTGGGCTTGCTGGTCATCCTCTAGGGGAGATTTTTTTGCTCATAGTCTTTCATTGGTTATGAGTTTCTTTCATCTACTTCACACTGTAAGACAGGTGGGGAGAAATAATTAGGTTGATTTGGTGCTGTTAACAATTTGTTCACATTTGATGATAGGCAGGTATGTGCAGGCATCTTGAGCGGGTTAGAGTTGGTGAGCATTCAGAGGCACCATCTCAGTGATCAGTAATGCCTGAGGCTCCCCAGCTGTGAGCCCCGTGCCCCAGCTGGTGGTGATAAGGTTTTCCTTTGAAGCCAACCTTCCTCACTGACTTAGAGCCCCATGGCTCTAAGTGACATGGAAGGCCTCCCTACCCCAAAAAGGGGAAGCCTGGGAGATGGCAAACGTTAAGGCACCACTCTCAGGGCGTGACTGTTTCACCCAATAAAACAGTGGCATAAGGCCGGATTAGAGAAGATGCCCACTTAGGTTTTCCCTTTCTGCAGATCTATTAATAAATGTGGCCCTATATTGCAATATAGTAATCAAGCAGGGAGGAAAACCCCACAAAATTAACTATGTTTGCTATTAAAGGTAAATCAAAGCAATCTGAGCACATTCACACAAAAAGGCAGGGAGAACCAAAATGGCATCCAGGGACTGCAAACTATGGGAAAGTCATGTAGAATTCTCCCATCCTCACCATATTTTGAGAAACTGATTGAGCTGTTTATGGTTAGTAATAGTGAACCATGATGGTGTCAGAAATAGCTAGCTCATAAAGCCTGTGGCTATTTTCTTCGACCTCTACAAAACAACAACAACAACCCTCTTTTCAGTGGAAGTGAATAACACAGCAACACAGGCTATGATGGTTTACAAACAAACCTGGTCTCATGCATTTGTTGAATGGATCAATCCCTCAGGTGTAGTTTGGCCTGTAGAGCCATTCCAAAGCAACAGGCTTTGCTTTGAAGGTTTTTTTATTAGACAAGAGATAAGCCACACAAGGACAACATACTGTGAAGGTTTTATGATCAGACGAAAAGGCACACAAACACAGTGTACTTTTATTTGAAGGTTTGACTACTTTAGGATTAGAAAGTGGAACTGCCTGTCTCTCAGCCACTCAGTCCCTCCCTCCCCGCCCTCCAACACTCACAGAAATGAAAGCAAATGAAGTTTGTGGGTGCAAATTATATCTGAAATGCAAATATAACACAGATCTGGAACAGCTTCAGTTCTGTCAGTTTTGGAAGAAAATCTGCTTTGCCGAAGGAACCAACAGAACTGGACCTAAGTGGTCCAATTCTGCTCAGGCTTTGGACTTTTTTCTTCATCCAAGATGTGTTCCTGTGTGGGCAAAGGAAAGGGGGGAAATAATGATATGAGACAACTATATATGGTATCAAATTTGAGCCACATATATTAAAGATCTGCTAATGCAAACTGGGCGGGCCCTGATCTATGCCAGCAACCAGCTCGGCATTATATTGGGCAAAGCATTTTATACCTGGAGAGCAACTTGTGGGTGATCACCACCTCCAGACCTACTCCTTTTGAGGAGGTGAGGCCTTCCCATGTCACTCCTCCACCCCAGGCCACAAAACATTGGGTGTAGTGAGGTGAGTCAGCCTCACAGGTAACCCTTATCCCCCCACTGGGGCCACAAAACCCTCAGCGGAATGTATCAGGCAACAGTGCTACAGAATGATCACCATCCCTTTCCTTTAAATGTGCCCACCCCTACCAGCCTGAACCAAATGTGAGCAAATAAATCTAATGCCAAACAAAACAACTTCCTAAAACACTTTCTGAAGTAGGAAGAAAGACACATAGGGCTTTGCTAGACCTGCCAGCGTAACGTTAGCACGCCTCCCCCAGGCATCCACACGCACGACGCACAGGGACGTCGAGTCCCTGCGGCGTCCGCCATTTTTGTTGTTGTTGTTAAAGGGGCCGGGTGAGGCCCGAAGACGGCGGACTGGTGAGTCCGGTTTTTTGGGTTTATTTTTACGGGGTGAGGGGGGGGAAGATGGCAGGGTGGGTGGCACGGGGGCAGGGTGGGTGCGATCACGCTGCGCGCCGCCCGAGCAAGCAGGCGAACAGCGCTTGCCCGGGCAATGCCGCCCCATGCCAGGCATTGCCCAGGCAAGCACCGCTTGCCTGCTTGCTCGGGCGGCGCGCGACGCGATCGCACCCGCCCTGCCCCCGTGCCACCCACCCTGCCATCCTTCGCCCTCCCCTGTCTTCCCCCCCCCGGGCCGATGGGCACAGCGCTCGTATGAGCGCTGTGCCAGGCAGGTCCGCGGCTTTTCGCAGCTACTCGTGAGTAAGTGAGTAGCCGCAAAAAGCCGCGGAAGTCCCTAGACGTTCCCCAGCTCCGGTCTGAGGCCGGAGCTGGGGAAAAGGCGCGCCATAAGCGAATTCGCTTATGGCGCGTTGGAGGAGGCCTCAGCGCGGCCTGCCTCCGGATTCCCCTGTGCATCATCTGGACGCACAGAAGGGAAACCGGGTTGGAAGGCGCGCTAAGGCCTCGTCTAGCAAGGCCCATAGACAGGCCAATCGGACTATCCACCAAAAAATCCTACCTGTCCCCCCCCAAAAAAAGGGCGACCAGGTGAAGGCCAAACTGCATACAGGGAGGGAGGGAGCTGTGATTTGAAGAACCTGGAGGGCTGGACATGTCCTCCTTATATAGGGACGGCTGTCTCACCTCCCAGCCAATGGCACCAAATGCTCTGCCAATGGGGAATGATCATGCCTCTCCTCCCCCTCCCGGCTGCAATTGTCTCCCTGCGGCCATGTGCCAGGACACGGTGGAAGGGTGTCACTAGCAACACAAAACAACAAACACAAAGTAGGATAGGAGCATACTGCACAAAAAAGCAAGGCAAGGCAAGAAATAATAATGTTTCCAAGTCATCAGAGAACATTTTGATTGGCAATATGCAGGACTTCACATTACAAAAACTCTAGACTAACATTTTCACTTTGCAAATGAGGATCTCTCGTACTGAACGCTCCCTCAAATGTGCTTTTGCTAGCAGGTGTATCCAAATTATCATGGCCCACATCATGCCTATTAGGAAAGGCAATTCAATATCTATCTGATCTCGAATGGAGGCAGTATTAGCAGTTGCACAGTTCATGGTACAATTAAAAAGAAATAATCCAATCCTACCTATGTACTTAGGAACATATTATGAAGTTGCAGCAGCTGTTGCATATTAATCTCTCATCATACCCCAACAATGCATCAACACTTCCGCAATAAAATCAGGGGTTCCTGAAAGCTGAAGGTAAGATCTATGTTAAATGGCTATAATTTCACATTCCCTTTGCAATAGATGGCAGCTTATTTCTCTCTTAATTCTATGCACCTGTCAAATCTAAAGTTGGGACTATTAAAACTGAATCAAAAGTTGTTATAGTTGAAGGTGTGCCATTAGACTCATGGGCTGTTTTTCTTTTCTTTCAGGGACTCCATATTAATAGATCTTAAGAAACACCTTGTGTTGAGAAACCTGCTTGGGAAAATCTCAATTGATGGATCTTAATTTGAAGAAGTTTATTTCTTATCCCACTGAATGTTTATCACTTCTGTCATCTTTTCATCTCAGTGAAGCTAGCTTTGAGGTCAAGATCTTTTGGTAGAAGTTATATTATTATTACATACAATTCATATGGTGCCTTTAGTGTTCAAAGTATTTTAGCGTGCAGTCCTATGGCCCCTACCCAGTGGTTTGTTAAACACAAAGTTCAGAAAGGGAACCCATGATTTGTTGTTGGGTGTGAAATCTGGGTTGTTTAAACCATGGATTTTCATTATGTGTGAACCCAAAACTACTGTATGGGTCATTTCACCAACTACAATGATGGTGAACAAGAGTGGTTAAGAAAAAAAAGGACTGTACATTACAGGACTACAGTGCCACAACAGTACTGGGATACAGGCATTTGGGGTACAGGAAGCAGGTGAAAGAGGAGGGAATCCAACAACCTAGGGACTAAGGCTACAGCTAGACCGAAGGTTTATCCTGGGATCATCCAGGGTTTGCCCCTGCCTGAGCACTGGATCCTCTGTGTGTCACCTAGATGAACAGGTTTGACCCCTGGACAATCCAGGGATAAACATTAGGTCTAGCTATGGCCTAAGAAAACAAATCAGGGTTTGTTCAATTATCTGCCAGAGAAACCTTGGGTAGGGCAACAAACTATGGGTTAAATATGCTGGGAATATTGCAACCTCATCTGGAAGTCACAGGAAGGGGCAGTGTTGCTGTTCATGCATGGGAATTTCAGCAGAGCTTGCATTAGAATTCCTTTACCCAACAGTGTGGCTTGCTGCTGCTCCACACATAACCCCTTCTCTGGTCTCTCTTGCATTGCAGCTTGCTCTTGATCTCTCTGCCTTCCTCCGTTGCTGAGAGTACATAGCGTGCTGTCTTTCTCTTGCCCGTTTTTATAGAACACAAAGAAATGGACCAAACAAAGTTTGTCTGAAACTGTATGTTGTACCTGAATTTGTTTATGCAAGACTACAGTGAGTAAATCATGTTACTATTTCCTCCCCAAAGAAGAGTGCCATCTCATGTGTGTGTGTGCTTGCATGTGGGACTGGTAAACACGTATTCTGCTCTGCCTTTTGTTTTTTGTGTTTTCTTCTAACTGCCTTTTTAAGAGGAGGCAACAAAATAAACCATGGGTTACTGTGATGTACAAACCAGGCCAGTGTCTTTAAGGGTTTCTTAGCAGAAGGACTCACCACAGAAAGTGGCAAACATAGAGTTTATTTCCTTTTCCCTACTGTTTCAGGTAGCAAGAGCAGCCTGGCCACTATTTTGCATGCCTCTCAATACTCCAGACCTAGTGTCATTCTGGGAATGGAAGCTGCCATAAAAGAAGGTGTAGGATATTCAAGGGAAAAATCTGTAAAGAAAAAGAAATGAAATGTCATCAGAAAAGTATCATCTGAGAAAGTTTGGCTGACCTCTAGTTGTTCCTTTTTGGCAATATCAGAGGTGTCATATCCTGTGGGAGGAGATAATAATGAGGAATCTTCCTAGGGTTGAATGAAGGCCCTCTCCCCTTCACTGAAGCTTTGATAGAGAATTTTGGATACTTTGGGAGGAGGCAGAAAAGGGACCTCCAGTATCACTATGAGCCTACCTGAGAATTAAGACCTGCAGGAGGAAGGGTTTAGAGGATACTATTGCCTGCTGAGGACCATTTGTTGGCCCCACTTGCATTGGCTGCCTATACATTTCCAAGGTCAATTTAAGGTGCTGGTTTTGACCTATGAACAGCTTGGGACCAAAATACCTGACAGAATGCCTTTCCCGACACGAACCTACCAGCTCACTGCACTCTACATCTAAGGTCCTCCTCCGAGTGCCTACTCCAAGAGAAGCTCCGAGAGAAGCCGTTTCAGTGGTGTCCCCACAATTATGGAATTATCTCCCTGACAAGGCTTGCCTGGTGCCAATATTGTTATCTTTCCGGTGCCAGGTTAAGACATTTCTCTTCTCCCAAGCATTTAACAGCATTTAACAACTTGAGCTGAGTTTGTTTGTTTTTAATGGACCCCAGAATAGCTGTTTTTATAAGGATAATGTCGATTTTATGCTTTTTATGTTTTTAATGTTTACTGTTTTTAACTTTTGTAAACTGCCCAGAGAGCTTCAGCTATGGGTGGTACTGTATATAAATGCAATAAATAAAATAATTATTATAGCAACCTCCATTCATCACTACTGAAAGTGCAACAAAACAATTTGACCTCTAGTCATATACATCTAGTCATATACATATGTTGTTGTTGTTTTTCACTCTTTCAGCCTCTCCTAATTAAAAGGAACACATAAAGAGGTATTATTCTGAAAGAGGAAGAGCTCTATCCAATTTGGGGGGGAACCTCCCTTCATATCACACAACAGATCACAATTTTGGGGGGAACCTCCCTTCATATCACACAACAGATCACTCCATTCAAGTTCTCCTGACTCTCTGCATAAATTTTTCAGGGGGGTAGGGAGGATGACATGGGGAGAGCAGGCGGGGAAGTCAATTTCGAACAGCTGGGTTGATCCAGCATAAATCTGGATCCAACAGATAATGTGTGACAATTATAAATTGATTTTTTTTAAAAAAAACCCATTATGATTTCATAAAGCTGTTTTGTTCTCTCTCAAGTCATAACCCCAGTGGCATCTCATTTCCAGGAATAAACAATATTTCATGTTCAGAGACTCTACAACCATCCCATCCTATGTTAATAAAAACAAACTGCAACACAAACTTGATAGTTGAAGATATGTTGATTATGCCTACATTGCATTTACAGAGGAAATAACCATCTTGTAGCAGCTTCAAGGTGGTCCAGAGGCTCCAATTGTAGTATAATATCAGGTAATTCAAATCCTGTGCATGTTGTTAAGACTCATCAAATTAACCTAAGGCACACATTTATTTAAAGTGGCATAAAATACTGCAGAGCCTATTCTGGGGGGAAAGAAAATCTATTTCACTTCAGTAATATTTATTACAAACACTTCTAGGGTCTGGATATATAGAATACTTCAGCAAATGCAGCATGAAATGGAAACTTTATTGTGCTGCAGGAAAACAGAGCAATTAATGGTCAACAATGATTAGATCTAGTATTACAATGAGGGGATATGTCCATTGTCCCACGTGATAAAGAGCAGCCCACACCTCTCCCTCTTAAATCCCACATTTTCCATAAACTCTTTCCTTACCCACAGCCACACAGGCAATGCACCGAGATCCCAGTTTTTGCATGAATATACAAAATGAAGTTTCCCACTTAGGGCCTTGCTAGACGAGGCCTTAGCGCACCTTCTGACCCGGTTTCCCTGCTGTGCGTCCAGATGATGCACAGGGGAATCCGGCGGCAGGCCGCAGTGAGGCCTCCTCCAACGCGCCATAAGCGAATTCGCTTATGGTGCACCTTTTCCCCAGCTCTGGCCTCAGGCTGAGGAACGTCTAGCGACTTCCGCGGCTTTTCGCGGCTACTCGCTCACAAGTAGCCGCGAAAAGCCGCGGACCTGGCACAGCGCTCATATGAGCGCTGTGCCCATCGGCCGCGGGGGGGAAGAGAGGGGAGGGGGAAGGATGGCATGGGGGGATGGCATGGGGGGATGGCAAGGGGGGAGGGCGGGTGAGATCGCACCGCACGCCGCCACCCGCCCGAACAAGCAGGCGAGCGGCACTTGCCCGGGCAATGCCGCCCCATGCCAGGCATTGCCCGGTCAAGCGCTGCTCGCCTGCTTGCTCGGGTGGTGGCAGCGCGATCTCACCCGCCCTCCCCCCTTGCCATCCCCCCATGCCATCCCCCCATGCCATCCTCCCCCCCTTTAAAAAAACCCACCTACCTTGTCCGCCGTCTTCGGGCCACACCCGGCCCCTTTAAAAAAAAAAAAAAATGGCAGACGCCACAGGGATCTGACGTCCCTGCATGTCTGCCGTCTGGAAGCTGCGGCAGCGCGCGCTAACGCTAGCGTGCCTTGGCCCCGCCTCCCTGCCGGCATAAGCCAGCAGGTCTAGCAAAGGCCCCAGTTTCTTCCTGCCTGACAGTGACTCTTCTCTTGTACCACTTTGCTAGACAGTTACCAAATGTTAATGGCAAAATACCTGCCTGTGTACATGCTGACCCTCAGGTGTGGCAAGTTTCCCCAATTGCTTGGTAGCCCTCCCCCTGAATATCATAATTAGGAATAAGCTCCTCCCTTTGTCTCAACTTACCTTATATCAAAAAAGCACCTCACTTCCACGTCTGGTGTAGCCTGGGCGTGGGGAGGCTATTGAGAGGCTATTGTGGGTGGGGGTGGGAAATGAGACATAGAGGCATGCCATTGGCAGCTTCTGCATGACACCGCTAGAGAGGGGAGGGGGAATCCAAGCCCATAAACTGGCTCTTGCCCCTCCCCTCCTCCTCTTCTTTGAAGTGTGGCTCCCTCCCTCCCTGTAGGTAGTGTGGGCTCACTGGTAGGGTGACCATATTTGGGAAACCAAAAAAGAGGACACCTAGTGTGTGTGGGGGGAAGCAGCTTTCTGAGTCCTGCAGAAAGTACGTTATTCCCCCGCCACCTTAAAGAACCCGATTGGAGTGGAGGAGGGGAAAGGATTTCATTCTGCACCACCACCATCCACTCCAATTGGGGCCTTTTCTATAATGTCCACGAATGACCTACTTTCCCCTTTAAGACCTCAATTGGAGCTCGGGGTGGGGGAATGATGTGCCTCAAGAAAGCATGTCACTCCCTCCTGCCATGCTAATGGCAGCCTTAAAGGGGAAGGTGTGTCATTCCAGGACATTATTGAAAATTATAGAAAATCCCCCCTGACACCATGGAAAGAACAAAAACCAGGACAAATCCGGGGAAATCCTGACAGTTGGTCACCCTACTCACTGGTCATCCTTTGGGGGCTGAGAAGGAATTTTTTGCTCATAATCTTTCATTGGTTATGAGTTTGTTTGTTTTTGCCTACTTCACACTGTAAGACAGGCAGGGAGAAATAATTAGGTTGATTTGGCAGCAGCTCTATTAATAAATGTGGCCCTGTTTAAATCCCAATCTTGTGTCCGCCTCATTATTTCACACACTCCACATTCCCCACAGCTCCATTTTCTTTCTGTGCTCTGAGTGACTCCATTTGGCCAAGGTGAAGTAGCACATAATGATGTAACCACCTATGTACTTGTTACCTTGAGACAGCTCTAGCCATCAAGGCCAGGGTGAGAGTCTGTTAATATAGCTGAAGGATCTCAGCTGTGTTCCTCTGGGAACTTCAACCCTTCATTATAGGTTTTGGAAATGCTGCTGTCATCAGCCCAAGATGGGCTAGTTGGTATCTTCCTTTAGTTGCCAGGGGATGGAACACAAAAAGGAGGGGGCTTGGAGCTGCCTATTTATCTCTGCCTTCATGCTCTAACTTGCAATTTAGGATAGGAAAAATGAGAATCTGAGTGAAAGCAAAGCTGATATATTTGTCCATTCCTAGTTCTGACGAACAAAGTGAGAATGAATTCATTCTACAACTGCTACGTTCTGTATAGAATAGTCCTGTAAATTACTTCTAGATGTAGATCCTGCCCATGTCATTCCTCTTCTTTTGGTTCTATAAAATTAGTTTAAAGTCTTCTGTCTTGCTGGCTTCCATACTTTTCTTCTTGCTTTCTGCACAACAGTGCCTACCTTGTACTTTGAACAGCCTTTGTTTTCTCTGTTTCCCAAGCCCAAGAGACTAGGAAAGGACATTGATGTCTGATGGGAGCAAAATGTAGAACGGCAGCTACTTTCTTCTGTATCTTTCTGCTTCCTTTGGTGTTTAGTTTAATCCTTCTGAACTGTGCAAGTCCCCCTCGCCTTCTCTTTCCAACTGATTTTCAGCATTGAGACATACGATTCCTGCATAATAAATATGACTGACAGACTTTATGGTACTATATGAATTGTCATCCGGAATGCTTTCTAGTTGCATTAAAGTGACAGGTATGTAACAGATTCCATAAAATAAAGTCACAATATGTCACAATATTTCACCGCACACTGCAAATGACAAGCAGTACACTAATTACTGTCTGCACTGAGACTCTAAATACCAGTTTCATGTATATACTTCACTAAACATTTCTGATCTATTGATGCATCTTTTTTGCAAAAAGTGCAACTACACTGTTTGGAAGCAATACCGTGGTTGATTTATTCATCTTCCATAAGTACCAAATAATATCAAGAACTAATGAGCTGAATTAAAAGAGCTGATGTCTCATGAAAATCTGTTATACAAATTGGCTGTAATCCAGTGGTTCCAGCTGTGAGCACGAAACCATGCGCACGGAGGGGGTTTTCATTCTCTCCTATGAGAGGGATATGTTTAGCATGTGCAATGTATTTTTATTTATTTATTATTGACATGTATATCCATCCTACAAAGACACCAAGCTTGTGCACAGGAATTTAAAACAATAATAACGGGGGAAAGAACAGTAAAAAATGAAGAACAGTTAAGTATGCTATGAAAGTCCTACATCTGCCAACATTCTCCAGCCAAGCTGTCTGGGGACTGCTGGGAGTTGTCAGATTTTTTTTTCTGTCTAAGCATGCATAGGAATGTGCCCTAAGTGATAGACTGATGTTCTGTGTATCCAAAGTCCTGCTTACATGAATCAGGTATGATGAGAAGAAGGCTTAGGTCTCATCTACACAAAGCAGGATATTCCACTATGAAAGCGGTATGAAAGCGGTATATAAGAGCTTTATCATACCAATGTTATACTGCGCAAGCACTGCAAATTGTGTGCAAAGGACTCCGAAGTTTTCCAGCTTTAATCTGCTTTTATTGTGAAGTACTCCCATGCATCCTGCTTTAACTGTGCTTCTTAACCAAAAGAAGTGCAATATTTTGCTACTAGTTTTTGAGCGTATCATTTGTTGTTTTACAAGCGGCCACTGGGGCGCAGGAGCAGGATTTGAGGAAAAATTAAAGAAATGCTTACATCTGCGTAAGCTTTAAAGATAAAGACATCAAAATTGGCACAGTAATAGATATTAAGGAGAGCTTTAAGCATACCAAATTTGAATCGGATTGGGTCATCTGTTGATTTTTAATGATTTTTTTTACATTTCACCCCTTAAACCCATTTCCTGGTATGCAAAGGATTTAGCCACTTGGTAGCAACAATAACAACAACCACAATGGTGACAGCTGAGTCCTGTAGGGTACGTGGTAGGAAACAGGTACGTGGGATGAAGCTCTAAATCTGGTCTCAGCCCAGCTAAAGTTTGGGCGCGAAACTGGTCATTGCGGGGGGGGGGGAGCCGGAGAAAGGCACCCCACACAGTGCCAAAAAGGACATGAGGATGGGTGGAGGCTGTGCCTATAAAAGGCAGCCATGCCCAAGGCATCGGCCTCTTTCGATTTTGCCTCTCACCCCCACCCCCTCTTCTAGTATGGGATTAGCCAGTTGCTCCCTTTGGAGGGAGGGCTGAGTAGGATTTTTTTTTTTTCCAATTACGTTTTTTGCCTACTTCATACTGGAGTTTTTATGTGTGAGGGCAATTAAGTAGGTTAACTTATGGCAAGGATGTGCGGGAATTGCTTTATTAGATAGGGACGGTGAGCACTCTGGCACCTTTATGGTGACTGGCATAGCTGGATGGCCCCAGTGCCAGGATATGGTATGCCTTTGGCCACCCTCCTGGCTTCACCTACTCGCTGTCGTTATGGCAGTGGGCAGGGGTGTAGCAGGGCAGTCTCCCCACAATTACAAAGTGTCACATAAGCACGAAGCCGGAATTCCCGGCTCCTTGCTTTCGAGAGTGGCTCGCCCTTTATTAGATAAATAAAGATAAGGAATTAATTCCCACACTTTCATGTGCAGGTCCTGGGAGGGTTGAATTACCAATAATTAAATAAAGAGGCCCTAGTTCATCCAAGTTCTTGTGTCCGTGTCTTTATTCTATGCTTCCTCCTCTACTTGCAAAAGGCAGGAGCCACGGTATTGAAGTGCATTGTCAACTGCGGGGCCAATTGACACATATCATATAACACTTTCATAACTTTCATAGTGATATATCCTGCTTGGTGTAGATGTGTCATGGGCCCCAGCTGTTGTCAGTGTGCTTCAGTACCACTATGAAGCAGTAGTGAAGTTGTTCTGAGTCACAGTACTGGAAAAAAGGCGGGATATTATTATTATTATTATTATTATTATTATTATTATTATTATTAATAATAATAATAATAATAATAATAATAATAATAATAATAATAATGAGCAACCAGTGAAACCATATTGTATGCCTCTATCAAAGGGGCAGTGGTTCTCTGCAGATCAACTGGTGACCCAAAGGGTAACACAGGCATGGATTCAGCCAATGTGCTGCCACACTTCAGGCAGAAAACTCACATCAGCCATGAGACCTTCTTGTACCAAGAGGTCACAGTGGTTCAGATGATAATCTCTTTCTGCTAATAAAATAAAATAAAAATGTCTAGGTAAAGCTCGTTAGCTTGTATGAGTTAGGGATGAGAGCACAAGCAATTTTTAAGCTCACCTTCATCCTCCCAAAATCCCTTTGAAGCTTGTTTTAGCTTGCACCTGCTTTTTGTTTCTCTTTTTTTGATGGGCCCATTTGAATAAGGGAAATGTGCATTTTTGTGCATGTTTTTTCAAAAGTGCACATTTCTTCCTTTGATTAAAATGCTAAAAAAATGTGTATTTATTTGAAAAAGAAATGTGCATTTCACATTTATTAAAAAATGATGGGTTTTTTTTAAAAATGTGACTGCTAATTTGTGAAAACAGTTCTCAAAAAAAAAAAAAAAGGGGGGGGGAATAAATCCTGCTCATGTTCATGTTTCTGATTGCAAATGGGACATGTTCACATCATTGGTGAACAGGAACAAAATGATCATACATCCCTTGTCTGAGGAACAGGGATGTTTTTGTTGGCTACATACAGGCTTCCCCTGCGTTTGCTTTACCCTTACTCTCAACTTGGCACTCTGTCCAAAATCAACTGCACCACTTTCCAGAACAGAGAGGATTATTTACTATGTATTTAACAAGTGTATACTCCACTTTCCCCAACTATTCAAAGAAGTGAACAATCACCAAATTAGGCCTGGAACGCTCTTCCAGAACATTTGAGAACTACAAGTTCAATCGCAGCTTTTAAAGCTCAGCTAAAAACTTTTCTTTTTCCTAAAGCTTTTAAAACTTGATTTTGTTCTGACTTTTATACTGTTAGTTTTACTCTACCCTGTGCCTGTTTGGTGCATTCTCTTCCCCTTCTTATTGTTTTATTATTATTTTATTAGAATGTAAGCCTATGCGGCAGGGTTTTGCTATTTTATTGTTTTACTCTGTACAGCACCATGTACATTGATGGCTCTATATAAATAAATAAATAAATAAATAATTACAAAAGCGCCAAAAAAAGAAGATATGTGACAGGTTATCAAAAGCAGAAACCACCATATTTTCTTTTATTCCTAACATTGTGGTCTCAAAAACAAACCTGCATATCAATACAAAATTATGCCAACCACATGCTTTACTTGTTATTAGGTTGAAATCTTTCTAAAGGAAGCTTTGTGTTCTACTGTCACCAATCCTATGATAATGAGAATTCACAGGGGCATTGAAACAAGAATCAATTAATTCCCACCCCTAGAAATAAATTGGAAGAATAATGTTATGGTGCATAAAAACTGTGTCTGAAATGTTAGATATTCACTCCATTTCCTGCTTTAAATAACGAACATACATTTTCATGTCTTCTGTACCAAGATCTGTGAAACAGCCCAATTTATTTGTAGTTCAACCATTCACCGGAGCAAGTATTTATACTTTGAATCTAAACAGGCCACTCAAGTTTTATTTTGAGGTAATTAATAGAGGATCTCTTAATGGACTGTTTAAATGAAATGCATTTGCACATTACTGAAACTGCCACCGGCAAATGACCTATGGGTGAGCACATGAAAAAGTGGCATAGACTGATTTGCCTCTCCCTTGAAGCAGGAGACTGGGTGTAGTAAATGTGGTTGAGGAATGGGCTGAGAAAAGAACATGAATCCTCCATACTTCCACCTCCCATTAAACTTGATAGTGGAACCAGAGTCGGGGATTGGCATCCTTGAGCAGCCGTCAAAGCACTTGTGCCACCTAAGGGGAGTAGTGCTGAACCCTAACACCCTCTGGCCCTGCTCCTACTCCTTACTGTTCTCTTCTGTTCATCAGTCACCTCTAAGAAAGAGAGCAGCTACAAGAGCAAGGGGATGGAGCAGCAACCACAGGCCACCTTGCCTTCTCCTTGGCACTGGTGTGAGGCCAGATGAAGGGAGGTGAAGTGAATGAGCAGCAATGATAGCAGCGGGAAGGAAATGGGTCCATTGAGTCATCTTGCCAAACACCCTCCGCAAGGGCCATTCTGCCACACCCGACACAACCTGGGTAGGGGGAAGCATTTGTGAGCGGGGGCAAAATGGAGATGTGCCCTGCCGCTATTGGTGGTGAGCAGGTGGTGCCATTTAGTGGGGAGGGGTATAATATGGGCCTATAAAGAGGCACTTACCCCTCCCAGCTTCCATTCTTGTTTGCGTAGCTCCCTTCCTCCCTTCCTGTAGGCAGTGTGAGTTCTCTGGTCGCCATTCGGGGCTGAGTAGGAATTTTTTGCTCATGTTCTAAATTGTTCATGGTTTTTTTTTTGCCTACTCCACACTGTAAGACAGCATGGGAGTATAAATAGGCAGATTTGGCGTTAATGGTTAATTTGGTCACATTTTATGACAGGCAGGAAGGAACGGGCATCCAGAGGGATTTTGTAATGGTGAGCATTCACAGGCACTGTTGCGGTGACTGGTAATTCCTGAGGGCTCCCAGCATTGAGCCCCGTGGCCTCGCTGGGAGATAAGGGTTACCTCTGAGGCCAACCTTTCTCACCCACCTTGAGCCTTGTGACCTGGGTTGGGGATGACACTGGAAGGTCTCCCTACCCCATAAGGGGGGACAGCCA
The DNA here is from genome assembly GCF_023053635.1 of Elgaria multicarinata webbii. NCBI lineage: Eukaryota > Metazoa > Chordata > Lepidosauria > Squamata > Anguidae > Elgaria > Elgaria multicarinata. The sequence goes on along the minus strand of NC_086184.1, from coordinate 21,123,569 downwards.
GTGGGAGGGTGAATTGTATAGCGGCAACCCACAGGTCATGAATAGCTTACCCTACTCAGAAAGGTCTGAAAATCAGGCCAGACTGGATGCCCCTTTAGGTCCCCCCTTTGCAGATCTTTAATAAATGTGGCCCTGTTTAAACCTAAAGTTCTGTGTGTCATCTCTTTATGTACTGACCTCCATCTCACAAACCTGGAGCTACCATTGCTTGATGGGCCTTCAATTTGCTAATAAAATCTATTGGTCACCTCAAGCATCCATGTGCAGGCACGCACTGTTGCAAATGTGTAGATGGACAGGTTAAGCCAGGAGTTATCAATGTTAGAGAAGCCTTAACTTTGCAGAGAAAAGTGAAGGTTCAAATGGCCACTTCTTCTAACTGCACCTTCCTCCCAAACTGGCAGTGAGATAGTGAGACATATACAGTACACTACCCCGATTTCCACAGGACACACAAAATCCTGCAGCTTATTTGCAGCAGCAGTCACATGTTCTAGGGAAGACAGTATAGCTACACTCTTCCTCCTCCACTCAAGTAAACCACATGGCTAGATTTGGGTCTGGGTCTCACCCATGTGCTCAGCCAAAACATGAGCAGTGGAATGCCAAAACCTTGGTAGATAGGAGTGGAGTGGCATAGGTGACTCAGCCTCACCTTTTTTCTTCCACTCAAATACTGCTTTCCTAAAGATTGACACTGAGGCAAAGATTGTAGTTGAGGTGGTAGGAAGACGTAGAGCTATAGTCCCAAGCTATATCGAGAGGCATTATTTGGTGGCAGCACTATCCCCCAAGATGTACAGAAGGGGAAAGAGAGAACTGGTGTGATGAAATTTGGCAGGCTATGCATCTTCCACCACCATTCCACCCCCTTCCCTTTCACTATCCCACAGTCGCTCCATTATGTTTATGCTACCAGTGGTTAGTATGGAATTGGAGGCATAGAGAATTGGTTTTGGGAAGTGTTTGTCCATTGTGTGTATTTGTGCTGTATACACATCTTGTGAATCTCTATATGTGAGAAGGGGACCCATGTGTGGGAGAGCCTTGTGAGCATATGTCATGACTGTGCATGCACGAGGGGGCAGAGGCACCAAACCCCTGCCTAACATATTTTCATTCATGTGTTCTTTCCCTAGTTCTGAGAGTTCTTCTACGGCTCTTTTGGTGCCATTACCCTCTATCTACCTAAAGCACTTCACAACATTGTTGGCATAGCTCTTCATACATCTACTCATTTATTTATTTATTTATTTATTTATTTATTTATTTACAAGAGGAATTTACCTCCCAATAACAAATGTTATCTGGGCGGACTACAATAAAGGCAATACTTAGGGGCACTTGGGTTCGTTTTTCAGTAGGATTCAATCATGTCATTTGTGAGGAGCCCATGCATTTGTAAATTGGTGCTTCCTTTTTAATGCTAAAAACTATTAAGAACAGAAGAAGTCATGCTGGATCAGACCAAGGGTCCATCCAGCATGGCTTTTCAACAGTAGGTAACCAGCTGATGATCTGGGACAGCACCCTTCTACTCATGTTCCCCCCACAACTGGTGTACTTGGCCTTTTCAGTGGTGGCCCCCCAATTATAGAAAGATCTCCCCGATGAGGCTCACCTGGCGCCAACATTGTTCTTTTCAGTGCCAGGTAAAGACTTTTCTCTTTTCCCAGGCATTTAACAGCATTTAACAAAGCTAAATTTGTGTTTTTTAACAGACCCCAGAACTGTTGTTTTTTTTAAAACAGATACCATTGTTTTTATACTTTTCATGTTTTTGATGGTTTTAAATTTTGTATACTTTTTAATTTTCACTGTTTTTAACTTCTGTAAACCACCCAGAGAGCTTCTGCTATGGGGCGGTATATAAATGTAATAAATCAAATCAAATTTAGGATATACTACATCTGTGTGTACAGAAAGGATAACTGGGAAAGGATTGGGCCCCTTCTGCTGTGTGTTTTGTCAAGAAAAGCAGTGATTGGTCCTATGTGCATCAGCTATTCAACGCGGTTGTGATTTTAAGGCACATATATTTTGTTACTGGTTCTCTGTATCTGATTTCAGAAAGCAATGATAGAAACTACCCTTATTCTGCACACAGAACACTTAGGGGCCATATTGTCATTCAACCCTGAGAAAGTATTTCAGTAATAAACCGCACTTGCGTGTAGGTGATTAGATTACAATGTGTCTTATGTAACTCGGCCCCTTCTTCTCAACTTCTGTCACTGTGGTTTTGTGCTCAATCTGAAGAATATATTGGTCTATATAGTATCTTATTTATAAGTGAGCCAGCTTTTTATGGATCTATCAAGCAGAATTGCATCTATCAATATCTATCCTTTGGTGCAGGAAATTGGATTTTCCAGTATGACCGTTAGTGGGGGCGGGTTCAGTGTATTCTCCGCTAGCAGTAAGAAGCTAAAAGGAAACTGTTTCATAGACCAACATTATATGCTCATGATAGTGAACCTATATTACATTTGATGTCAGCATCTCCAGATAAAGTTCGAAAAGATTGCTTAATAACTTTTGAACCTTACGAGGCAATGAGAAATTGAAAAGCATGCTTCAAGCTTTATCACAGATTCAAAGAACAGAGAGACTGGAATCAACTCTGAAGATCATCTATCCAACTTCTTGGCTAAGGCAGAATACTGCCTGATTATTTTTTTCTAGTAGATCTGGATGTGCAATTGTTTATTTAAAGTTACCATACCAAAAATTGGTTCAGAAGAAAGGAAGGAAGGAAGAAGAAAAAGAAGAATAAGGTATAGAACTTCTTTGTATGGGCATATTATTGAACGTATTATGTATATTTATCATTAATACAATAATCTTTGTTATTAATACCAAACACAGGTGTTTATTTAGTCCATTGCCAGGGATAAATTAAGGTAAAATATTCAGAACTCTCTCTCTCTCTCTCTCTCTCTCTCTCTCTCTCTCTCTCTCTCTCTCTCTCATAAAATATTAATTTAAAAACTAGAAATACATAAACACAATGTAAAATCAGCAACCAAATTTACATTATAAACAGTGTCTACACCATTACTTTTCAATAACAGTGTTATAAAATGGACCATGGGGCCCTTCCGCATGTCGTCCCCAGAACGCATCTATTCAACCCCAGTGCACTCTGAGGACGATCCTGTGACTTGCCTGTAAAAGAAACGAAGATGAGACGTCCTCGGCGCTGCCGGCGCCGGCGTCACTACCCAGCTTCCTGCTCCCCGCCCGGGACGGATAGCTTGTTTTGAAGAAGGCGGGGGAGAGAGCTTCTTCCGCTCTCTCCTCCGCCTTCTTCCGCCCAGGTGGGGAGCAGGAAGCTGGGTAGCGCCGCCGAGGACGTCTCATCTTCGTTTCTTTTACAGGCAAGTCACAGGATCATCCTCAGAGTGCACTGGGGTCGAATAGATACGCTCTGGGGACGACGTGCGGAAGGGCCCTTGATATCATTATAGCAGTATTACAATAATAAGGCAATAAACTAGCAATGGGAGAAGACTAAAAAAACAAAAGGGGATTTAGTCAGTGAACCACTAAGCCCATCATTTTGCCTTTGACTGTGAGTGTTTCCCATGATCCCCTTTCTTAAACCAGTTCTCACCGAATGCTGTCACACATACTAGCAGTGTTCTGAGGTTAGGGATGGATGAGAATTTCATTTGGTTCGTTCTTCATAAGGAGATACGGAAATTTGCCAATTTCTTCAAAAGCAGAACTTGAGGGTGTGTATGTGTGATGCCAGTCTCCGAGGGCCTTGGAATGTTGGCTGAATAAAGTCGGAGGGGCATAGAGTGGAGGCATGGAAGAGCAAAAGGTCTGTTGAAAAAGGGCAGTTGAGTTGGGAGAGAAGAGGAGGAAGAGAGAGAGAGAGAGCTGGAAGAAGAGGAGAAGAAAGAGGGAGTTGAAGGAGAAAATGGAAGGAAAGATGGAGAAATCAACAACATCATGTGAAGAAGGCAACAGGCTGCAGTTTACTGAAGAGTGCACCTCTGCAAGAGAGACAAGAGACAAAGGACTAGAGAATAGTGATACACATCTGTTGCTGGTGCAGTAAACCTGACACTAACATCTGAAAGAGAACTAGAGGCATTCAAGAGGCAGCTGGACAACCATCTGTCAGGGATGCTTTAGGGTGGATTCCAGCATTGAGCAGGGGGTTTGTTTGTTTGTTTATTTATTTATTTATTTATTTATTTATTTATGTATTACATTTTTATACCGCCCAATAGCCGAAGCTCTCTGGGCAGTTCACAAAAATTAAAACCACAATAAAACAACCAACAGGTTAAAAGCACAAATACAAAATACAGTATAAAAAGCACAACCAGGATAAAACCACGCAGCAAAATTGATATAAGATTAAAATACAGTTAAAACAGTAGAATTTAAATTTAAGTTAAAATTAAGTATTAAAATACTGAGAGAATAAAAAGGTCTTCAGCTGGCGATGAAAGCAGTACAGTGTAGGCGCCAGGCAGACCTCTCTGGGGAGCTCATTCCACAACCGGGGTGCCGCAGCAGAGAAAGCCCTCCTCCTAGTAGCCACCTGCCTCACTTCCTTTGGCAGGGGCTCACGGAGAAGGGCTCCTGTAGATGATCTTAAGGTCCAGGCAGGTACATATGGGAGGAGGCGTTCCTTCAAATAACCTGGCCCCAAACTGTTTAGGGCTTTAAATGTCAATACCAGCACTTTGAATCGGGCCCAGACCTGGACAGGCAGCCAATGAAGCTGGAAAAGGACTGGCATAATGTGATCTCGCCGGTCAGTCCCTGTTAGTCAATGGCCTTGTAGGCCCCTTCCAACTCTGCTATTCTATGATTCTATGATTCATAGTTGTGTTAATTGTGTTGTTCATGTTAGTGTTCCTTAAACCTTCTTAATCAAAGTAAATTTTGTGAAATACATATTTTGTTGGTCTGTGGCGTGATTGCAATCTGCCTCTCCTCATCCTAGTTATAGAAACCTGTGTGTGTCTGTTTCTTAATGAATGTTGGAGAAAGTTAGAATGACATATTCAACTCCCCTGGAAGAGGGCTTTGAGTGTGTAGTTCATAACAGTCTAGGTTATAATGTCTGTACATTCAACCATATCTGTGTGGCTGAATTAGAGCTCTCGCTTTTTTTTTTTTTTTTTTTAATGAAGCCCCTTCATCTTTAACAGCTGTATGGCTGTCCCTATTAAGTTTTGCTGGTACAGGCTGGTGATTGGTTCATTTTTTTCAAAGTAGTTATTAAATTTGAAAATTTCTTCATAAACAGGATAGAAAAAACTTGAGATTATCATTTTTTAAAAAATCAAATGTCTGAGAAAGTGAAACTGATAGATTCAGTGGTCCCTATTCTGGTAGTTGTAGCCAAGAATGTACCTCAAATGATACATGGTTAGGGATGGTCATTGCTGTGAAATCCAGGCCATTGAGGGCTCAACGAAGTCCTATTACCTACCTGCCCTGGTTCACATTTGCAGGCCAAGCTGCATTTTTTTCTCAGAAATCCAAGAACTTTTTTCCAGTATTTTTTATTTATGCAAATAGAGATTACGCAAATAGCATAATTTGCACACACTTGGCTGCATTTTGCACATATCTCTATTTGTTCAATTTTTAAAATGAATTCAGAAAATGTGCTTGCTCCAACTCATGGTGGACCGAGTTGGGCCAGCTAGTGGAAGATGAGTTGAAGTCCAAGGATCCAAGCTGACAAACGCTCGTCAAGCTCCACTCCTCAACCAGAGGGAGACCAAGGCCCTTTTCATACCATACAGGTGTAGAGGGAGCAGAGGCGATCCTGGCCATTGTGATGTCTGGGATGGGATGCGGGACATCATATGAGTGGAGGCAGTCATTTTTTTTAAAGTTGAAAGAGCTAAAGTGCACTTGAGCTCCAGGAAAAGGTAAGTGGAACCCCCCCAAAAAATCGACTCCTGTTCCCCCACCCACCCCCTATTCCTCCCAGCCAGGCTCCTTCCCTCTACTGATTCCTGCTACTTGCAGGGAGGAGAGAAGAACCCAGAATGGGCTGCCACACACCTCCCACAGTCTCGAGATAATCCTAAAACTGCAGGAGGAATCGGGTTTTCCCAGGGATTATTTATCCCTGGAAAAATGTGTGCTCATCCCCTCCTGCCCCTGGGAGTCCCAGTGTGTCCTTTGGACCAGCCTGCATTTTTTGGCTGGTGTAGAAACGGCCACAGTTGCTTGTGACTGCCGCACTTCCTTGACTCAGCAGACACTGAGTTCAGTGAGTGTGAGGGTCTATGAACTGGTGTCCACGGGGTGCAACTGGAGCTCAAGCCACCGAAAGAACACTTGCAACATTCCTAGCCACCACCATGTAAAGGCTCACATCTGTCCCCTGGTTTGCTAGACATTACCTGCAGCAGGATGCTGGCATGCCCACTTGCCAAATTTTCCCCCTCCTTAGCTGTGGAGAAATGGCACTTTGAGTGACAACTTGCTCAACAGCTTTGAAGATTTTAACAGAAAAATGGCATGTTAAATAAATATATCAATAATAATAATAATAATAATAATAATAATAATAATAATAATACACACCCTTGTCTTCCTGCCATCTGAAGTGCCAAAATACAGGGACTGCTTAATTATGTGAGCTGCTGTACATATCAACTGGGCCTCAGGTACTCTGATAAGACAAGTCTTTCAAAGTAATACACAACTGAATCTTCTCTAAGCCGTGGAAACCCAAAACTTTACAAAAGGTAAGCAGGGTTTCCTGTTACAAAGATGTATGCCAGGATTCATCTTTACTCAAGGTGTTGGTTTTAATTTCCATATTCCTTATGTTTCACTGATCATTACTAGTCTAAGTAAATACTGAGAATGATTGCCTCAGCAGGTGTGCTCAGTGGCAATACTCCAACTGCCTATAAAGGCATCCTCAGTGGGATTTTGTTTTCTGCTTTTTTAGCACTGAGATCCATATTCATTTTGAGACAAAAATAAAAGTGCTCTTGTGATGCTCATGAATGCTTTTTTTTATTCCCTTTACAGTCTATCACATTTTTTCTCATGTCACTGTGCCCTATTTTTCCCCTCTTCTGTACACATAATTCATCTGTGTTGAAGGCAGACTTGAGTTGAGCATGAGGATGATTTTTTAGTTAGAAACACCTCTCTCTCTCTCTCTCTCTCTCTCTCTCTCTCTCTCTCTCTCTCTATATATATATATAATTATTATTATTATTATTATTATTATTATTATTATTATTACATTTTTATACTGCCCAATAGCCAAAGCTCTCTGGGCGGTTCACAAAAATTGAATCCGTGAAGAGCATAAAAACAACAAACAATTTAAAAACACAAATACAAAATACAATATAAATAGCACAACAAGGATTAAAACCATACAGCAAAAATTGATATAGGTTAAAATATGGAATTAAAACAGCAAAATTTAAATTTAAGTTAAATTAAGTGTTAAAAAACTGAGAAAATAAAAAGGTCTTCAGCCGGCGACGAAAGGAAAATGATGTAGGCGCCAAGCGTACGTATATATGGAAAGACTCCAGATGCTAGTCTTTCCTTTTCCACCGTCAGTATATACTGGGGGCAGGGGGAAACTTCTCATACTTTTCTGTCTGTAGGAAAAGATTACAGATAAGTTTCTTCAATATTCTTCCATTATAAGAAGGGTTTTCCTTGCAATGTCTGAAAGATAATGTATAGCTGGGCTCTTCTACGTCATAAATGATGGCAACATAATGGACATCATCAGACAAGCATTTATCACACACTTGCTACTGCCTACATACAGATGTTTGTGTGTCCTTTAGATGATGCTGTCCACCTCCTGTTCCTTCTTGCCTGTTTTCTGTCACAAAATGGACCGCTTTTAATCCACTTTTTTTTAAACAGGGTGTTCCGCCATTTCCTGCTATGTGCAGGAAAAGCGGTGTGATAAAAATGGCCCCCGAATGGCCATATTATCTTTCTTTACTTCCTCTTTCTTCTCTGGGTAGAAAGAGGAAGTATTGTGGAAGAGGAACAAGGGTCAAGAAGCGATGGTAGGGAACCACGATTTCCCCCCGGTTGATGTTGTTCAATATAAACAAATAGTCCGAAAATGCCTAGTATAGTTCCATTCCAGAGGCTGCAAGTATCCAGATGGGACACAGTGTTGTAAAACCCACAAACAAAAAATGTCCCAAAGAAAAAGAAAACGGCAAGGTGGCTGTCTGCTGAGACACTGGAAGTAGCCCAAGAAAGAAGGAAAGCTAAAGACAACAGTGATAGGGGGAGATATGCCCAATTGAATGCTGGGTTTAGAAAAGGTAGAGGAACTAGAGACCAAATTGCCAATATCCGCTGGATAATGGAGAAAGCCAGGGAGTTCCAGAAAAACATCTATTTCTGTTTTATTGACTATTCTAAAGCCTTTGACTGTGTGGATCATAACAAACTGTGGCAAGTTCTTGGTGGTATGGGGATACCAAGTCATCTTGTCTGCCTCCTGAAGAATCTGTATAACGAACAAGTAGCAACGGTAAGAACAGACCACGGAACAACGGACTGGTTTAAGATTGGGAAAGGAGTACGGCAGGGTTGTATACTCTCACCTTACCTATTCAACTTGTATGCAGAACACATCATGCAACGTTCTGGGCTTTACAAATCCAAGGCTGGAGTTAAAATCGCAGGGAGAAACATTAACAATCTCAGATATGCAGATGACACCACTTTGATGGCTGAAAGCGAGGAGGAGCTGAGGAGCCTTATGACGAAGGTGAAAGAAGAAAGTGTAAAAGCTGGATTGCAGTTAAACCTCAAAAAAACCAATATTATGGCAACCAGCTTGATTGACAACTGGCAAATAGAGGGAGAAAACATGGAGGCAGTGACAGACTTTGTATTTCTGGGCGCAAAGATTACTGCAGACGCTGACTGCAGCCAGGAAATCAGAAGACGTTTACTTCTTGGGAGGAGAGCAATGACAAATCTTGATAAAATAGTTAAGAGCAGAGACACCACACTGACAACAAAGGTCCGCATAGTTAAAGCAATGGTATTCCCCGTAGTAACCTGTGGCTGCGAGAGCTGGACCATAAGGAAAGCTGAGCGAAGGAAGATAGATGCTTTTGAACTGTGGTGTTGGAGGAAAATTCTGAGAGTGCCTTGGACTGCAAGAAGATCAAACCAGTCCATACTCCAGGAAATAAAGCCAGACTGCTCACTTGAGGGAATGGTGTTAAAGGCAAAACTGAAGTACCTTGGCCACATAATGAGAAGACAGGATACCCTGGAGAAGAGGCTGATGCTAGGGAAAGTGGAAGGCAAAAGGAAGAGGGGCATGAGACAGGAGGGTCCCCAAAGGCACATCCTATCCTGACATGAAACTGCAAAGCCCGGAGGAGCAGGACCTCCGGATATGCCAATCACCACAAAGTTCCAGAGGCCTCACCATCCCTATTGTAATAACGTGCACATACCTGCACACCCCTGTCAACCAAACTAATTCACCTATTTATTCACCCTCGGGTAATCATTTTCCAGTATGGAGTAGGCAAAAACCTAGCAGGTAAAACATCCTACTCAGTCCCTCCTCCAAAGGAGGCGACTGGCTAATCACATACTAGTTAAAAAGACGGAGGGTGGGAGCCGAGAAGCGAAAGAGGCTGAGCTTCGGCAGGGCAGGCCTTTATAAGATCTGCCCCGCCACACTTTCCGCTGCCCACATGCCATTGCAAGTGCAGCATCTTACTTCCTCCTCCTCCCGACCTGCAAAAGCCGCCCCCTCCCCAAGCTGTTCTGGCTGAGCAGCAAGCAGACTTATTCACACTTCCTGGAATAACATGCAGATCAGAACACGGTTATCCTTTGGATTGATCACTTCTTATATTAGGGAATGAGCTTATATTAGGGAATGTGTGTGTGTGTGTGTGTGTGTGTGTGTGTGTGTGCATGGGTTTTAAAAGAAAAATTACAGATAGAGGAAAATTACAGCTATGAAATCAGACAGAACAGACTTATGATTAAATACATGTGACACGGAGAACACAGACATTATTTTCCCCTTATCCCACACATGTTTGGGTTAGTTTCCCCACAGTTCTCATTTTTATATGCATATATCCCTTCTTATAGACATGGAGATATTTATATATAGATTTATAAGTGATTCCAACTGTACTGTACTGTACTGAAGAGACAGTAAAAAATGAATGAACTGGGCACTTAGAAACTGCCAAGTGGCTTTATCTTTGCTGGAAATTGAGTGTTTCTTGCTGTTTGTTTTCATTTTGCAATGCATCACGAGGTATCTTGTTATCAAAAGGTTATAATTCTTACTTATTTGGATGTGTTTTTATATCTAATTTCTATTAAAAAGAAAGAAAGAAGTATCTCAAAACAGTTACATGTATGTGGCATGCAAGCTTAACAAATATGTATATAAAAACTACAGATATTTGCCACAATTATTTAGTTAATCACTGCTTTTTGAGGGGGGGGGAATCAATACACATGATGCTCATTTGAAACAAAGTGTGCTATTTCTCTCCTTGAAATATCTTCACTTTTACCTCTGAAAGTTTTTTTTTAATTATTATTTTATTTATGGTGTTTGGGGCAATTGACAGCATATGATGTTGATAACAGAATTAAGCCAGAAGCAATGATTCTATTCTTTTTGCTGCAAGACTTGCTCAGTAGATGTGCTTTTAAAAGTTACATTTTCATCTACATGATCACAGGCTGTACATTTCTTTGAATTACTCAAGGGAGAAAGCTGGGATTGATAATCAGCTTGGCTTGATGTAGCTCTTACCAACAACTTGTACGGATTAGCAAGTTGTCAAAAAGCTATCATTAAAGCTTTAGTGATTATTTTCCTCTAGTAAGTCACATTAAATTAGAAACTAATGCATTTCTTCCTTTGATGGCTTCGTATATTTATCTGCAGGTGGAGGAATATCCGTCACAAAAGAAAGTTTGATTTTGTTCACCATTAATTTTTAATTTGTTTTTGAGAAGTCTTCTAGCTCCCTTTGTACACTTCATAATTCATCCTGGAGTCTGTAGAGTACACCTCCCTTAGCATTCAACACTGACACAGTTATTCGTGTTCTGCAGCAATTCCTGAGGGTGATCCCTTTTATACATTTTTCCCCTCCCTTAATTTTTGATTTGTACAGTGCCATATGTCTGGCTAAGATCTATACACTACTGACAAAATGCAGTGGCTCTACAGGCCTACATAAAAGGAAGTGCTTACGTGTAAATTCATTTGAAGTAGATTTACTCCTTTGCTTTGTTGAAAGCCCAACATGAATTGAAATGGAGCATGTTTTCCTCTTCAGGGGCAACTGTGAGGTCAGCTTTCTCGCTCCCCTTCAAAGAACAAAATCAGCTAGCTTTTAGTGCTAAGGTTTTGGATCTATTAATTATTACTTATTTGTTTTGAAGACTGAATCTGCTGGAGAATGTGCTCTGACATCCCAACGGTGACATTCAGCACACATTTGGTTCTTTCCAAACACAACACCTGTGTGTGAATTGTCCCACAGGAATGAAAGCTTCATAATGTTGAGATCTCCACATTGGTGAGACGTTGAAACTGTCAGAGCACTAAACAGCTTAAGGGCATGGCTATCTTGAGAATCATTTCTCTGCTTATGAAGCTGCCTAGTTAATTATTAAGATCTGCAGGTGGGGCTCTCCTGAGCACACCACTGTCCACAGATGCCTGTTTGCTGAGTAAGCAGTGAAGGACTTTCTTCTGAGATCCTCCCAAATTGTGGAATGCCCTCTCTCCAGAAGTACAACTGCCTCCATTGCAAATGGAGAAGGAAGTCCCAGAAATAAAACACAGACACCAGAGCCTGGGATAAAATAGGGCCTCTTTATTTAATCATGGAGATTCTCCCCTCCGTGGATTATTATTATTATTATTATTATTATTATTATTATTATTATTATTTATTTATTTATATAGCACCATCAGTGTACATGGTGCTGTACAGAGTAAAACAGTAAATAGCAAAACCCTGCCGCATAGGCTTACATTCTAATAAAACCATAATAAAACAATAAGGAGGGGAAGAGAAAGCAAACAGGCACAGGGTAGGGTAAACAGGCACTGGGTAGGGTAAAACTAACAGTAGAAAGTAACAGTAGAAGTCTGCACAACATCAAGTTTTAAAAGCTTTAGGAAAAAGAAAAGTTTTTAGTTGAGCTTTAAAAGCTGCGGTTGAACTTGTAGTTCTCAAATGTTCTGGAAGAGCGTTCCAGGCGTAAGGGGCAGCAGAAGAGAATGGACGAAGCCGAGCAAGGGAAGTAGAGGCCCTTGGGCAGGCGAGAAACATGGCATCAGAAGAGCGAAGAGCATGAGCGGGGCAATAGTGTGAGATGAGAGAGGAGAGATAGGAAGGAGCTAGACCGTGAAAAGCTTTGAAGGTTAACAGGAGAAGTTTATATTGGATTCTGAAGTGAATTGGAAGCCAATGAAGAGATTTCAGAAGCGGAGTAACATGGTCGGAGTGGCGAGCCAAGAAGATGATCTTTGCGGCAGAGTGGTGAACAGAAACCAATGGACTGATGTAAGAAGAAGAAGGAAGGCCAGTGAGAAGAAGGTTGCAGTAGTCCAACCGTGAAATAACCAGTGCATGAACAAGCGTTTTGGCAGAAGAGACAGACAAAAATGATCGAATCCTGGCAATATTATACAGGAAAAATCGACAAGATTTAGCTACTGCCTCAATATGAGGAATAAAGGAGAGCGAGGAGTCGAATATAAAGCCAAGGCTACGAGCGTGTGTGTGTGAACATGCAGGAATCTAGCTCATTTATCTTCAGGCCACCAGGGCGAGCCACTCAGCTGAAAACATGGCTCGGGTGACCTGCCCCCCCTTTCCAACTACACTTGAGTGTTTGGTGAGACCAACTCATGTCATCTCCACTCAGGCTGCATAGCCGAGTAGATGAGACAAGAAGGTACCCAAAGGCAAACCATATCCTGACACGAGAAAGCTGCAAAGCCCCTGAGGAGCAGGACCTCTGCCTTGCCAATAACCATCAAGGTGCCAAAGTGCTCACCATCCCTATTCTGACTTCCCAAAATTCCCGCACAACCCTGCCATTTATAATTGACCTATTTATCCTCCACTTCTAAAGATTAGTTCTAGTATGGAGTAGGCAAAAACCTGTACATCACTAAATGACAGGTGACATTCCTACTCAGCCCCACAACAAAGAGGACAACCGGTTTATATGGAGGGGGTGGGGCTGAAAAATGAAAGAGACCGAGAGCCACTTGGGGTTGAGTCTTTGAGGCTCCACTCCCACCTCATGAGGCTGTACACATGTCGAGCACGCATACAAGTCTTTTCTTTTACTTCCAGCCTCCTCCCCTTCGCAAAAGCCATCCTCCCCCCAAGCCATACTGGCTGAATGGGAATCGGGCTTCTCTCGGTTTTCAGAAAAGGCATTCAGACAAACAATTTCAAGGATGGAAGAAATAGTGATGTGCCATAAATTTCTCCAATGAAAATTTTGACCATTCTCATGCAATTTATTAGAAAATTGAATGTAAGCCTATGCGGCAGGGTCTTGCTATTTCATTGTTTTACTTTGTACAGAACCATGTACACTGATGGTGCTATATAATAATAATAATAATAATAATAATAATAATAATAATAATAATAATAATAATAATAGAAATTGCTTTTGGGGAAAAAATCAAATGATAAGAAATTTCGGAGAAATTCTCATGGGTTCGGTTCAGGGTTATTGTGCTTACCTTACTTATGAGGTCACTGAGGTATGTGTATGTATGTCCATATTTCATCATAATTCATCTCTCTGACAGCCTGTAACCTCCTTGGCTTCCTGAACTTCCTGTTTCAAGGGAAGACATCATGGAATTTTATTCTTTCCATAGGGTCTTCCTTTCTGATCAGGAAGTGGGAGACTAAAGAGCAATGGTGAGATGTGTAATAAAAATAATAATATAGACAGTACCCTTAGACACATCATGGGGATTACTTGAGGTCAAAAACACCACCAAAACACATTCAAAACAAATTATAAACTGCCCTGAGAATGAGACTGGAGAAAGGAAAACCCCTTAAATGAGGAAAGAAAACTTTCAGGAAATTCCTAAGATTTTTCTTTTCTTACCTTCTAGAAATAAAAGGATGCTTTTCAGATTTTTTCCCACATTTTCTTCACCATTTTTTTTTTTTTTTGGTGGTGGTGGCTGCATTCCCTCCTCTCAATGCCATGGAATGATGCCAAATTTATGGGGCATTGTGGAGGATGCAAAATGGGGCCCAGGCTGCCATCCCAGTTGATGGTGTTACCACTTGCAGTGCCAGTGCAAAAACCCCCAAAAGCCCTTAGGTAAAAAGAAAGCAGCAGGTCTGCAACCCTTGCCAATGGTGATGCCTACCCCAGAGAAATTTGGTGAAATTGTCCCCCAAAGTTCTCTACCCCAAAATAGGTGGGAGAATTTTGAGGGGCCACTTGTGCACAGTTTTAGGAGGAAACCAATTCCTTCCCCTTTATAGAGAAGAATCTCATGATGGTTCCTATGATATATTTTGCCTTAATGAGAAGAGCATCCTGCTGGTTCTACCAAGAGAAACTGGCTGTGAAAAACACCCCTCGTAAACAAAATCATTTAACCTGTTGAATGGGGTTATTAGAAATTGACCAATTGTACATTGTCAAGAAGCTGGTTTTTAAAGGGGGAGACCCAGAACTGGCACAGCCATACTCTACCCGTTTCTTCACCCCTGGTACTACAGGCCACACTCCTGCGGATGGGTTAGAATGGTAGCAGTAGGGAAAATATCATCTGTTTTGTTGTTTCCTGTTGCTTTCCAAAACTGCCTTTTACTTTAATAGGTCTGGATTGCACAATATATCAATTGATGTTTCTCTGACACAACATTCACTTGACCCAAATGAGGGCTGCTTTTCAATGTCCAATTGTCAGCATTTACGATTCTACTGCCAGTTGTTGCTGGGACTGTATAAAACATTCTCTGCAGAGCTCCCCTTTCTATTTTTGTTTCCTGACAGCTTCTCTTTGTTGCTTTACAACATTTCGCTCTGTGCTGTGTATACCTTGGGTGGGGAGGTGGAAAGACCTGTGATTGGGAAGCATCAATAGAGCAAAGAAACAAGAGAGAAAAGGGACAAATGAGGAAGAAGTTAATGGAGAAGGAGTGGATGAAAGGACAACACAATCAAGTTGGAGGGGTGGGTTTATGTCTGTAGATTTATGTCTACAGCCCTGGGTGAGATAATCTCCAATGCTCCTCAGACCAAACTAAATTGAAGAAGAAGTAGAAGGAGGAGGAAGAGGAGGAGGACCATTCCTTCACAAACATAAATGTGCAACCCTGAAACACCACACAAAAATAATATTGATGCAATCATCATATAATTTTTAATGATTTTCAAAGGGGGTTAGACAAATTCTTGGAGCAGAAAGCTATCAATGGCAACTAGTCCTGATGGTTATGTGCTACCTCCAGTAGCAGAAGCAGTACACCTTTGTACACCAATTGCTGGAGAACATGGGTTGGAAGGTTCTTGCAAATTTCCTGTTAACAGCTGACTGGCCACTGTGTGTAAAAAATGCATGGGCCTTTGGTCTGATTCAGCATGGCTTTTCTTATGTAAGAGTTAAACTGGGCCTTTGTTGTAGTTCACATTAGAGCTGAGCCAAGATTTCTCAGACGATATATGAGCAAATTTCTGGCCTTTTCCTTTTTCTCACTGTCATAGAAAAAATGTCTTATTGCACATTTCCCCCCCTGAATATTCCGCAACATTTGGGATGATGGTAGCTGCCATCCCCTCCTCACAATTCCCAAGAATCATACTAGGATGCAAGAAGTTGACCAGAGTGCCAACAAAGTTCCTTTTCCTGCACTTTCAGTGATGCGAGGGGGGGGGGGGAGATGACACACACACAGAGAAATCCCAAACACTTAGGAAAAAGAAAGAAGCTGTGCTCCTGCGAATACTAAACTCCACCCTTGAGAAACTACAGGATTTTTTTCTGTCCCCCAGGAGAAAGTAACATGGTCCCCTTCCTTCCTTCCTTGCAGATATTGGCTTGCTGAATTCAATCTGCATTGAGTTGAGCCAGTTCATGGATTTTTTTTCCAATTTGCAGAAACAGAGATGTGCTCAAACAAAACACAGTGTCATACATTGTGCTTCATTTCAAGCAACCAAGGGGCATGTTTCAACTCACAGAAGGTTTCCTCTGTCAATAGACTAAGGCTTGGTGCCTTCACAAGGCAATTCAGGACTAATGGAAAATCATAAGAACATAAGAACAGAAGAAGTGCCATGCTGGATCAGACTGAGGGTCCAATCTAGTCCAGTTCACACAGTGGCTGTTGACCAGGGAACAACAAAAGTGGACACGGTACCCAGAGACCCATTAATACATGGAGGTTGAGAGTAGATGGGCATCAGGATTTCACCCAATTGGGGTGGTGGAGTGGTGTTTAGAATCTTAAAGAATCAAATCCTATTTGTTTTTAAGTCAAAAAGAGTCTAACACTTCACACTATCACCCTAAAACAGACCATGATCTGATGACACAACAAGCCACGCTGTTGTGTGGATAGGAAGTACCACAAATTAAAATGAGCTCCACCCATCAATCATCTGACATCCCTATTCAGAGCATCACCAAACCAATGAAAGGCACAGCTTCTCAGAAAGTCTGAATACAGGACATCTATAGTTTGAAAGAAAGACCGGATGTGCCATACAGCAGATTGGAGTAAAAAGAGTAAATTTCCAACAATTTTTAAATGTTCAGTAGCTGTGGCACTTTTTATCAGATCATTTCGACGTTTGCACAATTGTAGAACTCAACATGTGCATCACAGCTGCCAAAGATCAAGGTAGTAGCACAACATGTGTTATTTGTAAAAGCAATCGAATTTGGAGGCTGATAATGACCAAACCTAACTGAAGGGGCACTCCTGTACCCCTTTAATAATGAATGCCCCAGTAAGGAAAAGCTTCCTGACTGTAAGAACAGTACGATAATGGAACCAATGATCTAGGGAGGCCTTGCACTCTTCCACACCAGAGGCCTTCAAGAGGCAGCTGGACAGCCATCTGTCAGGTCTGCTTTAAGGTGGATTCCAACATTGAACAGGGTGTTGGACTCGATGGCCTTGTAGGCCCCTTCCAACACTACTATTCTGTGATTCTATGATAACATTTTGGAGCACTGGATTTAATCTATTACATAATTGCGGTCCTTCAGCCTTTTGGACTGACCTTTGAGGCCATTTATTGTGGGCACAGAGTTAGCAAAGAGATATCAAGCATGCTAGCTCTCGTGCAAGTCTTTGCTATTCAATTCCCCATGAGTCTTCTCTTCTCCTGGCTAAACATACACACTTCTCCCTTTGACCTCTTGTCATCAGAGTTGTTTTGCATATCTCTGTCCACCTCTGTTGCCCTCTTCTGAACCCAATCCAATCTGCCTATACCCTTCTTGAAGTCAAGCATTAACCACACACAAAAATCACCATCAAATGTCACAAAATGATGAGAGATTTAATCTTACATATATGATTCAGTGCTAAAATCCATTTCCTGACAGGCAGTTCACCCCCCTCCTCTGCTCAGCTGGGGCAGACCTCATCTGTTTCCTGTGATTCCTTGTCTCCAAAGACTGCTAGATTTCTATAAAGGAGACCCAGTTCTTCCCTACAAAGGGATAATTTGCTAGTTTTTAAAACACTGTGCCTCCAAACAGACCAGATGGATATAACAGAAAGATAGCAAACCAATCCCGTGTGTGTGTGTGCATGTGTGTGTAGCACAGAAGCTTAAAATAAGATTGCAAAGATGTCTTGAAAATCACCAGTATTTAGCTGAATTGATTGGGGGGGGGGGAAGCAGTGGACAGTCTTGTCAGAGATAATATCAGAACCACGTCAAGAGCAATAATACGTGCATTATTAAGTATGTTTAGACCTTCTCCTCCATGCATTAGCTGTACACATAGAGGAGAGTGTGGGAACATGCTGCTACCAGTGCTTGTGATGCTGACATGTTTACTAGCCACAGCCCACTGCTAACCACTACAGGATACTTTTAGTGTTAGTTTGAGAGGAGGCCTCCATAAAGGAGGCCTACAGACAGTGGTATCTAGTGGCTCTGAGTTTGTTTGTTTGTATCAGTCAGAACCAGCCAAGAACCCTAAGAAGCTATCAAAGGCGCTGCATCTCTTTGTGGGACAGGGTTCAGCACCATGGATAGCTCCAATGAAATCAGTGCCACCAGCCTCCACTGCTGATATGTGTAAAGTGAGCAAGCCAGTGCCCTGATTGGCCAGCATACTACACCAGTGCTGGACTGGGAGTCACAGTCACAGACTCTCTGCCCCAACCTACCTCACAAGGTTGTTGTTGTGAGGACAAAAGGGAGAGGAGGAAGATAAAGTACACCACCTTGGGTTCCCTGGAGGAAAAGAAAGGTGGGATATAAATGCAATGAATACATAAATACATAAATAAAAGTATATCTTTGCACGTGATTTTGCAGGCCTTCTGTAACTAGTTTGCAGTAAAATTATGTGTGTGGGGGGAAGGTTTTGAAAAGCAGATGTGATCAACAATGCACATTCTACCTTACTATTGGCATCACTAATAGTATCCGATGTTGTTCGTTCCAGAGCAAGCATAAATAGAGCTGGTATTTTAAGGGAAATCATTACAGATTGATGTTTTTCAAAATAATAATGGTTTTAGAGAACTGATCTAATTTAACAACAACTACTGGCAGCTTTTGCTGCTCTTACCAGGCCTGCAACTGGAGGGGGGCCGGGGAAGCGGCTTTTTTTTAATTATTATTTGTCTGATAATGAAAGCCTATGGGCTACTTACAACTAAAAGCAGAGAGGGGGGGTCATTATTCACACATACCCTGCATATTACAGACATGCATAATTAATTTAGGTATTAATGCATTAAACCTTAAGAATGTTGAGCCCTGTAATTGGCACAAATTGTTTAGATATGTGTAATATTTGTTTAGCAAGCAATCTATACCAAGTTAATTAGATAGTATGCTTAATATCTAATTTCCTTTAGTTGTGTGGCTAAATGGTAATTATTAAATTGCAAAGCATGCCTCACAAGTGCAGCGAAATAATAGGAACAGAGTTGCACACTCATTTGGTTTTGCAGTTTTGAATTAATTACATGGCGAGTAGATTTATCTTTTATATACTTATACCTCAATAGGTGTTCTTCCAACAATCAATTGGGATTTAATTTCCCTTCAACTGCTTTATTAATTCTCAATTAAATATGGTTGGTACTGTAGCAATTCATATGATCAGTTTCTCTAATTACAGATAGATTTTTATTTATTTATTTATTTACAAATTGAGCACCTGGATGAGAAGGGGTATAAAGGACCCCTTGGCCAGTTTTCTGTACTAAAACCCAAACCCAAAACTAATCAGCCTAAATGCAAATGGAATGCATTTCTTTGAGCTTTCCTCTTGTTCTAATTTAGAAGGTTTCAAACAGGTAGCAGGGTATGTAAAAAAGAAAAGAAAAGAGAAAATAAAAAAGATACAATAAGATCCTTTAACACCCACCACATTTCTGATTGACTAGAAACTTCTTTTTTCTTTCAACTTTTTTTCTTCTTCTTCTTTTGGTGGCGGGCATGGGAGAACCGGAGATGTTTGAGCTTGCTGAAATTCAGCTTGCTCCCATTTTCACTTGCAATATGTTTTGGGGTTCCTTTAAATGGGGAAAATGTGGACTTCTCCATTTAACGAGCCAGTGGCTGGCATAAAGTAGGGCCAGCCCCATTTCCCTTTGCAGATCTTTAATAAATGTGACACAAATTTTATACCATATACAGTTGTCTCATCTCGTAACTTCCCCCTTCCTTCACCTGCAATAATAGGGGTGACGCACACAAGCATAAATGAAGGCGAGACAAGGAGCTAATTACAACTAGCTCCTTATCAACTTTTGAATGAGTGTTCTATAGATGCAACTTGCAAGTGGATAAATATACGGATATTTGGTCTGCTTTTCTTGAAACCTTTGTATAACTCTTTCCCTTCTTCTTCTTCTTTTTTTTACAGTTTATATGAAAGAAATGATGATAATTCTATATACACAATCTATGGGTTTCTTTTTCCATTTTCATGATGTATTTTCTGTTTTCTTTGTTGATATTCACAATAAAAAAATATTTTTTTAAAAAAAGCAGCTAGCTGATATTTTGGGTGTCTTGGCTAGCTTGAATGTTGCTCGTTTGCCCATCCCTAAAGAAAAGAAAGGAAGAAACAGAGCTCAACCAAATATTTGGGAAGCATGTCTTTACTTCTACAAAAAACAATCCGATGAATCATAGCATTCATATTTGGGTGAAGCATGTCCACTATGTTAAATATCTATCACTGATTCTATCAAAGGCATCAAAGACATTGCTTTCAAGTACAAGATATAGAAGTGTCCCCCACATAATTAATCTGTGATTATCTAAATAACAATAGAGTTCTTTCCTTATAGCCTGTAAGCAATGTTTATACTCTTTAATAAGCACGCAACTACACTGAACAAGCTGGGGTATCACATTAATGCAATGTGCTTTATTGCACTGTTGAATATGTATTTAGTTTAATAAAGCCTTCAGCAACAGATGTGTATCTGTACTGTGTAGATTGCCTTTCATTTGCAATTAATTACTACATTTTTGTTTGATTTTGGTAGGTGACTGCCTGACTCTTAGGTTGTGTGGGGTGGGGGAATTGCTGTCTTCTCATCATCTTAACGTTGCACATTGTAGAATAAAGGTACAAATGTGTGTTTACTCAACTGGTCCTATGTTCACAGGACCTCAGGCAGACGTCTTGCCTAACCATGCTGGTAGTGAGCCTTTTTAACATGAGATGCTACTTAAATTGAATCTGGCATCCTCTGCAGGTAATGTCTGTGTTACATTATTATTATTATTATTATTATTATTATTATTATTATTATTATTACTATTATTATTTATTACATTTATATACCACCCCATAGCCGAAGCTCTCTGGGCAGTTTAAAAAGATTAATACAGTGAACATTAAAAACAAATATACGCAACTTAAAACAATAAAAAGCATAAAAAAAACCAGGCAATATTAATTTAAAACAACTATTCAATTAAAAAAAAAAACTCATCATATGCTGTTAAATGGCTGTGAGAAGAGACAAGTCTTTACAATGTTTGTGCCAGGCAAGCTTCATCGGGGAGATCATTCCATGATTGGGGGGGGGGTACCACTGAAAAGGCCCTCTCCCTTGTTGCCATCCTCCAAAATTCCCTCAGAGTAGGCACCCAGAGGAGGACCTTAAATGTTGAGCCTAGATGTTATAATGCCTAGCTGTGGCTTTATCACCAAGTGCAGAAAGTATGTCAATAGGAAATGCTTGTTCCCAAAAGAAAATGGCAAATGTAATCAGACTATTGTTAAAGAGATCAGATGGTCTTCATTCTGGTATATATCACAATCCTCATCCCCCCGTTTTATCCTCATTACAACCCTGTGAGACAGGTTAAAAGAGGTTGTTACTGATCCACAACCACCCATTAAGCTTTGGGGTTGAACTGGGATTTGAACCCAGGTCTGTCCCAGTCTAAATCTTCTTGAAAACAGCAGAACCAAAAGTCTAAGCCAGGGGTGGGAAATATGTGGCCCATGGTGGCATATCACCCTGGCCTCTAGCACAATCAGAGCTGGCTCACTGGGTCAGCAAAGAAGCTGGCGGCATATCACAAAGGAGGCTAAAAAGGAATACAATTAGTTTGAAAATAAGCACTGAGGTTTTGTTGCTAAGTTTCAATGGTGTGGCAGGAGCGCAGCCCATTGGGAACGGGGGGTGTCCAATGAGTATAAAGTGGCCCCCAATTCCCCAAAGCTACCCACACCTGATCTAGGCTTTTCCCTTTCTTTTTTTAATGGAGGTCTTTGAGCCATTTCCCAATTTGAGCCTTAAGTGGTTTATAATAGTAAAGTATGAATGGAAAATTGCTCCTTCGTCTTACTCCAAGCAGAAGCAGTTTTCAGCAAAAAAAAAGATTATAATAATTTGCTTGCTTTCACACACACACATTTTGAAAAGGTGAAAGTATGGCTTGCAAAAGCAAAGATCATTTAAAAAATTTGACAGCTGTTTTTCATGTAGAAGTGTAGCATTAACCTTCGTCTTTTTTTTTTTTTAAAAAAAAAAAATCTTTCCCTGACAACAGCTGACATTTATTATCTTCAGAAACAAAGAGATTACCCTTAACCTTGCTTTTACAATGAGTATTGTTTGGGGGAAGTCATTGTTATAGAGTAAAAGAAAAGATGCACATGATTTGCTCAGTAGTAATAATAATAATTTGAAAACACTCTCACTCTGCTTGCAGATTGAAATGAAATCTGCTTTATCGCAGAGACAGAGATACAACCAGACATTTGCTTTTGTAGTCATAGCTAATTTTCTAGGTGAAGAAATTAAAAATAAAGTAAAATAAAAAGAGTACATTTTTAAAGTCTCCCAAATCCCAATATTAATTTCAGGGTTTAGTGCTGAATTGTGTATATAGAACTTATTTTCAGAGGTGATGAGGCTGTTCTTCCCTCTTAATGTTATCCAAGGGAGCAACCGTATAAAGTCGTTGCAGCAAACAACTAAGAACCTTGTGAATGACTAAACCTTACTCAATAAAATAAGTTGTAAACAATGAGGCTGGGAACAAAATGTTAAATAATAATAATAATACTGTCTACAGAATTATGCTAAAACTTAAAAAGAAAATTAAAAAAACCCCCACATTTTCCTCTCTGAATGAAGAGCTTCAAAGTGGCTTATAAAAATATTAAAGTAGGTAAAAGGAAAAAAAATGTATCTCATCATTAAAATGACACAAACACAGCACAATAACAATGCACCAGGGCCAAAGACAAACATAAAAACAATCCAAGAGAGTGAGAGATAAAACATAACAAACACAACAGCACAACAATACAAATGAAAACTCAGTTGGAAAAGAAACGCTTGAAGTACAAGTCTGCCACGCCTGGCACAGCCTGGGCAAGGGGAAGCCTTTGCGGGCAGGGGAGAAAGAGGAGACATGATCAGAAGATCAAGGCAATAGGCTGAGCACAGTATGGTGCCACCAGGCTGAGAGGGGTCTAAATGGGCATAAAAAGGAACGCACCCCTATCAGCCTCCTCTGTGTTGGTGTGGCTCCCTTTCTCCCTCCCTGTAGGCAGTGTGAGCTTGCTGGTTGCCATTAGGGGGCCGAGTAGGATTTTTTTACTCATGTTCTGAATTGCTCATGAGTTTTTTGCCTACTCCACACTGTAAGATAGCTAAGGAGTATTAAATAGGTTGATTGGTTGATTCTCAATTTGTTCACATTTGTTTATAGGTGGCTATAGTCCAGAGAGGGATTAGGGTCGGTGAGTATTCACAGGCACTGTTAGGGTGACTGATAAGTTCTGAGGCTCTCAGCTTTGAGCTCCACAGCCTAGCTGATAAGGCTTACCTTTGAGGCCAACTCTTCTCACCCACTCAGAGCCCTGTGGCCTATGTCAGGGGTGACACTGGAATGTCTCCCTACCCCAAAAGGGGTAGGCCCATGGGGAGAGCGAATGTTGCAGCACCAAACCCCGGGCCATGGGCCTGTTTTCAGGCCTTACTGGTGGCCTATAGGATTTCACCCCTTTGAAGATTTTAAATAAATGTGGCCCTGTTTAAATCCAACTGTACACGTCAAGTTCTGCATTTGTATGCTGCCATGTAATCATCTTTTGCCACAAAATGTGCCTTAGGAGGCAGTGGCAATAGGCCTTGATCAGTAGATCTTCAAAGGCAGGCAGATTTGTAGGGCATAAAGAGGTCCTTCAAATAGTCCATGGTGCTAGGGTAAAGTGGGCATGTATCTTCTTTTTAAAAGGACAGTCCTCTACTATTTGAAAATATCCACCATTTGAAGAGTTGCTCCACCTGCTTCTGTTGAGGTCCAAGGTAAAGCTCCCCTCTGAACCAAAGCTTTCCCAGAACCAAGCTTTTTTGTTGATTTGCATCTTGAAGACATTCTATAGTTTGTCTTCAAATGGCATATTTGCATTTGTTTCTCTAAATGCTGCAGTGGCAGAGAAGGAGAGAGTGCAGTTAAATGACTAACAGGTCTGCCTACTAGGGCATAATTTTAACAGAGGCTTTGGGGGAGGTAAAGTATGAGACTATGAGCAAGTTTGCACATCATGCTAAACCACCTTGAGAATAATCCACCATGGGTTGGTTGTTGGCTTGCTAATCTGACAGATGATTGGGTGCTGTGCGGCTTGCCATGGCTTGTTTCCCCCCTTGGTCCTCCTGCTGGCTCCTGGCATGTATCCCAGACAGCTTTGTGGCAAACCCCTCAATTCCTCAGTCCCTACCATCAGCACTCTTTCTACAATTGGTTCACTGGGGTTGCTGGCTCCCAAAGGAAACTCCCCCTACATCAGATTGCCAAATAGATTTGAATTTCTAAACTCTTACAAAAGGAGTAATATCTTTGTATCCCCCCCCTCCTTGGTCTTGTGCAAGTGCACAAGAACACAGGAGTGCCTGTCAGATATTTAGCCCAACATACCACTATCCCACTTTTGTCATGGCTCAAATACTCAAAGTACACCTTTCAGGCTCAAAACTCAAAATACACTTTTCTGACTCAAGCAGTAAAAGTACATTTTCATCACACTTAACATCTAGTA
Organism: Elgaria multicarinata webbii; assembly: GCF_023053635.1. NCBI lineage: Eukaryota > Metazoa > Chordata > Lepidosauria > Squamata > Anguidae > Elgaria > Elgaria multicarinata. The sequence continues at coordinate 21,098,776 of NC_086184.1, read as the reverse complement.
GTCAAAGGCTCCAAGTGCATAGCCTCCATGGCTCCTTTGTCCTTCAAAAATCAATCCTTCTGCCAGTCATTTTCCTGGAGTACTTCTTAATGTTAATCTTTATTGTATAGTATTGTGGAAATTCCTTTATAATTGCTATTGATTCTTAGGAACATTGGTACACATAAAGTGCCTTATTTTGAGTCAGATTTTCATCAATCTAGTCCATTTTTATTGATATGGACTGACTGCAGGGTTTCCGGCAGGATTCTTTTCCTAGCCATATCTGGAGATATCAAGGATGGAACCTGGGATCTTCTGCATGTAAAGCCGTTGCCCTACCACTGAGCTATGGCTGCCAGGCTGTGCAATGAGTCTTCTTTGTGGTCTGAATTTAAGGATGTGTGAATCAGCAAAATGTGAGCTTGATGAAATTCTCCAAATTCCATCAAGCTCGGGTTTTGCTGAAAAATAAGCTACCCTGTGAATTCTAAGTCCCATCTTGAAACTTGTTCTGAGTCCATATCAGATTGCAAGCACATTGACTTCTGGAGACCCTCAAAATCTCAAGGTTGTTCTTGTGCAAAAAAAACCCCTGAACCTATTCAGCTGAAACATGGCAGGCTCTATTGTCTCAGAAGTGGCAATTTTCCATGCAAATTTAATCTGGGGGAGGGGGAGAGAGATCCCTTTAAAAAAGTGCATAGTACAAAATACCTGCACTTATTTTTCTGACATTTGGAAAGCGTAATCCCCTTCTGGGTCTGCTATACCTGCCAATATGATCCAGTTCTGACCAAGAGAAAAAATGTTATAACCAGTTTTGAATTTCCCATGATACTCAATAGGAAGCATGAAGTATTGAATTTCCGAACATCAGCTCTGGGTCAGTGCCAAACTGGACCAACTGTGAATTGTTCTGAGCATTTTTGATGTCCCAGAAGGGATCTGAGTTGAAGCAGGGGGTCCATGCACATTGCTAATGCACATATAATTTTACATATCGAATCACAGATTTAACAGACACACAGTTCCTTGAAATTTTTTCGCCAGGCAACCTTTTTTATAATTTCTTGTGCATCCTGTTGCAGTATTAAATATAAATATATCATTTGAAATTCAGATTGTTATGGTTACACAAACCTGCTGATTCCTAAAAATTAGAAATACAGAAAAGGCCACGATCTTGACTCAGGTCATGATTTACTGAGCGTTTATGGTAATGTATAAAATAAAACATCGAATTAACTGCTTTAGACGTGCACTTGGACAAAATTGTCTGCAGGTTTAAGCAGAGAACAGTACATTGAAACCTTGCCCTACTTTACATATAATATTTTCCATAGGACTATCAACTGGTATCGAAAGACAGCAAAGGATTTTGGAATAATACAAATTTTAATATGTGCTCAGAAGAATGTTTGGATCAGGTTATCATTGTGTTTATTTTACAAAGGCATAGATTAGGACTATACCTGATGGAATGATTTATAGGGCATGTCTATACCTAGGGAGGGAGCAGGGAGGATCTCATGATATGCTGATCATGAGATCATCCCCCTGGTTTCACACATGGTGTGCAACGTCCAGGGAGGAATCAGAACATCACACCCACCATTTTTTTTAAAAAAAACCCACACACGTCAGGATCTGGAGCACACTTGCACTCCAGTGCAAAAGTAAAACACACACACACAAAAACCTTCCCCACCCACTTCCAATGGCGCTGGACTCCCCCTATCCTGGGTCCTTCCCTCTGCTGACCTCTACTATTCGTGGGGTGGAGGGAAGAAGTTGGGATGGGTTTCCATACTGCCCGTGGTCCTCGGGATTGTCCCAAGACCACAAGAAAAAATGGGCTAAAAGTGTCACCAGATATCCTGGGGAAATGAAGGGATTGTCCCTACATGTAATAAATGTAATAAATAAATAAATAAATAAATAAGTAAATACCTGCTCCCAGGATCCCCTTTGCATCATGTGGATGCACAGGGATGATCCAGGGATGATACCCAGGATAAAGACTGGTGTAGACATGCCGATGGCTTCTAAGCCATGGCTGTTTCTGGACCCCAGTCAATTCAAACATAGACTATGATCAACCAAGGCACGGAAATGCCAGGCATCAAGTCGAGGTCTCAAACGTTCAGCAGCCAGTGTCCAGCATCTTCTGTGGAACCAGCCCCCAGGGTCCTCAAGAGGTGGGGAAAGCTTGTCTGCTAGGCTGCTGCAGAGAGTTAGCTCAATTCACAGTAGGGATGTGTAATCAGCAAATTCCGTTCTCACCAAACTTCTCCAAATTCCATCTCAAAGCTCGTTCTGACTTGAATCTGTATCAGATTGCAAGACTTGGTTGTGGTTGTCATTGTTTTTCACCTTTTTGCATGAAATTCTGTGCATATGTTTCCAAATGTACACATCAATTGTGCACATTTTAAAAAAGAACTTATTTTGTAATGTATGCATTTTTTAACTCCACAGATGTCAAATACTTTCTCTCTCTCAGTTCAGAAATCACATTGCAAGCTTGGAAATGTATGGATTTTGAACACAGATTGCATCTATGTTTGGAAGTTGCAGACTAGATAAAAACCTGATCAAAAATTGACTGAAAAAAAATCCTCATATATTCCTATTTCACAGACTGAATACTCTCAGCTTGTCAAAGAAACACATACCTATAAAACCATTTCAGTCAAGGAAGCTTATCAGTCTGAGCACTTTGTCTTCCATGTCGAGAACGTCTACTCTCTTGCTACCTTGTATTGTGATCTTGCTTGTCTTTGCCTTCACATTCACTTCGCTCCCTCTATTATTGCCTTGAAACTTGACCTTCTGCTTGGTTCTAACTCTGCACTTTTGTTCCTGAGTCAATATCTGACCTCCACTGTCTTTGTGACTATGGACATGTCTACACCACAAGGGTGTAGGGGGAGGATCACAGACTTACTGGCTTCAATGATCCTCTCTGGGTGTCCAGATGGGCACATGATGTCCTGGAAGGACGTCGTGGCTGCCATTTTTTAAAACAAACAAACAAACAAGGGGTGCACGTGTGCTCCTCCACCAAAGGTAAGATTTTTTTAAAAAAAACACCCACTCCTGCTTCCCATCCCATCCCAGATGGGTACAGAGCACCTGAAGAGCTCCATGCCCCATGCTCGATTCCCGCCTCCTTGCGTTTACTTGCGAGGAGCCAGGACAAAAGGATGGATCTACACTACTGCTTTAAAATGGTTTATAACTGTAGTGACAACTGTTGGGGCCCAGGACACACTCCATATACAGTTTTCAAACCATTTTCAAAGTGCCATATCCTTGTAGATCTGGCCACAATCTGTAGTATTCTGTAAGCAAAAGCACCCCAATTTAACAAGTGAGATTCTTGAATGTGACTGGTTCCATCAGTATTATAAGATTCACCCAAGCCCTATTGAATTAGGTGGACAATTCTTTTAATACAAATTAAGATGCTATCCACAACCAAGGCTGTTCATTGTTACATAATAATAATAATAATAATAATAATAATAATAATAATAATAATAATAATGTTTTTATCTGGTTGAGCTTTTATATTGTATTTTATATTATGGTTTTATACTGTTGTTTTATACTTCGAATGTTTTTAATTTTTGTGAACCGCCCAGAGAGCTCCGGCTATTGGGCGGTATAGAAATGTAATAAAATAAATAAATAAATAAATAATGATAATAATAATAATAATAATAATAATAATAATAATAATAATAATAATAATTTATTTCTTACCAGCCTCTCCATTCTGACCGAGGCGGGGAATAACAGTAAATATAAAATACATAAAAATACATCAGCCATTGCCTGCATTTATAGCTGGACTGGGTTCAGTGTTTTAGGGGTATTTGTTTGGGAAGGGAAGAATACAGGTTACAGGCACCAATAACTCTAAAGCTGAGCATTTATTTTTTATTTTATTTATTTATCTCGTTTTTATACCACCCAATAGCTGAAGCTGTCTGGGCGGTTTACAAAATCTGCATTACCATATCTGCATTTACAAATGTCACTCTCCAGCAAGGCAACTATCACTTTGACTCAAATTCCGTCTTTCACCTCAATAATGAACACAATATTTTTGGTATGTAACTTCTCAGACTAATACCAACTGAACAGATGATTAGTTGAAAGAGCAGTTGATTAACCCATGATACATCAGACACAAACAACTATTTCAAAGTTGATTTCACCTCCATATAAGGCAAAATTGCAGACGTTTACAAGTAAAACAAGGAGAATCTAAGGTGGAGTTGTTTCTATTTACTTCTGAACACTTCTTTCCATTTACCTGCTGGAATATCCAGTGTCACCTGAAATCTTGTGAACTCCTGTCCTAAAGAAGTTAACACAACTGAAAGTGCTTTCCTACATATATGTATTTCATTTCAATTCACAGCTTCCTCAGCTAGTACCAAACACACACACACACACACACACACCTGATAATACTTTCATATTGGACTTATAAACCATGTTTTGGCTTTTTTTTTAACAAATCATTACTCCGGGGTGGGGACGACGACAACTATAATAGGGGCAAACAACCAAGGAAAAGATAATTGGATTTTTCTCTGGCTATGTTAATCTTTCCATTAGAAATGCTATCTGGTTACATATTAAATACTTGTCTATTTGCATGTGGCTGGAAGCAGACAACTGCATTGCTTGCATTAGACAGTAACTCTTGACACTTAAATAATCATCCAGACTCCCAAGTATTTCACCATGGCATTTGTTGTCTGAGGTACTTAGGCACGTATTGCTACTCTATTGAAGGGGTATGAATCAGTGGTGGGGGTATATAAACAAAAACAAAAACAACCACATCTAATACAGTTGAAATGTGAGTATTTCAAGTGTTTTTACAGAAGCCAGAGTGGACAGCTAGGCTACAAGCACGCTGGATGCTTGAGCCTCTCCTGTAACAATCACTCAGCCATTGATACGCAGCCAGCAACGCACTTGTCAAGATTCAAATGCTAATCACTGCATGCAGGGAAATTCGGTTGTTCCCAGCTGTAGCTTGAAGCAGCATGTAGCCAGAAGCATTTGATTAGAACCTGGATTTAACCGCTCCAAGATTCCCTCTGCTAGATGTATTGGGGTGGGGGGATGTGGCCACTTACGAGGCCAGGGGAAAAAATTGCACACAAAAAATAGCATTTTTTCAATAAGAAAAACTAATCACGGATAACGAATGAAGAAAACAGATGCCCAGAAATTGTGTCAGAAGGACTGGCTTTCTTTAAAGTAGAGCCCACAAATACAATGTTAGACATGTCCACCTCTATTTACCAGAGTATATTTAAAATAAATAAATAAATAAATAAAATGCAACGCAGATATATTTAGCCTTCATTTTCTTCTGATATGGCACAATGGAAGAAGGAAGAACCCTTCCTCCTCCTCTTTTTAAAGCTTAGCAAAATAACAATTTATTATTATTATTATTATTTGCATTGGTCATTGCATGTTTTTCGGAAATCGTATCTAACGGAAGGGGGGGGACAGCTAATCACTTGTGATGATTTACATTTAGGTTGAATTTGTGGATATCCTGCTGGCATAGGAAGCTGCCCTGTACTCGGTCATTTCATGATGCTCACTGTACACTGACTGGCAGCAGCTCCTTATGGTTTCATACAGGACACTTTCCCAGCATTGCCTAAAGATGCCAGGGATTTGAATCTGAGACATTTTGCATAGAAAAATGTGTCTTCTGCCACTGAGTTACAGCCACATATAGCACCGAATGTTTCTGAAAAGAAGAATCCCATTCAACTTCTTCATTTCTTTATTGTTTGTAGCCAATGGCCATCACAACATAATAAAACATTAAAACATTAATCCCATTCAGTAAATAGAAATGTAATAAATAAATAAAATGCCCAATGACTGCTTTTTTTTTGGCAAAAGGGGGGGGGGATAAAAGTGCTATAATAAATAAATAAATACCTCCGAAGGAGAAGGTTTCTCCTTTGGATCACAATTGGTGGTGATACCAGGCACTAACCATTGTAGTTTAGCCCCAAGGAAGTACTCTCACAATCATGAGCAATTTACTCAGATGGTATCAACCACAGAAAATAATATCAGGGATGCATCAAAAGGCAAAAGCTTTGTTTGTCTCTGTCTGTTCATTATTACTTACCTACTGCTTGGTATCATAAAACCTCTAAGTGATATGAAAACCAATGTGATAACAGCATATTATGCATATACATTGCATATATACATGACAGCAGGTGTGGTGTAGTTAGATTAGGATTCAGGAGATCTGAGTTCTAGTCCCCTCTCGGCCATGGAAACCCACTGCGTGACTTTGGGCCAATCAAAGACTCTCAGCCCAACCCACCTCACAGGGTTGTTGTTGTGAGGATAAAATGGAGAGGAGGAGGATTAGGATTATGCACACTGCTTTGGGTTCCTTGGAGGAAAAAAGGTGGGATATAAATGTAATAATAAAGGTTTCCTCCCCATATTACCAAGCCCAAATATAAATTGTCCATTAGGGTCTCTTATCTATTTCTTATATAGAGCTGTTTCAACGCATCTCTCTGTTTTACATTTGAATAAGCAGCAAAGCCTGTCTCTAATTTCATTGATTCAAAGTATTTCTCTGCAACATTCTTGATTTGAGTTCCTTGTCTCAAAACAACAGAGACTCGCTCTTTCCACAATAACCAAGACGCACGATTTGTTCTCTTAATCTTAGAGTTCAGCTGTTTTGCATTCATTGGAAGTATTTATTACATTCATGTTTCTGTATATATCAATAAACCTATAAGCAACTACTTCTTATCATTTCTTTTTCACCTTGCATGCTAATTATTTTAAAGAAATGCTGAGCCTCTTCATTGTTCACTAGATGGATCCCCAATATATATCTAATTTTACTTTTTTTGCAGACATATGGTTGGGAATCACAAATCTCTTCACTTTTTTTAAAAAAAGTCTCTGGATGCCAGTCTCAAAGTACACAAAGGACATAAATACTCCTGCCACCTATTTCAAAACACATAAGAATATAAGAAGAGTAACCACAAGGAGGGGATAACTGCGAGGAGGGGGTGGGTTGGGGTGGGGTGGGTGGGGAAATTATTTTAAAACCACAAAAACCTTATCTTCTGTGCATGAGATATTGTGCGCTCATCTCCTTTAAGGGGAAAAACAAAATAGAGGGCGCGACATCCTCTCCCTCCGAGGTCATCACGCGCTGCGATTAAGCAGAGGGGGAGATCTCACGACAAAAATATTGCGAGATCCTCACCCCTTTGTTGCACTACACCAGTTACGTCTAGCTGAGGCCAATGTATACATTATAATTCAGTTTTATGTATTTTATATTTACTGTTGTTCCCCGCCTCGATCAAAATGGAGACGCGGGTAAGAAATAAAATTATTATTATTATTATTATTATAACTATCAGACATATATCTTGGTAAATTTCTACAAACAGCAAACATTGGATTCTGAATGCAACCTATATCTCTGCTGTGCATTCCTGATCTAATTCAATGGATACTGTTGGTTTATACTGTTGTTTTTATATTTTTGATGGTTTAAAATTTTGTATACTTTTTAATGTTCACTGTTTTTAAATTTTGTAAACTGCTCAGAGAGCTTTGGCTATGGGGTGGTATATAAATTAATTAAATAAATAAATAAATAATTCTAAAAAATACACTCAAACACACACACACACAAAAAAAAAAACACACACCTTAAGATGTTCTTATAAAATTGCAACCAAATTTTGACCATCTAACTCTTCATGTATAGCTCCACAATTCAAACTGAATTTTGTTAAAGGTACATTAGCTCTTCTATCTCATCCTTAATTCTATACAAGTTGTCTTTAAACTCATGTTAGCCTATTATCATTACTTGCATTTGCAACTTTTGCTGCTCTTTCTCTCACTGAGCAATCTCTTTCTCTTCTTGTCAGCAATGTAACATATTTTGAAATTCTGTGCACTTAAGTTTCCAATCCCTTCACAGAGTCTGTTAATTCGCTGTTCTTTTCTACTACCCCTCTGTCTTTCTTTTGCATACATTTAACTAACCAATCTCCTTCCATTTAGCTTCTGTTTCTTTCCAATATAAGTAGATACATGGATTCCAGTAAGAATGGGTAGGAGCCATTTTTGTTGCAGATCCCAGAAGAGATGTGAGTAAATTTAACTTAAACGTTTAATTTACAAGTTTATAAACTTAACAGGGATTTGAGCCAGGAGGGTGTTTTGGGGAAAACATTTCAGTATTCTGGACATTTTTAGTGTAGTGTTCAATAGGAGGAGGGCTTTCTCCGCTGTGGCACCCCGGTTGTGGAACGAGCTCCCCAGAGAGATCCGTCTGGCGCCTACACTGTACTGCTTTCGTCGCCAGCTGAAGACCTTTTTATTCACTCAGTATTTTAACACTTAATTTTAACTTAAATTTAAATTTTACTGTTTTAACTCTGTATTTTAATCTTATATCAACTTTGCTGTGTGGTTTTATCCTGGTTGCGCTTTTTATACTGTATTTTGTAATTGTGTTTTAACCTGTTGGGTGTTTTATTGTGGTTTTAATTTTTGTGAACTGCCCAGAGAGCTTCGGCTATTGGGCGGTATAAAAATGTAATAAATAAATAAATAAATAAATTTCCTGAAATAACAATCATTAATTCATGTTAAAATCACAACATTTCTTTATTGGAATAAATGTGTGATTTAAGAAGTTAAGTGTTTTTATGTAAACTCTTACCATTCTAAAAGCTTTTTTTAAAATAATTTTTATTGCTAAAAGATCAACAAATATATGGTGCATTCCAAAGTCAAGTACAAAAGGTACTCGAGAGCTAGATATAACATAATCTAATTATAATCATGATCATTAAAAATATTTCTTCTCCATTTATATTCACTCTCACTACATACGACTTCCAGTGATAAAAAAGTGGATCACAAACAGAAACCGTCTTTATACCAGTTTCAATACTCTGCTTTCCAACAATCAAATTACCTCTAGAACTTCCTCAATTAAACCACCTTGTTTATTTATTTCCAATAAATAATATTTTTTCTCTACTGTCTCATTGAATCATCCTTTGTTGCTCTACCTCCCCATTTATTTTATGTACAGAGTTGTAGGTTCAACTGAAACTATTTTTTCTTTATACGACTATCAAATGTTAATATTTAATAAAGAATAGACATAAAAATAAAAATGGCTGCATTCTTCAAACCTAGCATCATGCTATTAGCTAACAAAGATTTTTTTAATGTTTACCATTTTTAACTTTTGTAAACCGCCCAGAGAGCTTTGGCTATGGGGCGGTATATAAATGTAATAAATAAATAAATAAATAAATAAATAAATAAATAAAATAAAATCGTGGTAATGTTCCTTTCCCCAAAATTTTGCAATAAGAATCAGGGCTGCAGCTAACCTATTAGCAATTATTGGCCTGTAGGCTAAAGCATGAAAACATTCATTTTTAGAGGAATTTTTAGGAGGGTGCATTTTCAGAAGTGCAAATGCAAATTTGGGGAAAAACCAATTCCATCAAAGAGTAGATGATGGAACAAAAGGCACCTGAGAATCTGCAAAACAGAGAAGGAACAGATTTTTCAAAATCTGCACATTCCTACTCTCCTGTGAGGAGGCTGGTCATCTTCAGTTTAAGCATAGTTGTGAATTCACGTAAAGTTGCAGTCTAGCTCTCATCAATAAGAAGAAGTTATGAAAATTACAGCTAATCATTGAATCATTTTTCTAGATCCTGTGGAAGGAGACAGGGAAGGAATTTCTCTAGGTTTTGCAATATCCTATGTGTCTTTCAGAAACAATAATGAATAAAAACTTCAGATGAGTCACAATTTATAAGTTTTTTTCTGAGAAAATCTCTGATTTTTCTTTTCCATAGAAAAGAAAAAGATTGCCATTTTGCAGAAGTTTTCCTCTGAATATACTCCACCAATTTTTTAGGGCACATACCATCACCTAACTCACCTCACCCTACACCAGTGTATGTGTGTGAATGCACACACACACACAAAGAGACAGACATACACACAGTGCCAGAGAAAACCAATATTAAGATGAAGACATTGTGCTGGATGCAAAATGGTGGCCAACAATAAAAAGAAGGAAGGAAGGAAGGTCTGGTGCTGCCACTGTTAACTATGAGCTGCATCAGATGAGGAAAATCATGTTTGCTTACCGTCATTTCTCTACCTGTGTGTTTGTCCCTCATTACTTCCTCTTTTGAAAGAGGAAGTAAACAACCTGCATGTGACCCACAGTGGGAGATAGCTGCAACTTCTGTCTTTTAAATAAATTGGACTTACCGTGGTGGTTTGTTTGGGTTTTTTGGTGCGAAGAAGGCAAGAAGGGGCGGGACGCACACAGGAAGAAGACAACATTGTGAGGGGGACCTGTGAAAATCTGTGAGTGCCCAGTGATGAGTGTGCAATAAACACTCATCTGGTGGAGCTCTTTGAGCCCTGCTCTGAAAAACTGTTAATTTCTTCTCCCCCTAGAAGGACTATCACTGGCAAGGTGAACAGATTTGAGAGGCTATTTGCACCCAGCTGTAGACAAAAAAAAACTACTAGCAAAATGTAGTAAAATAACTTCAGCTATTGGGCGGTATGTTAATGCAATAAATAAATAAATGAGTGGGGTTCCCTCCCCACCTGAGAAACAAGATAGAGACTGCAAGCTCTCTCATGATTACCAGGAGGAGGATCCTGACCACAGAAGTCATGAGTTGTGCAGCTGCTAGAGATGGCTCCCTCAATTAAGTTTTTAATCCTCCTCCTACTGACCCCTTTTCCTCAAGATCTCTATGGACAATTTCGTTGGAATGCAAAACAACGTCTACAGGGAGCAATAGTGCTGCTACCAAAGTCCCACATGCATTCTCTTCAACTCATTCTTATTTAAAATGTTAACTCTAATGGTTAAGTCTGGCGCTGGAACAGTGGCGACATGTTTGCATTCCAGGAACACTCAAGCTTACCTTGTAGCGTCTTTAATATTAAAGGCCGATGCTTTAAGCAACGGGTAAGATTACTTTAAAATGGTATCTTATTCCAGCTGACATATAATTCACAGTGTGCTTATTAATTTTAGATAACAAATAGTTTCTTTGGGATTGTTATTTGGTCAGGGCACATTTGAAGATGACTGAAAATGTAATTAAGTGGCAATCATAGGCCTCTGTCAAGCTTGAAGGGGGGGGGGGGAACCTGGAGTCAAATATGCTGAACTCCCCAGATTGCTTCCTTATGGGAGACCTGGATTAACAAGTCCACAGGCAAATCTGATTTTTTAAACCATTTTTAAACTTCAGCGTTTACTTTAAAAACAACAACCAAACAATCAAACACTGGTTCTCTTAATCTGCTTTTGTTTTGATTTTTTTTTAACAATACCCCAAGAACAAAAACCTTTCAGATACTATCCAAATATTTCAATGAGTCTACTCTAAGTAGGACTTTACTTGGATCCCACCCTTAGTTTATAGCTTTCTTTTGAGCTATGGATGGGAGAAGCAGTGAGGTGCAAGAGTCAAGGATCTCCAATTTGCATCCACCTTGTTGCCATTGTATATGACTATCGAGTTTTCTTTTTGTTCAAACTGGAAAAGTACACATTCCAGAATACCTTTTCTCCCATAGCATAACAGTGGAAATGCACATTATTATTTTTGTAAAAGAAGAAGTGTGCTTCTTTTTCCAGGTGTGCACTTAAAACAAAAAAGTACACATTTTTTTCTAACAGGAACAGATGTTTGGGAACACATAAGCTTCCCTCCTCCCTCCCCACAAAAATTATTATTATTATTATTATTATTATTATTATTATTATTATTATTATTTGTACACTGCCCCATAGCCGAGGCTCTCTGGGCAGTTTACATAGGATAAAATCACTTAAAAACAATATACAAAAAATTAAAATCACAAAACCATGCCCAGGCTAATTATATATTGCTAAATGCCTGGGAGAAGAGAAAAGTCTTGACCAGGCACTGAAAAGATAACTATGTCAGTGCCAGGCGGGCCTTGTCAGGGAGATTATTCCACAATTGGGGGGAATAAGTGCTCTCATTTCCATGTTGATATTCAGAGATGTGAATGTGGCAAATTTGAGTCAACCTTGAAGCAAAACAAAATTCCTGTACATCCATTTGAGGTAATCTTAACTGCAGCTCATGAAGAAGGAAGCCCATCGTACAGGTAGAGAAGATTTGTGATTTCTTCTTTGCATTTTGCGCTATGCCTCTATTTAATGTATTTATGTATCTGTAATATTGGAGTGTTTATTTTCACGATCTGTGACACTAAATCTAACTTAAGAATCCTCCGTCTCTTCTAGTCGACGTGTATGGGAATTATGAATAGGAATGCCAGTACAGTTCTCCGATTGTATAGATTAAGAGCTTCTTCAGATGAGCATTTTATCGAACACTCACAACTGGCCACTCACAGATCTTCATGGGTCATTTTGAACCTCCTGTACGTCTCCCGTTTTTAGCATTGCATATTAATCAACACAAAAGCCATAAAAAAGAGACTGTATTTCCTGCCGTGTGTAGGAAAGTTGTGCTGTAAAATGCCCACTAGAGGGCACTGTCTCATTCAATGCATTGAGTTGTACAAGCACATGGCTACTGCTCTCTTCTTCATGTAGTTACAGCTTCTTGCAGAAGCAGAAGAGAAGCTGGAAGCACAGCCATGGTAAGGGAATGTAATTCCCCCACCCCCATCCGAAGGGGCCCCTTCTGTCAAATCATTACAGATGTGGAATAAAAAGCAGGAAATAACACTATGAAAGCAGAATGTGGATTGTGCCCCAACAGTTATCAGTGCACTTCAATATTGCTATAAGGCAGTAGTGTAGATCTAGCCTTAGTTACATAGGCCTAATGAGATCAATGGTGCTTAATTTAGTCATGATTAATTTAAGCCTCATTGATTCCAATAGTGCTGTTTCCATTGATCTGTATGGACCATGTGCTCTCTGCTCTCTTTCCCCGTGTCATTTCAGCTCATTCCCAACATGGAAGAAAGCTGGTCTGCAATGATAGGGAGACTCTATTTCCCCCATCTGAAGATGTTCAAATAGGGATGGGCAAACAAGGGATGTTCAAGTTTGCCAAGGTTCTTAGGATATGATGGATCCTATGACGTCTCCATCAACAGTCCAGCCCTTGCGAACACACACTCTCTAGATTGGATCAAAGGCCCATGTAGAGAAAAAACATTTCAAAGAAGGATGGAGAAGTGAAAATTGCCTCCATTTTCTAGCAGCCAGGCAGGGCATTAGATACGGAGAAGCCTCCTTCTATCCCCCACCCTTTTTAAATCCCTTTAGTGCTTCTCTTTGCTTCTTTTCTGATACCACACTGGCCCCATTCATACAACACACTTAACCATGATGCTTAACCACAAAATGGTTAACAGAATGCATGCATTCCATTAACCATTTTGTGGTTAAGCAGCATGGTTTAGCGTGTTGTCTAGGGTGACCATGTGAAAAGGAGGACAGGGCTCCTGTATCTTTAACAGTAATGTAGAAAAGGGAATTTCAGCAGGTGTCAATTGAAGAGGGTGAAATTCCTTCTTCATCACAACAGTTAAAGTTGCAGAAGCCCTGCCCTCTTTTGTATCTGGTCACTCTACTATAGCTAGTGTAGCTTTAACAGTTGTGATGAAAAGGGAATTTCACCCTCTTCAATTGACACCTGCTGAAATTCCCTCTTCTACATTAAAGATACAGGAGCCCTATCCTCCTTTTCATATGGTCACCCTAGTGTTGTCTGAACAGAGTCTATGTCGCTCAAGTCTCAACTCTAACAAAAACATCTTCCCCTCCCCTTATGGGGTTTGTTCTACTCCTCAGCTGTGGAATGACCTGCCGGTTGAAATATGCCGGCTGACTTCTTTGAGTGGCCTTAAGCAGGCATTAAAGTCACTATTATTCTGGCAGGCCTTCCCTTCTTAGGATCTTATTGCTGGCCATTATATATTGTTTTTACGCTGTATGGTTTTATTGATTGTTTTACCTTTTTTAAATGGTTTTACCTTGGTATGCCGCTTAGAGTCTTCTGTATATAAGTGGGATATAAATTGATGATGATGATGATAATAATACACCACAAAAGTCTGTTGGTTGAAAATATACATAAGGTGGGGGGATCATCCATCCCATCACTGCCTCTATGTATGTAAAAGTTCGTTGGATTGCAGCCTCTGTGTCTAGGCATTATTTTGGATTAAGGGCTTATTTTACCTCCCCCACCCCAAACATAATTAAAACTCTCCATATGGGAAAGTTAGATGTTAACAGTAAAGATGCAGTCGTGAATTTTGAGTGAGATAGTATAAGAATATCTACCCCAAAGGACATGCTTAGTTCTTCCTCTTTAATTAGGTCGTTTTATGAATCAGTTTACTATATAATTCTCTACTAATACACATTTTACTAGGTGCAGTAAACATGTTCCAGTGGGCTTGATTGGCAATTCTTCCCTGCTTGCTACTTCTGTAGAACGGCTCCCCCTCCCCTTCCCAAACCAAAATCCATAATGAAATGCTCAGGAATATTGTCCCCTGGTGCAGCAAATCTCTGAGATTCCATGTATTAGTAAGAAGTGACATAGATAACATCCCTACATTATTGTTGAAAAGAATATCAAGCATATTTTCAGAGACAGTGTTAAATTGTCTTGTGTATTGCAAGCCTGTTGAAAAGGGTGGATGGGGGCACGGGGGCTGACATGTTATTTTGGCAATAAGGTGGCTTCTTTTCTTTTTTTAATAATCAGATCTTGAGTACCTTTCTGAGATGCTTGAACAGTAATACGTTGCAGTAGAATTGTTCTGTGTCAACTGCCACAGAATTTATAACTCATATTGTGAAGGTGAAATGATTTGCTTTTCATCCTGTGATGGAAAGCAAATGGTTCCTTTCCCACTCCACCCCCTTCTTTCAAATCATTTGGTACAAGTCATTCTTACTGTGTTTACAGTAGCGAAGTGTGCTTTGTGACACAGCAAATAAGCAACGAAACAGGCTCTAAACCAGACTTCAATGAGGTTTTTTTTGACACTTTATCATCTGACATGTGCCATAAGTTATTTCAAACCTGCCTGATTCTAGAACAGGGGTATGCAATCTGGAGGCCTCCATATGCTTTGCACGACAACTCCCATATTCCATGACCCTTGGAGTACAGAACATCCGGAGAGCATTAAGTTGCTTACTGCACAATAAGTATGTTGTAGTGATTGTACCTTTATGAGCATTGAAATGGAACAATCTGGTTTCCCCTTTTAAAGCTAAACTACGCATTAAGCTAATAGTGCAGCTGAAGGTTAGCTTTTTCTTTATGTACATAGAGCCCCAATTTGGATCAGTATCATCACAAACCAGGAGGGGAGTTATTAAACCTCCCCCCAATCCAATTCTTGAAATTCTCCCTGTGAAGGTGTGGGGGCGGAGGCAAAAATGTAAAAAGCATTGATGCAAAGTGTTTTTTTATTGTTTGTTTTTTTGGTCTTTTGTTATCTTCCCACCCCCAACGGTGGGGGGGGGAGAGTCTGGAAGGAAATGGGGGTTAATCTCCCCCTTCTGGTGTGTGGCAGTCCTGATCTAGATCTATAGATGATGATGATGATGGCGACATTTTTATACTACCCATTAGCAGAGGCTCTCTGGGCAGTGTACAGTTAAAACCATAAAATACAGCAGTGTCAGAAAAATATAAAACATTAAAAGTTTTTAAAAAGGCAAAATAAAACCAGCTATGTCAAAATCCAGGGAAAGCCTGGATTTGGTAGAGTTGTAACGAGTCTATAAGGTCATCAAGCCCACCTCACTGTTCAATGCAGGGATCCACCTTAAAGCATGTATAAGCCATGCATGTGTTTTATCCAATTAACCTTTAACACTGGGCCACAACAGTAGCAGTATAATATTTGCATCATTGCACTGAGATCAACACTATTTTAATGGTTTACTTACATATTATACCATGTCGTCAAGTGCATTTGTGGCCATATAGAGTTAGGCAGGCAAAATCAGGCAGGATTCTGCCTCCATTCTAAAGTAGACAGGGTGAGTATACGAAAGAGGAATAATGTAGCTACCTGCACTTAAAACCTGGTTACAGTTGGGAATGAAGAATCCACTAGGGGTCAGGAACCTCCAGCCCTATAGGCATAATATGGACCTCCAGGACAATGAATTGTGAATTCTCAGGCCACATCGCTTCCACTCTGGATTATCAACATTATTTATTCCATCCATCTCTGTCTCATAACTGCAAAGTGGATGGATGGAATCTTGAAAAACTGGGGGTAAGTGACTGGATGCAAATGTCTTTAAATAATAAAATGCTTTCTGAACAAAGATAAGTGTTTCATCCGTAATTCTGTCAGTTTTGGCTATGACTTACCCACCTTTAGCTCTTATTTTATTTCATTTATTTATTTCATTTTTATACCACCCAATAGCCAAAGTTCTCTGAGCGGTTCACAAAAATTAAAACCATGAAAAGCATAATAAAACAACCAACAGTCTAAAAACAGAATTACAAAATACAATATAAAAAAGCACAACCAGGATAAAACCACACAGCAGAAATTGATATAGGTTCAAATATGGAATTAAAACAGAAAAGTTTAAATTTAAGTTAAATTAGGTGTTAAAATACTGAGAAAATAAAAAAGGTCCTCAGCTGGAAGGAATATTTATTTATTTATTTATTTATTTATTGCACTTATATACCGCTCCCATAGCCGGGGCTCTCTGGACGGTTTACAGAAATTCTAAAATTAAGATAAAAATGAGTATACAAAATTTAAAATTCTAAAACACAGAACATACACACATAAAGCATTAAAAACCATTAAAAACAACAACAACTAAACATGTGGCTGATTAAGATGTGCCGCCACATGCCTGGGCAAAGAGGAAAGTCTTAACCTGGCGCCAGAAAGATAGCAGCGTTGGTGCCAGGCGAGCCTCGTCAGGGAGATCATTCCACAGTCTGGGGGCCACCACCGAAAAGGCCCTGTCCCTCATTGCCACACTCCGAGCCTCTCTCAGAGTAGGCACCCAGAGGAGGAGCTTAGATGTTGAATGTAGTGACCGGGTATATTCACGTCGGGAGAGGCGTTCCATCAGGTATTGTGGTCCCAAGCCGTGTAAGGCTTTATAGGTCAAAACCAGCACCTTGAATTGGGCTTGGAAACATACAGGCAGCCAGTGTAAGCGGACCAGAGCAGGTGTTATATGGTCGAACCTTCTGGTTCCCGAAATCAATCTGGCCGCTGCATTTTGCACGAGCTGCAGCTTCCGAACCGTCTTCAAAGGCAGCCCTACGTAGAGTGCATTGCAGTAATCTAACTTGGAGGTTGCCAGAGCATGGACAACTGAAGCCAGGTTATCCCTGTCTAGATAGGGGCGTAGCTGGGCCACCAACCGGAGTTTGTAGCAATGAATACAGTGTAGGTGCCAAGCAAACCTCTCTGGGGAGCTCGTTCCACAGCCAGCATGCCACAGCAGAGAAAGCCCTCCTCCTACTAGCCACCTGCCTCTGCTCGTATTCATTGCTGGAATGTGGGCCCAACAGGTTTAGACTGATCTTGATAGCAAAAACTAACAGAAACCCCCAGAAGAGACTGAGATATTCTGAGGCCCTCTTCTTGGTGCCCCACCATCTGAGGTGATGGGGGGAAAGAATGTGTAAATATTGGTTCAGACTTGTGGAATAATCTTCCCATGGAGGCTCACTCATTTTCTACTCTAATGTCTTCCCAAAGCCAATTGAAGACTCTTTTATTTTTCCCCCAGACCGTTTAACTCTCAGTTTTGTTTGTGCTGTCTTACACTGCTTTGATTAGCCTATTTTATTATGACTTTTTAACCTCATTTTGCATTATTGATGTGTTTGTGTTATTTACTTTGTTTTATTGTTTTATTTGTAAACTGCCCTGGAAATTATTCTTTTAGAGAAGGGTGGCATGGAAATTCTTTAAATACTAAAATAAACAAACACAGAAACAAGGGGATAAGCCAAAGACCTCACAGAAAAGAGGAGAGAGAGAGAGAGAGAGAGAGAGAGAGAGAGAGAGAGAGAGAGATGGCATGACATAAATGTTCAAGGAGTAAGCTTCAAACATTGCAGAATTCCCATTTCTGCCTTCTTCAAAACATCCTAGCTATTTTATTCTCTGCAGGCACATGACAATTTTGTTTGGTTGAAATGAAGCACGTTTGGTCCTGTCAGATGTTTGGATGAGGAGCACCTAGGGACCATATATAAGCTACTCTGAGCTCTTTGGAGAAGGACAGGGTATAAATGCATAATGAATGTTTTTGTTAAAAGGTACCAACAACTACATGCGAGAATGGGAACAGTGTAAGCATTTGATTTCTGCCTTGGAATTGCCACACTAAGCAGAAGAGCAGATAGAAAGCATTGATACATTGGGAAGGAAAGTCACTCCAATCCATGAAATGCCTGTTGCCATCATGTTTTCTTTTCTTATGCCAATATTTATACACAATTATTCACCTGCCGTTTTTAATTTGGGTCTACAAAAAACCAAAACAAAAGCAACTGTTATGGGGTGTGTTTCCACACAGACATCCTTTCGAGAATATTGGGGCTAGGGGTAAATAAATATTCATACTGTCGTCTTCTAACTCTTGAGTTCACATGCAAGTGTTGCAATGTTATAGACAGGTGTAGATCTTTTCAATGGCAAATGATCTAATCATAAAGCTAAATCTGCAGAGAATGAAGATTTATGCCTATCTGTCTATGGCTAGAAATACGTATAGGTAGGATATAGATACATGGTTATAGGTGTTTTCCACGTTAAATTATATTTCATTGTGAACTGCTTAGGGATGGCACAATGCCAAAACCTAATTGTGATGATTGAAATGTGCCTGCTGACCTCTTTAAGCAACTGTTAAATTCCAGCAGACCTTCCCTTTTTACAATCTTATTGCTGCCCGTTACATATTGCTTTGTGCTGTATTTTTAATTGATTATTTCGTTCGTTTAAATTGTTAACTTTGTATGCTGCCTAGAATATCTTGTATATATGCAGGAAATAAATTAAAATGAATCCTTTCTAGGGTGGGAGGAGCAGTAGAAGTGGTCTTTGCCTCCTCATCCTCCTGCCTTTCATTTTTGCTAGACAAGCTCTTTTGCCCATCTAGCAAAATCATCTTTGCGGGGAAGGGAAAGAGGCTGTGGAGGCATCAAGATAGACCATATCCTGTCCTCTTCAGTCTCCTCCCAGCCACCAAAATTCTTCCTTTTCCCCTTTCCGAGGTCACATTCCCGACATTGGAGAAGGAACCAGCATGTTTGTTTCAGCACCAACTGTGAGGCAGAGGGAGTGGAGCTTTGATTCCCAGCTCTGTGGCTGGAGTGCTATCTACAGCCTCAGATCTGGGCATCCAAATAACCTTCTGGGCTCTTGGATGCTTTCTAAGGCCCACCGAATCATTCCCTAAATGACATAAAATATTATAATAATACAACAAATGTAAAAGCTGGTAGTACACAGGAATGTTTGCAGCTTTCCTAAGAGAGAGGAACTCTATATGCTGTGAGTTGCAAAGCTGTAGGGGAAACGTGCAAAATCATATGATTAAATATGATACATACTGGTTTAATTGGAACATTCTGTTATTTTGCATCATAGCCTTTTACAAAGATGCTTTTAGTCAATGTTTCCTGTGGAAAGCAGAGTTATAACCCAAAGGTTATTGCCATTTTATTTGTTTTCCCCCCCTTTGCTCCCAATTTTTAAAAAGGGCAACTGGAGTCCTTACCTTTTCCGATTGCCCTTTTGAAAACTTCAGAGATTCCTGTTCTTATGTGTCCTTCTCACCTGTGGGTGAATTTATACACAAGTATTTTATTATTATTAAAAAAGCCCATACGCCAAACAAAATAAACCTTATCTGGGTGTTTACACAGGTGTTTTATTTTTGTTTTGATTTTTTAAAAATCAATTTTAAAATCATACCAGACACCTGGTTGAAAACCAGTTTAAAAATTGTACTGCTGTCGGGATTCCAAGACCTCACACTAAAATGTGAGACAAAGATTTGCTGTGAAATCCACAAGTCTTTATTCAGTTAAAAAAAGAAAAGAAAAAAATAGCACCTCTTCGCATCTGAGGCTATCCGCTAAGCTTAATTAGCCTAACAAAGCAAGGCAATTGCCTGTCAACTAAATGAAAGGTTTCCCACCATGCTCAACAGGCTTTTACCAGACTTCTCCTTCGCGGAGGGTCCTCTTGACCCAACTTCTGATGTGCAGCTAGTCTGGTGAACTGCCTCCCACCTTCACTGAACTCCGCCCATTTTACCCTGCAGTGGACTCTGGGATCTGTCAGTTCTGATGCTCCCTCTGCCTCCAACAAAGACTGAGTTCCAAGGGCAGGGTGGAAGGGGAAGGCTGTCTCTGAGTCTGGGCTTCCTGTTCAATAAACTCCTGGGGAGATTCCTACCTGACTCCTGGAGAATCTTGGGGCCTTGCTAGACCTACCGGATAATCCATCTGGGAGGAGGGGTGACAGCGCGCTACAGCTAGCGTGTGTCATCCTTTTCCAGATGTCAAAACGCGACGGGGCAAGGGAAAGCCCCGTCACGTGCTCCACTTTTCCCCCCCTTAAAGGGCCAAGTGCGCAGGAGCGCACCACCGAAGAAGGTAAGCCTTTTTTAAAAATAATAATGGGTTCCCCACTCCCCGATTTCCCCCTGATGTCTGATGCCCCCCCGCCCGCTCGCTCGCCCATCCTCCCCCCGTCCGCCATGGCTGTCCCCATCCCCATTCTTCTCCCTCCCATTCGCCAGGCCCTTCCCCCATCCCCGATGCTTGTGCCCACTCGCTAGGCCCGTCCCCCATCCCTGATGCCCGTGCCCACTCGCCAGGCCCATCCCCGATGCCCGTGCCCGCTCGCCACCCCCATGCCCGATTCCTGTGCCCGTCCTTCTCCCCCCCCTCTCTCCTGCCAGGTCGGGTCTTTCCCCCCCCATCTCCTCCCCCCCCCCGTGATTCCCCCCCCCGGCCCTATGGGCACAGCGCTCCTATGGAGTGCTGTGACCAGTCCGTGGCTTCTCCCGGCTACTTGTGAGTAAGCGAGCAGCTGGAAAAAGCCATGGACCCTGCTAGACCTTCCGCAGCCCCGGCCTCAGGCCGGGGCTGCGGAAAAGCCAGGCCATGAGCAAATCCACTTATCCCAGGTCAAGGGAGGACTTAGCCCGGCCTGACCTCGGAATCCCCTGTGCATCATCTGGATGCACAGGAGGGAGACAGGGCCTCACACCGCACTAACTCCTCGTCTAGAAACGGCCTTGGATATTTCCTCCTGCTCTCTTTGTTGGGCTTTTTCTAGTTCTGTCTCCAAGTCTGACTCAGGATCTGCCACCAAACCTGACAATTCCAGCCTTAGGTAAGCACATTCAAAAATCAATGGAGTATGTGCTGAATTTAGGTATGCTTCCAAAACACATTTCACCCCAGATTCTGAACTTCTCAATTTCCCGAAGGTCATATTTCCAAAATGGAACTGTTAGGATGCTGTTAGGAATCCTCCATTGCACTTCCATTCATCCCAAGAAAGAAGACAAAGACATTCAGCTATGGACAACAACTTCATGTATTGATAAGTCTGGTATGCTTTAACTATTTCAGAGAGCAACCTTTAGTTCCTGTGTGAGAATCCCAGAGACTACAAGATGGCTCAGATTCCCCTGTCTGAGTTTGGTGGCAGCATTCCATCCTCAGTAAGGGAAGTCCAAGGTCTGAACCATTAATCCCACCCCTTGTAGCTGTCACAGAGAGAACCACACCAGCTGCCTCTCCAAGGTTGGAAAATCTCAAATGCTGAACCCAGCATGTTATAGGAATCCCCCAAAAGCCTCTTCTAATGTCCCCTTTCCAGTGCAGGCAGGCTCTCTACCAATGTTAAGTCTGTGAATTTCTGTAGCCACCTTCACTTTCGACAGACAGTACCACCCTTGCTCTAAGCACTGGATCAGACGTTAACCTGATCCTTGTTCTGCACTGCTCACACACACCTAATCAGGTATTGATAAGATCCTTGGCATGTAAAAGACCTAAACCAGTATGAATTGAGGTTATCATGGTCAGCAAGATTCCAGGGTTGGCTCCCTTTCTAACTCAACAACACCAATAGGGATCAAAAATAGCTGTAAAGCTGAAGACCAAAAAAAAATGACAGCTGCACCAATTGTAGGTTCCTAAGACATTTCAAGTAAGACACTTTGACCCCATTCAGACAACACACTAAACCATGCTGCTTAACCAAAAGATGGTTAACAGAATGCTTAACCATGGTTTACAGTGTCGTCTGACACACATTTCCCCTAACCATCTGCCCCGTTAACCAGATTGTGGCTAGGCTCACTAAGGAAAACTTAACCACAAAAGGATTAAAACTGTTGTCTGCAAGCATTCCGCATGCGGTTAGTGTTAACCACAGCTGAACATGGTTAAGCTAACCACAAAGCCCAGAGTGTCCTCTAAACCAGGCCTTTATCAAGAAATTCTCAAAACTCTTAAACAGTGTTCAGAAGGATTTGCTCTTCTTTTACTCATCCAAGGAAGTCATCCAAGTATTGAGGAGTGTTGGTGTTGGTGGCCATTCTTGTGCCTAATCCGTGCTATATTTAGTTATTGAATTATCCACTTCCATCCTTGTGGACATTTTAAAATAGCTTGTCCATGTGAACCAGGAAGTGACTTATCCAGACAATAGTCCTTTCTACCCTTTTTTTTAATATTCACATCTCACTTCATTTCCATTCACTTATTTCCATTCTACCTCCCACCTGGGTATCAGAGGCTGGTGACTATCCAGATCAGATTGCACCTTTAAATATTTTTGAATCTCTATGTTAACATTAGCACTACTATTTCAGCCCTGCTGTGAGATACTCAAGGAATCTACTTCAAGCCTTGAAACTCAGTCATGGAATTTTGAAATATTGAATTAAACACTTTATAATTTCTATATTAACATAGTTACTATTAATTCAGCCCAACTGTGAGATGCCCTAGGAATTTGTTCCAAGCTCTGCAACTGTGTCATGGAATTTTGAATTATACTGAGATCTTCACTGAGCAGAGAAAGATCAGTTACAGAAGGGTGCTTAAAATGTTATCCTGACCCCCTTTTTCCCCCTTAGTTTTGCACTGAAGATATAAACTGGCAGAGTATGTTTCCAGCAAACAGAATAAATAACAGGAACCATTTCAGACCATACTGAATCATGTCCTGGAATTCACTTCTGCAGCAAGCTATTGAATCAAGGAGCACAGACAGATTTTAAAAACAGCTGGATAATTTCCAGCTCATTAACAATATTTGTGCCTCTGCAAGCTGTAGGTTTAACACAAATCTCATGATTCAGGGTGTAAAATAATTGTGTCCTGTTCCATCTTATTGATTCCTTCATTGAGCACATAAAGCATTTCACAAATGGCTGGGTGCATTAGAAAAAGGAAAGTTTCAACATCTTGTGGGTGGAAAAACACCCTTTGTTGTCATTTCTTATCTGTCTAGATGGACTTCAATCTTCATCAGACCTCTGGGGTACATTTCAGGCATTCATAATTGTGAGGAGACTGGGCAGTTTTATTATTGTTGTTTGGCTTGAAATGGGTTGGACGTTGTTTAATTTATTTATTTTAAATTATTTCTACCACCCCTTTAAGTAGGGTGACCATATGAAAAGGAGGACAGGGCTCCTGTATCTTTAACAGTTGTATAGAAAAGGGAATTTCTGCAGGTGTCATTTGTATATATGGAGAACCTGGGGAAATTTCCTCTTAATCACAACAGTTAAAGCTGCAGGTGCCCTGCCCTCTTTTAAAATGGTCACTCTAGTGTAGCTCCTGCAGCTTTAACTGTTGTGATGAAGAGGGAATTTCACCAGGTTTTCCATATATACAATTGACACCTGCTGAAATTCCCTTTTCTACGCAACTGTTAAAGATGCAGGAGCCCTGTTCTCCTTTTCAGATGGTCACCCTACTTTAAGAGTAGAACCCTCTGCTTTGTAGAATCACAGCAACCGAGTTGGGGGTAGGGGATGGGGAGAACAAAACCAGAAACCATTGTCTAGTGTGCAAACTGTATTACATTTCTTCTGTTCCACATTCCCAGAGCTTTGTAGGTAGGAAAGTTCTCCCAGGTCCTAGAGCTGGAGGTGGACAAGACCTCTTTATCAGAGGAGGTCCACACCATGTCATTCAGTATTAACCAGCACTAGAGGGAACGAGATCTACAGCAAGCACGATAGCCCACCATGAAAGTGGTTTGAAAAAGGTATAAGGAAAGTGTCATGGCCCCCAACCGTTTTTAGTACATTTCAATACCTTTATAAAGCAGTGGTGTAGATCCTGCACTTGTAGAAAAACCCTGAGACCATTCCGTGGGACAATACACCACCTAAGGAACCTGCATATTCAGGAAACCTAATGCAATTGGAATTATTTCTCAACAGTGCATATTTATTTATTTATTATTGCATTTATATCCCACCTTTTTCCCTCCAAGGAACCCAAGGTGGGGTACATAATCCTCCTCCTCTCCATTTTATCCTCACAACAACATCCCTTTGAGGTGGGTAGGGCTGAGAGTCTGTGATTGGCCCAAAGTCACCTAGTGGGTTTCCATGGCCAAGTGGGGACTAGAACCCAGATCTCCTGACTCCCAGTCCAACACTTCAGCTACTACACCACACTGGCTGGTTCTATTATTTTTCTATTAAGTAAATTAGGCAAGAGTTACTAGGAAGTGTGAATACAGTGTTTCCCCCAGTTCCTAGTTGTCCCAATTGGTCCTCAACCACACAAAGATGAGTATATAAGTCATCACACAGCAGGCTTCTACACCCAGGCTACTTCTGTTGCTGAGCCTAGCAGCTTCTATTCCCTGGTGACAAATGCAAAAGGCATTGGGGTATCAGAGATGTTGATATGAATTTTTGTGGATCACCGTTGTTCCTGAACTTGATTACCATAGGCTCACCAATAACTTACCTGGGGTTCTTCAACATTCATACGTTCCCTGAAACAGAAGCAAAACTACCAAGCTTTTTCTTTTGAAACATGCATCCATTACTATTTTATTGCATAGATAGCATACCAATCAGTCTCCCATCCTAGAAGTCCTTCAAAACACTAAGCGCTTAATAATATATGTAAGAGCATTTTACCTGTAGCACTAATATTATTGATCTAACACCATTAAGGTTTGCAGTTTTTTAATTTTTTTAAATAATAATACAAAAACACATTACCTTCCTTCGTAGTAGCTCTCATTGCCCCACATACCCCACCCTCCACAAAAAGCACATCACATTCTCAGTTGGTTTGGCAGACATCAAGACAAAAAAGTCAATTCTACCTACTCCATTGTCTGCCTGACTGCTTGATAATGTCAATCAATGAGTAAATTCATTTCCTTACAGTTACCAGGACAGAACATGGCTGTTACCAATTCAGATATTATGTGCATAAGTAGATAAACATCAGGAATGAAGCATCACTGAAAATGTTTTAATGCTAGTGTGTGTGTGTGTGTGTGTGTGTGTGCGCGCGCGCATGCGTGTGTTTCATAGAATCATACAATAGTAGAGTTGGAAGGGGCCTATAAGGCCATTGAGTCCAACCCCACCGCACACACGCGTGCATGCACACACACTCACACACACACACACACACACACACGTGTGCACATTTTAATCGTAGTTTTTGTTGTTGTTCTATACTTTCCAATAAATGAAGCTCTTTGGGTGGTTTACAAGATAAAGATTAAAGAGATAAACTACACAAACTCTTCCAAGCTAGTGCTCCATTTGTGGATTTCTCTGTACCACTCTGACAGGCCTGTCCCAAGTCTTCTGCTGCTGTTTTCATATCTTAATTTTTAGTGGGGTTTGTTTTAAATTGCAATTATGCTGTTCATTATTCAATATATGATTGTGGTTGTCACTGACCTGAGCTCCCAGGAGGAAAAGCGCAGTACATGATGATGATGACAACTGATATTAACTAACTACATTAACTCACTTGCCTCTGGCTCCTCTGAACTTTGTTTCTTGTTCTGGAACTTGAACAAAGCCTCTGACAAACCACACATCTGCTTCTGGAATACATGGATGGACAGCCAGTTGGACACTGATTCCCAGCTTGATAGCGAATTCCCAGCTCCTTCACACCCTCAGGTCTGATGTTCTCTTGTCCTTCCTCTCTCTTCACTATTAAAAAAAAAGCCTTTTCCTTATTATTTTATCCACAGCTTGTATTGCACATACCCACCTTCTTACCAAAGTTGCATTACCAGTTTCTTCTGAAAACATCAAAAAGGCTCTGTAGGGCAAAGAAAACCATGAAATAAATGGAGTTTTCCATATAGCTTACCTAGTAGTAATACCATGCTTCCTCATGAATTGCAAATTATGCTGAAGTCTCTAGGGCCCAGTCAAGTAAGGGTGTCCAAACGGGAAAGGGCCATTTCAGTGGTGGCATCCAAGCTGTGAGACACCCTCCCCAAAGCAGTTTATTGGAACCTACCTTGATTTCACTGTAGTAGCAGGTGAAGCTTTATATATATATATATTATTTTCTGAAGCCTTTTAATCTGTTCCTGATTTATCTTCCTTTTATCTTTGCTTTGTTTTTATGCTTTATCGATTTATGTATATATTTACAATAAGCCTTAAAACACTTTGATGTAAGCCAACAAGAAACAGGGCTATACATAAATCTTACAAATAAAGAAATAAATGTATAAGGATCACCATGTGATCTGTGTGAGAGAGTTGATCTTTTCTAGAGGGTTTGAAAATTTTGAACACTTTTATGCACTTCAGAAATACTTTTTCTGTAAAATCTTAACACAAAAACAAGCTTTAATAATAAGATGGGCTGAGGTAGTGCTCCCCATAAAAAAAAAATTCTATCTAAAGGATGATCCTAATGGGAATATTTTGAAAGGGTGATTTATTTTTATTTATTTTTAATACAGTATTATCTCCAGCTGGGCATCAACCTTCTGCAATTCATATAGGGGTACAAAGCCACAGAACCGATGCTACAAATCACTAGACATGAGGATTGCAAAAGTCTATTGGATTGCAAATTGGGTATACATGACCAGACTCTCCAACTGACAACACATAGCACACAATACATGCACATCTAAAACCTAAAGGCTTCCCTGTAATGTACACTCTAACTCATTAAAGATGAAATGTTGTGCTCTCATTTTGAATGACAGTTAGAATATGCCATACAGTATCCATTAGTGCATTAATACTACATGAAGCCATTATGCTGTTTCCACCTCACTATTAACATAATTGGTGATAATATGGAGAAAAATTCAATATTTTTGAACCTCCGGGGGTGGGGGGAGAGCTTGCTTTTCACTGCACATTTTTCTTAATGTGCTAGGACTGGAGTGCTTACGGTAATAGAAGAAGAAGAAGAAGAAGAAGAAGAAGAAGAAGAAGAAGAAGAAGAAGAAGAAGAAGAAAGTGTAATGTCTGGTTCATATATATGGTAGTCCCCATGAAAACACCACCAGAAGTGGGTTGGGTTGCTGGGATAATTCAATTCTTGGCAGATAGGTATATATGACCTATAAGGAAGTGCTGGTTCAGGGTCCCCAATGCAATCTCAGCCATTATCCAAGCTACTAAATATCCCTTATGCTCCTGATATTAATGAGGTAGAGATGTTAGCTAGTAAGTCTTTATTGGCTCTTACATTTTTGCACATGCATACTTCATTGTTGGTTTTGAGCCTGTGTGAAAAACACTCTAAGCCATGGTTAGGATTGCTGACCCATTTACAGCAAGTGCTTAGTGAACATGGTTAAATTGTGGCTAAGAAAAATGATGTTTACTAGGGGCGTGCAAAGTGAGTCTTCTCTACCTCAAAATTCGAGCCAAGACTCCATAAAGGTGATTCTCTGCCCTGATTTCTGGAGTGTGTCCCTCTCTCCATTCTGACACATAGTTCGATGAAAAACCGCTCCATTTTCAGGTAACTGGCACATTCTCGCCAATGGGAATTAACAGAAATGGTCACAGCTACCTCAGTTTTAAAGATAAGCACATGGAAATTGCCACTGTGACAGCTTTTAAAGAGGGTTTTAGGCAAACAAACTGTGGAACAGATCCCTTCATGCAGTGATTTATAGGGATTTTTAAAACTCTGAACACAAATGTCCTCTCAAGCACCTCTCATGTCTTGAGCTATATGGTGAGGGAGAGGAAACAAAGCAGCATGAAGCGCTAAGCACAATAATAATTAAGTAAATATATATTAATAAAATGCCACAATAGCAGCACACAGCTTGCTCAAGGTCAGAGAGGACAGGAAGCTTGCTGGATGAAGAGGTGGCAGCACTCCTCCCCCACTGTTGGTCGGGCATTAGAGCGAGTCAAGGCAACAATTATTATTATTATTATTATTATTTATTTATTTATTTATTTATTTATATAGCACCATTAATGTACATGGTGCTGTACAGAGTAAAACAATAAATAGCAAGACCTTGCCGCATAGGCTTACATTCTAATAAAATCATAATAAAGCAATAAGGAGGGTAAGTATGTGTGGCTTGGAGGATGAGAACCCCCTTCTGCACTGGAAATCCAGCCAGCCAATAAGAGTAATAGTTTAACTGAAAACCAGCCTGCCTGACTCAGGTGTAGAAGCTTACTCATTCATCCCAGCAGCACTTTCACACTGTGGCTGACTTCTTTGAGTCCAAAAAGAAATGTGCAACCAGATCTCTCTCTCTCTCTCTCTCGCTCACACACACACACACACACATACACACCGTAAACAAATGCCCCCTAATCTCAATAATTGGCATTCCCTCCCCCAAACACTGTGATTGGAGGAGAACAGAACAGGGAGGGAGAGTGCTATCTCAATTCCTAATTGGTTAGCCACAGATGTCAATATCAATTATCAAAACTACCCCACCCCATGTTCCTTATTAGGTTTTCAATTATACACACCACACACACAAAATAGTAGGATAATTTTGGAGATGTTAGGAGCTCTGATTGGGCATATCTCTACTCTGATATTATTTGATGGGTTTAGAAGGGGCCAATCTCCGCTCTGGAAGATCAAATGCTCTGCAGATGCTCGCGGTTACCAGATAATTCCAGGGTGGAGAGCACACTCCTACTGTTTACATAACATGCCTCACCATCATGGTTAGCTCAACTTGCTTAACCATCATGGCTTAGTGTGTTGTCTGAACAGGGCCGATATTGTTATCTTTGGTTGTTAGTTTTTTTTAAATACAGGGGAAGCAATTGCAAGGTAAATGACTGTGACATACAGAGAGAATAATGGGTCTGTCAGCAGTATGTGACTTGGTGTACGAATGTTCAGACTACTTCCAGTCCGTTTCTGTTTCTCACGTTTCTTTTATTTCACGGTTGGACTACTGCAACCTTCTTCTCTCTGGCCTTCCTTCTTCTCACATCAGTCCGTTGGTTTCTGTTCACCACTCTGCCGCAAAGATCATCTTCTTGGCTCGCCGCTCTGACCATGTTACTCTGCTTCTGAAATCTCTTCATTGGCTTCCAATTCACTTCAGAATCCAATATAAACTTCTCCTGTTAACCTTCAAAGCTTTTCACGGTCTAGC
Organism: Elgaria multicarinata webbii; assembly: GCF_023053635.1. Taxonomy (NCBI): domain Eukaryota; kingdom Metazoa; phylum Chordata; class Lepidosauria; order Squamata; family Anguidae; genus Elgaria; species Elgaria multicarinata. Next base: position 21,069,016 of record NC_086184.1, on the reverse strand, counting down.
TCCTTCCTATCTCTCCTCTCTCATCTCACACTATTGCCCTGCTCGTGCTCTTCGCTCCTCTGATGCCATGTTTCTCGCCTGCCCAAGGGCCTCTACTTCCCTTGCTCGGCTTCGTCCATTTTCTTCTGCTGCCCCTTACGCCTGGAACGCTCTTCCAGAACATTTGAGAACTGCAAGTTCAATCGCAGCTTTTAAAGCTCAGCTAAAAACTTTTCTTTTTCCTAAAGCTTTTAAAACTTGATGTTGTGCGGACTTTATACTGTTAGTTTTACCCTACCCAGTGCCTGTTGGCATTCTCTTCCCCTCCTTATTGTTTTACTATGATTTTATTAGATTGTAAGCCTATGCGGCAGGGCCTTGCTATTTACTGTTTTACTCTGTACAGCACCATGTACATTGATGGTGCTATATAAATAAATAAATAATAATAATAATAATAATAATAATAATAATAATAATGTTTTCAATCATAAATACATGCCTTTCCTATTTTCTGCATTAAAAAAAACACACCTCTCAATACTTACATTTATTTCCCCATAAAATATGCATTTTTGTACACTTTATCCTAAAATACAGTTTTTTATATGCATTTCTGAGCCAGGAATTCTAGAGAAGTGCAGAATCTCAAGGATAACTGCATTCCTATCAATGCATTAGTCCAGGAAATGTGAATTAAGTTGGTTTATTTATAAGAGTGGCCCAAATGAAACCCTCCCTCCCTATTCAGTGGCACTCAAGGATTCTTTCAATTTCTTTTTTTGTTTGTTTGTTTTTGTTTTTGTTGTTTTGTTTTTCCAATCATGTACCTATTATATCTGTGAAATGTTATAGGGTACATTCTCATCATATGCATGGAGGGGTTGTTCCCACAAGTTCGGCAATATATCTTGTGTCAACCCCACGAAAGAGAGCTCAATACTGTAATGCAGTGCTGGCAGCGATGTTGATAATGACAGAGAATATGTTTGGAACATTTGCTGCAAGTGTTCTGTACACATATTTGCATGTACCATTTTCAACATCTGGACTGCTAATTAAATCAGCAAGCATTTCTGCTCATGTCTACAAGGCATTCTATTTGGTTTCAGATTGTTTAACTAGTAGAAAATTCATTAGCGCAAACCTGATTTCTGTCATTGGATGTTGATCTCTGGGAGGGCAAATGAGGCTGTATGGTCAAACATGGTTCCACACTACACACTTGGAGACAAGTCCCATACATTTAATGAAAAAAGAAAATTGGTTATCAGCTGGCTCCTCCTCCAGGTATGAATGTGGCGATAGCTCAACATTTCTTATAAGAAGCCAACATAGTATGCAGTGATAATTGCTAGCTGGGAATCAATCCTAGCTTCAGCTAAAGGGCACAGCACTTTGCGTTCCACTGAGGAAAAATGGGGGAAAACCTTTTCTCAGTTCTGAACACAAGAATATTAATTTAGCAGCAAATCTCGCACAGATAAAGAGAAACAGAGGGGGAGCAGATCTACACCAAGCAGGATACAACAATTCAAAAACGGTTTGAAAATGGTGTATGTAATGTGTCCTGGGCCTGAACACTTGACAAAACCATTATAAAACATTATAAGCAATAGTGTAGATCCTGCCCAGATCTACACTACTGCTTTATAACAGTAGTGACAAGTGTTGGGGCCCAGGACATACTTCACATACAGTTTTCAAACCATTTTCAAAGTGTCATATCCTGCTTGTGGTAGGTCTGGCCAGAGTTATATACATGGGCTCAAAGCCTTATAGGCTTCAAGGAGCTTATTTGAAGGTCAGTTCTATTCAATTCAATTCTTTATTTACAGTCAACAAACCAATACAAAACAAGAAAACACCCAGGGAAGTAAGGGAAGTGGTACAAAACCATTAAAGATACTACGTTATTTAGGGTGACCATATTTGGGAAACCAAAAAGGAGGACACCTATTGTGTGTGTGGGGAAGCAGCTTTCTGAGTCCTGCAGAAAGTACGTTATTCCCCCGCCACCTTAAAGAACCCGATTGGAGTGGAGGAGGGGAAAGGACTTCATTCTGCACTACCACCATCCACTCCAATTGGGGCCTTTTCTATCATGTCCACGAATGACCCACTTTCCCCTTTAAGACCTCAATTGGAGCTCGGGGTGGGGGAATGATGTGCCTCAAGAAAGCATGTCATTCCCTCCTGCCATGCTAATGGCAGCCTTAAAGAGGAAGGTGTGTCATTCCAGGACATTATTGAAAATTATAGAAAATCCCCCCTGACACCATGGAAAGAACAAAAACCAGGACAAATCCGGGGAAATCCTGACAGTTGGTCACCCTAATGTTATTATTCTGTGGTTTCGGGGAAGGGAGCAGGATCGGGTTATTAAAAGCCTTGCATAATGAAAAAGGGAGGGATGTATAGGTGATGAAGTTGCTAATCTGTCGATTTAAACAGTCAGACATCCATAAGAGATCTGGTGCGGATGGCCAAATTCAGGAATTTGGCCACCTGCTTGGTGATAGATTTGCTGGAGCCCTGGAGTAGACTAATCATAAGTGACTCGGGGGAGCGTCCCAGGAAAAGTTGTGTGATAGAGCATATTAGGTCTTTCCTTGCCTGTTGATAAAAATTGCAATAGAAGAGAACATGTAGAATGGACTCCACCTCAATGTTGTTACAAGGGCAGCATCTATTTTTAGATGGAATTTTCTTATATCTGCCCTCCAGCAGCTTAGAGGGGAGGATGTTGAATCTTGCTAGGGTGAATGCCTTCCTGTATTTGGGGATGGTTAACCATTCCAGTTATGGCATTCCATCTTTGCAAAAAGGGACTGGGAGACCCAATGATTGGGGGGAGCATAACTGGCCAGAGTTATATACATGGGCTCAAAGCCTTATAGGCTTCAAGGAGCTTATTTGAAGGTAAGTTGATGGTAAGTCATGGGACTTCGGCCTTGCATTCACAAGCATGGCTCATTACACTGGACGCTTTTAGGGTGAGGCTGGCATCAGCATGGCTATGTTTACATATCAAGCTGATAATGCATAATTTCTATGTTTTGAGTTTGTGAATACAGAGTTTTTGTGTGTGTTTTTCAACATTTATGGATTGCCTTCTTTAAGCGATCACAGTGTTTTGATAGGCCAAAATGTCTTTGGCAGTTTCCTGTATTGACCAGCTGAAGTCTGCAGAGCCGGGGGAAGAGCCACATAGTTGGAAGGAGGAGGCAGCAGGTGGTGGAGACTGGTTTGTGTTAGAGCCAGTAGAGGTTTAGGACATACTATGCAATGCAAGGCTAGACAATGTCTGAATCTAACACTCAGAAAATTCTTAATCAAGAAATATGTCCCAACAAATTCCAGAGGCCCTACATAGTGATTAAGGCCACAGACCTGTTCACAGAATACACTAAGCCATGGCTAGGGCCGCTAACCCTTTTGCAGCAAATGGTTAGTAAGTAACTATGATTCAACTGTGGTTATGTAGACCCCACGGTTAGGAAAAACAGGCTAGGCCATAATTGTTAACTCAAAATGCTTAACCATCATGGCTTAGCATTTCTCTAAACAGGATGTATTTCAAGCCCCACTCCTTCAGTGAAGAATCAGACTTTTAGAGAAACTTTGCTTTGGTCTGGAGTCTAACACCCTTTTGCCATTTTATACTCCTTTGGTGGATGCATTTTATACTCCTTTGGTGGATGCACCAGGACCTGCACACTTCTCAGTTTTCTACAACCTTCCCTGACTACATAAAGCCTTCTCTGCCCGCCCCCAATGAAGTAAGCCTATTGTCAGGAAGGATATTCAGGAGGGCATTAATACTGTAATTCCAAAACAGGGTGGGATGATTTAGACTCCAGTATTGTAATGGAAACCTCAAGGCTTGGAAACCTGGTGCAGCCTTACTCTGTGACTGATTATGGCTCTGTTCAGACAGCATGCTAAACCATGATGATTAAGCATTTTGATCTAAACATTATGGCTTAGTGTGCTGTGTGAACCATGACGTTGTGTGTTGTGCGAACCATTCCTAACCATAGTGGCTACATATGCTCACTAACCATTTGCTGCAAAAGGGTTAGTGGCTAAACCATGACCCAGGCCTTAGCTAGACCTAAGGTTTATCCCAAGATCAACCCGGGGTCATCCCTGCCTGCTCCCAGGATATCCTGTGTGTCATTTACATGAACAGGGATGACCGCAGGATGATTGCGGGATAAGCCTTAGGTCTAGCTAAGGCCTTAGTGTGTTGTCTGAACAGACAATTGGGAATGTAACAAGACAAGGCTTCGTGTGTGTTTGAAAGTGCTGGTATTGACATTTAAAGCCCTAAACGGTTTGGGGCCAGGTTATTTGAAGGAACGCCTCCTCCCATATGTACCTGCCCGGACCTTAAGATCATCTACAGGGGCCCTTCTCCGTGAGCCCCTGCCAAAGGAAGTGAGGCAGGTGGCTACTAGGAGGAAGGCTTTCTCCGCTGTGGTACCCCGGTTGTGGAATGAGCTTCCCAGAGAGGTCCGCCTGGCACCTACACTGTACTCTTTTCGTTGCCAACTGAAGACATTTTTATTCTCTCAGTATTTTAACACTTAATTTTAACTTAAATTTAAATTTTACTGTCCTAACTCTGTATTTTAATCTTATATCAATTTTGCTGCATGGTTTTATCCTGGTTGTGCTTTTTATACTGTATTTTGTATTTGTGCTTGTAACCTGTTGGTTGTTTTATTATGGTTTTAATTTTTGTGAACCGCCCAGAGAGCTTCGGCTATTGGGTGGTATAAAAATGTAATAAATAAATAAATAAAATAAATAAATAATGAAAATTCTGGATCAGGAGAAGCAAAAAGAGCTTTGCGAAGACCAGCAACGCAGAGCAGATCCTTACATTCAAATGCGGTGAATTTTCAGATAAGCCCATTTAATGCAATCCATTGCATCAAGCTCAAGCTAGACATAATGGCATGCGGAGAGAGTGTTTATTATGTCACTTGCAAGCCAACTAACTAACATTTTTGTTTTGTTTTGTTTTCAGGAGGATTTGTATTTCTTCTGTCAGTTTTCCACTAGGCTGACATTTTCAAAGAAATATCCTGTGACTAAATAGCTGTCTGCCTGATTGTGTAGGTAATTGCAATGGAAAGAACGTCATTTATTGCCAGTCCTGTCATTCCTTATCTTAATGAGCACTAAATTGATATTAAGCAAGCTAGTGAGAACTAGTCTGAAAGGTATCACAGAATGCTGTGATGACCACTAGCATGCATGAATTTGGAAGATAGTTAGAATACTTGATGGATTATTATTATTATTATTATTATTATTATTATTATTATTATTATTATTAAATTAATAATTACATTTCTATTCTGCTCTATAGCTGAACCTCTCCAGGCGGTTTACAAAAGATTACAACATTCAACATTTTAAAAAATAATATACAAAATTGAAAACCATAGAACCATAAAAATAAGCAACATATAAAGACAACGTACATGTAAAAACAACTTTAAACTCTCAGCCAGGCCTAAAGGGGTTCAATTCAAAACTCAACATATGCTGTTAAATGCCTAGGAGATGAGAAATGGCTTGACCTAGAAATATAACAATGTTGGTGTCAGGCAGACCTTGTTGGGGAAATGGGTCTATTATTATTATTATTATTATTATTATTAATTTATTTATATAGCACCATCAATGTACATGGTGCTGTACAGAGTAAAACAGTAAATAGCAAGACTCTGCCGCATAGGCTTACAATCTAATAAAATCATAGTAAAACAATAAGGAGGGGAAGAGAATGCAAACAGGCACAGGGTAGGGTAAGCAGGCACAGGGTAGGGTAAAACTAACAGTAGAAAGTAACAGTAGAAGTCTGCACAACATCTATCAGTTGCTTTTGGGTATGGTAGCTATGGCTTGAACCCACACAATCACAAGTAGTATACCTATGACGAACAGATACCACGAGATGTGTACACACATTCTGATTTACCAGCTCCCTGTCCTGGAATGAAGGAAATAATTATGAACAAGTAACTATAAGTAGGAGAAACAAACAAGTGTGCCAACAATCCAGACATTGAACTCTATTGTGTTGCTGTTGTTTTAATCCTGCCTGTGTTCCTCAAAAAACCCTCCTCAAGAGTGCTTACATGATTCGTACCTGGTCCCTGTTTAACTTCATGACAACCTGATGGATGAGAGAAAAGGGGTATTCACAGGAACAAAAAGTTTGTGCCCCAGGCAACCTGCAGGGGACTTCACTTTAAATTGTTACATAAAAGGCTACACACACACACACACACCATTACACTGAATGTGCATTCATACTGTATGTGGGCTTGATTAGATGATTGTGAAAATCTAGCTGTATTGAGGCATTCAGCAACTGAGTAAGATAAACATGAGGGGAGAATGCTATGCCACCCCCTCTTTATGCATTTATGTCACTGTTACTCATGATGGTTTAGTTTCTGAAGCTGAGAGCCACTTCAAACAAGTTAGAATTCAGTAGCATTCCATAGGGCATGGCTAGATGAGGGTTTATCCTGGGATTGTCCCAGGATCATCCCACATGACGCACAGGGGATCCTGGGGGATCATCCCAAGGAGGGATGATCCCTCCACTTCCCCAGGATATGGCCCTACAGTTTAATGCTGGTTTTCCCCTCAGTCTTGGGCTCATCCTGAGACCATAGGATATGTGGCCAGGCATCGCGGTTTGTCCCAGCTCCTCACGAGTAACCATGAGTAACCATCAGGCACGGGGCGCGGCGCTGCTTAAGAGCTCTGTGACCATCGGGGGTGGGTTGAAGGAGCAGGAGCGGGGTTTTTTTTAACACTTACATTTTCATAGAAGTGCTCCTGCACTCTTTCTCAATTTTTTTAAAAATGGTGGGCACAACGTCCTCTTTCTTCCTGGATGTCACATGGTGTGTGTAGACAGAGGGGGAGATCTTGTGATGATCATATTGCGAGATCCGCCCCCCTCCGTCCCTCTACACCAGGTATGTCTAGCCATGCCCATGGAGGCACGACAATTTCCTCTTCATAAAGTCACTGTTCATGAATAGAGGGTGATAGAAATATACAAGAAGGGGAGAGGAACTAATGCACTCCCACTGATCATGTGTTTACTATACTGAGATGTTTACTATACGGAGAAGTAAAATTCCTAAACAGGGTTTCTATCTGCATTCTTACCTGATTTGGACATAGAAGCTAGAATGCACCTTCATACAGTTTATCTATACAGCTATACCTGGGTTGAATGAATGCACATAGAGTTGGGAGTAACCAGGTAAAGTGTAGTCCAATGCACTGAATGTAACATGTGGACATCACTAAAGTGAGCAATTGTTCATCACGTCATAAAGGATTTACTGATCAAGTAGAAGATGTACCACTGTGAACCAGCTCTCGGTTAAAAATAGACCAGATCTAGGGCATGGGCAGAAGGCAGTGGAGAAATGTCTGGCTGAAGGTTTGGGGGACCTTAAGCAACCTGCCCCCTGGTGTGTCACCTTATGTCACCTAGCCTAGTGGTCTTCATGTGGTCCAGACCAGAGGCCCACCTCATGCTCTCAACCTGCAACATGGGGCCCACTTTCATAACTTTACTTTTGAATTATACTTCATAGCCTTAATGGACTGATCTTGTGACTACCTTTGGGTCATGCCCACTGATTGAAGACCACTGACGCAGCCAATGACTCATCTGATGGAGCAGGTGGCTACTAACTGTCCTTTTCCAACAATGCCCCAAACATAGCATCGTCCCCAGGTGGTGTGGGAGCAATGCTGCATAAGGGGCAGTTTGGAAATTTAAAATGGTACTTTGCAGACCCAGGTGCCTGGCAATGAGGGAGGAAGGGATGGGTTCCAGTTAGCTCTGCTGAGGTCTCAGCAGCTCTCAAAATGTGCCAAGTGCAGATGCAAGGCTGTGAAAAACATGAGGCAGTAACTTTACTGAAGTTAAGTACCTACAGGTCTTGTCTGTATCAGGATGGGAGACCATGTACACTGCCTTGTGTTCCATGATGGGATATGATAAATATTTACAGGCACAATCCTATCCAGACACCCATCAGCCTTCCAACTCAGAGAGAGGTGCTGAGGTGATTGTCACCTCCATGCTTCTCCTGCTTTGCATTGTTGATAGATGGATGTTTTTGTCCATCTAGCTAGGCTGCAGGTTTGAGGGGACCTTCAGCAACCTGCATAGCGTTGAGGCTGGGGGAGGCTGATGATAACTTCCCCAGTCCCCTCCCTTCCCCAAAAAAGCCAACCTCTTTTCCTTCCTCTTTGAGCTTGCTTTTCTGAGCTCGGAGAGGCAGCTGGCATGGGGGAGAGGAGGTGTTGTCTCCAACCTTGGATCCAGGAATCTAGACTATCCTATCACCCCCTTCCCCTAAAAGCTATTTAGGGGCCATAAGATTCCTCTCCTAACTGTAGATGGTTAACTGTTAGAGGCTAACCACAGGGAATACCATGCCATGCCAAGAGCAAGCTCTGACTGTTTTGTTGTGAATAATGGAAGCATTCCTGTTCTTTGGACAACAACATTCTATCCGGCTGCTTCTTTGTCCTGCTGAAGGGCAGCTCAATTTGCATGTTCAATTCTCAGCAGTTGTAGCAAAGTAGCTGAGGTTGCTGCAGACAATATTTGTAGAGGCTCACATGTTTCCCCAGCCAAATGGGAGCGTTTGCTTAAAGATGCCATAAGCAGCCAAATTAGAGCAACATACAAAGCTGGGCATGCCGGCAAAACGACCCATCCTTGACTGAATGCCCAGCCAATTTCCCCATCCTTCACCATGCAAAAGACATTTGTCCCATTATCTAAGGTAATAAAATCAGGACACAGAGCACAAATGGGAAATCACTCAGCAAGCATGTCATAAAGCTTTTACAAAGCATTTGCTTCAGGACTGGCCTCCATCCGCTTCCCCCCACCCCAAGCGACACATTTGGTATATTATTGTGGCTTTTTTGGAATGAAAGGAAACTGACACCTGGTGATTGGTTATCCACACAAATTAAGATTTTGTTCTCTACGCATTACCAGAAGATCAACACAGACCAACAGCTCAGAAAGCCATGAAGAAAGGCAACATCTTATTACGGCCATAGATTGTATTATTTCATATGAGAGATAGACCAACAGAGTAATTTCAAAATATATCTAGAACTGTATGATTCCGCTTCTGCCCTTATCAGTAGCTGTGATATTAAATGGATACTAGGGCTAGCTCTACACTAGTGGTTTTTATCAATATTGAAGTGCACTGATAACTGTTGGGGCACTTCACACATTCCATATGCTGCTTTTCTCACATCATTTCCTCCTTTTGATTCCATATCACCCATGATTCTACAAGATGTCATTGCGTGCCCTATGAGGTATATATATACAAGAGGGATATAGGGTTACCATGATGGGATCATATCAATATGACACAAGGTGTAGATCTAACCCAAGAATGACAGCATGGAATGCTGGGAAATGAAAATTCCAAAGGAGAAAAAAAATAGAGCTATGAGTGAGTAAAGCCACCTCCAGTATCAGAGGCAGTATCTCCTGGAGGACCTTTCATCTCCTTTCTTCCTGAGGACCTTTCACTTCCAAGCATTCCAACCTGCCACTCCTGTTACTCGTTTAACAGCACAACTACTGATGAGGGTGGAAGCTGAAACTTTTAGCTATATCTGTTTTTAGACCTTCTATATATAAATGACTTTAGTGGAAGCAAAAAGTTCATTGATAAGGATGTGTGTGTGTGTGTGTGTGTGTGTATTCTTTCCACCAAAACTGGTGCTCAGTGATAAAATATGTTAAAAACAAAATCTGACTTAAATGTAACGTAAAAACAGATCCATTAAAAACAACAATTAAATAAATGGACAGCACTCAGCCAATTAAAAACTTTCAACATTTTTGAGATCTTAAAAACTGAGCAAGCTCAAGTGGAGAAATGCAGTATTTCTGGTAGCCTGGCCCCAACCTGTATAGGAAATCATCATCATCATCATCATCATCATCATCATCATCATCTTTGTATTCTGTATGGAAAAAATACAGTAGCCAGAGAAAGTATTGTAACAAGGGGCTATGTGCTCCCAGTCAACAGTTTGAACTCAATGTTCTAGACCAGCTGAAGTTTCCTAACATGTTCCAAAGGCAGCCCTACAGAGAAGTCTTCCAAACAGGATACAACTAAGGGCTCATCTACACCAAGCAAGATATAGTACTATGAAAGTCATATGAAAGCTGTGCATATATAAAAGGCAGGAGCACACTACTGCTTTATAGCAGTATTGAAATGCACTGATAACTGTTGGGGCCCATTGACACATACCATATACTGCTTTCATATCACTTTCATGGTGTTATATCCTGCTTGGTATAGATGTGTCCAATAGTTGTCAGTGCACTTCAGTACCACTATAAAGCAGTAGTGTAGATCCTGCAGTGCACTTCAATACTGCTATAAAGCAGTGTGGGCGTTGCTAGACCTGCCGGGATAAGCTGGCAGGGAGGCGGGGGCGACGGCGCGCTGACGTTAGCGCGCGCTGCCCAGGCTTCCAGACGCGGGACGCACAGGGACATCGGGATCCCTGCAGCGTCCGCCATTTTTTTTTAAAGGGGCCACGTGCGCCCCAAAGACTGCAGACCAGGTAAGGGTTTTTTTTACTTAAGCCCCCCCATCCAACCTCCCTCGCTGTCCCCGTCGTCGCCCTCCGCCATTCCCTCGCTGTCCCCGTATCGCCCCCTGCCATCCCCTCGCCGTCTCCCGTGTATCGCCCTCCCCCTCTCCTGCTGGTCCGGCCTTCCCTCCCCCATCTCCCCCCCAGATTAACCCCCCCGGAGCGATGGGCACAGCGCTCGTATGGCTTTTTGCGGCTACTCGCTTCTCTAGACGTGCCTCAGGCCGGAGCTGCGGAAAAGGCGTGCCATAAGCGACTTCGCTTATGGCGCGTTAGAGGAGGCCTCAGTGCGGCCTGGGGCCGGATTCCCCTCTGCGTCATGTGGACGCACAGCAGGGAAACCAGCTCTCAAGGCACGCTAAGGCCTCGTCTAGCAAGGCCCTGTGTCTCCTGTCTTTTATAAACTGCTTTCATACCACTTTCATAGTGGAATATCCTGCTTGGTGTAGATGAGCCCTAAAACATCTCTAGGAATAGGTACACTAACCTCAGTTGTGCAAACACACTCCTTGCCATTGCCAAAACCTGGGCATCCAGATGCAGGTCGGAATTCAGGACAACACCCGAACTATGAACCTGAGACTTCAAGGAGAGTAACCTCATCCAGCACAGACTGATTCCCTGATTCGCCTTTTGACTAACCTGGAACACTTCTGTCTTGTCTAGATTAAGCCTCAGTTTGTTTGTCCTCATCCATTCCATTACCACCATCAGACAGTGATTTAGAGCTAGAACAGCTTCCTTGAATTTATATGGAAAGATGGAGTTTATTCCTATGCTATGTTTACCTCAAATGTTGCCACAGACCAAATCCGGTGGTGCACCCAAGATTTCCCCCATATGGTCATTCTGATTTTATTAAAGAGCTTTCATTAAGAGAATGCCCTGTTGTGTACCATAATGTTAATAATGGAGAGATGGCACAGGTTTTCATTTCCTTGAGTGTACCAAGTTGTCAGGGATGCTGAATACACAACAAAGCTACCTGAAGTCAGAATTAATTTCGTTGATATTCATTTATGGCCCCTTGATGCAATTACTGGGAAGTATATCCAATATGAGATGGCACAGCATAGATTGTTTGTCATCATATTTGACTGAAAAACAGATTGCCTAATATATTTTCACATATATCTCCAAGGGGTTCTCACAGCTCTGACTTCAGCATGAAAAACCCCGACACAAACTTTTGTGTGTGTGTGTGTTTTTATAGAGAATGTCAATCACCAACATTTCAGCATTCATTTTCCTCCCCACATTTTGTTGACAGTTGTTGGTTTTGATATAAATAGGAAAAAGAATCATGCAAAAGAAATATCTTCGTAACTTCCAGTAGGGGTAGTGTAGCTTTCCAGTTTAAAATGCCTGAAGGCTTTGAAATAAGATTTGATGGATGATCAGTAGTATATCAATGGCTCCTAGTCACTGCCTTCTCCAGGTTCAGAGGGGCTATTCCACTGAATACCAACTCGTAGGGCACAACAAATGAAGACTGCTATTCCCTTAATGTCCTGCTTGAGGGGTTCCCAAATTCATATTTTTGACCACTGGTTAGGGTGACCTGTATCTTTATCAGTTGTGTAGAAAAGGGAATTCCAGCACTGTAATTTGTACACATGCAGCACCTGGTGAAATCCTCTCTTTATCACAACAGTTCAAGCTGCAGGAGCTATAGTAGAGTGACCAAATACAAAAGAGGGCAGGGCACCTGCAGCTTGAACTGTTGTGATGAAGAGAGAATTTCTCCAGGTGCTCCATGCAAACAAATGACACCTGGTGAAATTCCCTTTTCTATACAACTGTTAACAATATAGGAGCCCTGTCCTCCTTTTCATATGGTCACCCTACCACTGGCCTATATAGATCTTTGGTGTGATCCAGAAGGTTTTTTGTCATGTTCGTAAGCCATAGGGCTGTAGGAAGAAGTCTGTCAGATTTAACTGCCTGCCTGCTTAAAACACAGAAAAGGAAGATAAGTTCAAGAGAATAAATAAATAATCTTAAAAATTACAACAAATTAATAAAGTTACTGATGTAACACAAATGTACAGAACAAAACAGTAATGAAATAAGAGTGGTACCAAAATACACTGAGAATCAAAACTTTAACAATTCATAAGGGGCAAAGAAGCCTGTGGAATTTAATTGTCTGCTTGCCTATGACACAGAAAATAAATGGAATTTCAGGAGAAAAACAAAATATTAGTAATAGTATATTAGTAGTATTGATGCTCTAATTAATAATGATACAATAAAATGTGAATGCACTGAAGGAAACAGGAATGAAAGGATAATGGCACCAAATATATTAGATTTTTTTTTTAAAAAAAACAACCCTTTGTTTCAAAATCCAATAGGGGGAAATAAGAACTCAGTAAGGCATGATAAACTGCCTGGCAAAGCAGGAAACATATACAGAAATAGGGGATAATGTAACATAGACATGCTAGAAAAACTGCAGGTGAAATAAATTCACATTACTTAATTTATTTTCTCTAACTAGAGGAGGGGGGAAATTGATTCACTATCTAATTCCACATGAAGACAAACACAGAGACACAGAACAAATGAAGAATTAAATCCCACAGGTTCCACATGTTAGTCTGTTGCAGCAAAAACAATGAAGTACCTTGTGGCATCTTAAGGATGAACAAATTTTATCCTGGCCTAGGGTTGGAGACAGAGATGGACCAGCCCCCCCCCCCCCCGCCCCCGGTACCTATTCAATGGTCTAGAGAAATGAAACTCAAGGCTTTTTTTGGGTGTGTGTGTGTTTTTGCAGGACACAAAATAAGTCTCAACATCTCCTGTACCTCTTAAACATGAGTAATTAACAAAACCTCATTTTGGAGCAGGTTCAATTAAGTTGTCTTTTGATAAAAGCCCAATTCAACTGGAGAAGCAACAAAATTGGACTCAAGTGGCCCAATTCTGCAAGGCATGCCCCTACAATTTCTCTGTTTTGTTCAGTATTGCCAGTAATTGGCAGCGGTCTATCAGTCTCAGCTCACCTGGTATTAGAGGTTATTTTATCTGGAGATACCAGGGATTGAACATGGAATCTTTGACATAGAAAGTATATGCTCCACAAACAAGACATGGCTACTCCCACAAAATATTATCTTCTGGTTTGCCTCTAATAATGCATCATGTTGAAAGCAGCCCCCAGTGACCATGTTGGCTGCTGTCTTACACAAGGTATATGTCCTACACTATCATCCTCCCTACTCTTTTCTCTGCTGATACTTAAGGTGAGGAGAGAACCACTGTTTTCCCCTCAAAACACCCTAATACAGATGTTGTTTTGCAAACCCTGGTACAATATATGGCTTCTCCAGGTAGGGCTGGAAACATTCCTGTCTGAAACCCTGGAGAGCCACTGGTGTTGACAATTCCTGGACTAGATGGGCAGGCAGATTCCTATGTTTCTTCCTATGTTTCTAGTTTGACTCCTGCGTTCCCTATGGCTGAAACAAAAGGTAGCACTTTCTCATTTGAAGGAATTCAAAGCTGGCTGTGGTAGTCAGAGAAAATCTCATCATTTGTGGAAATGGAGACCACACAACATCTTGGGGTTAGATCTAGATACAAGAATTGTTTTCCCTCTCTCAAAACACTAGAACCCAAAGGGGTCATCCCATGAAGCTGATCAGTGAGAGATTCAGGACAAGTAAAAGGAAGGACGTCTTCACACAGTGCATGATTAAATTATGGAATTCACAACCGCAAGTTGTGGTGATGGCCACCAATTTGGATGGCTTTAAAAGGGGGTTGGATAAATTCCTGGAGGAGAAGGCTATCAATGGCTACTAGCCCTGATGGCTGTGTGCTACCTCCATTATCCAAGGCAGTAAGCCTGTGTACACAGGTTGCTGGGGAACAGGGGTGGGAAGGCACTGTTGCACCGTGTCCTGCTTTATTGGTCCCTGGCTGACAGCTGGTTGGCCAATGTGTGAACAGAGTGCTGGACTAGATAGACCTTTGGTCTGATCCAGCAGAACACTTCTTATGTTCTTAATAGATCCCTGGTCTCATGTTAATATGTGGCAGCCATGGGGAAAGCTTAAGTCAAGAATTTAGAATCAATGGTCTGGGGGCAAAGATGGCCCTCTGCAGGTCCCAACCTGCACCTCAGAAGACCACACTTCCTTCCCCCTAACCTTTGGTTGTGTGGTGTTTTCTCAGCTTTAATGCATTTTTCCTCCATTATAAAAAGTCAAAACGCCTCTAAGGCTTAGCTACATGCAATAAGAGGCGTAAGTTAAAACATGCTGGTATTTTGGTCCTGTTCCCCTCTTTGCCTGCAACGCTGCCCACCACTGGAACGTGACCCCTGGGAATCCAGCCTTCAGGTTGGGGAAAAAAGAGGTTCTGCAGACCTTGCCTAAGGCACATCACCTTCCTGCCTCTTCACCCTCTGCCAAGCTTCACCCTGCCTCTGCTGGCAGGGCATGAAGATGGGCATCATCTTCATGCCCTGCCATGAAATAGGCCTCCTCCATTTAGTTTTGAACACATCACTACTAAATCACATTTAGAGTGGTTTACACAACCATAGCATGGCTGCATCGAAGTTTCTATAACGTGTATAAAAAGACAAGCAATAATGCCTTTATTGGCCCATAGGTCAATAAACAACAGGACATTTCTCACATAATGTGCCATTATGGTGCTTAAAGGAGCACGTTTAGAACATTAAAGATTGAGTCATTAGGCTCAGTGATTGCTTTGCTTTGTGCTTAGAGCCAGTTTAATAGAGTGGCAGTTGAATGATTAAATATGATGATTGATGTTTGTGGTTGTTTGTCTTTTGTCACTTCCCAATGTGTAAACGCATTCAGTCTTAACGCTTGATAAATGAGTAACTGTTTTTAATTGTTTATGGAAATAATCAAGAAGTTTTAGAACAAATGTTTTATTTATTTTTTAACCCTTATATAACTCATGCTATTTTCCTGCCTCCTCCAGAAAACTTATTAGTAATGTAGTAACTTCTTTAAGAAGCCCCTTATTTTATGGCAAACTGATGGGACATTTTTTTCTGTATCTTACTTCATGTTGTAGTATTTCATTGTTTGTACCTTTAAAGGCTAAGCTAACACCTGAGATAGTGCACCCCACTTTGATTTCCGGCTCATTTTATTCATTTTAACATTTTTAAACCATTGTCTTTGCAGATTCTGGGATAGTGTAGAAGGACATGTCTAGACAAGGCATTATCCTGGGTATTGTCCCTGTGCATCTAGATGACAGGGGATCCCGGGAGCAGAGAGGGGTGATTGCTCCATTTCCCCAGGATATTGGCATACACTTTTTTTGTAGTTTTTCCTGCAGTCCCGGGATAACCCCGAGGACCGTAGGGGGTGTGGCTGCCCCTCCCAGTTTCTTCCCTCTTCACTGTAAGTAGCAAGGAACATGAGAGGGTAGGAGCCAGGCTGGTGTTAGTCCAAGGGCATCAGAGTTTGGGGAAAGCAGGGTCAGGGCTTATTTTTCTAAAAAAAAAAAAGAAAGAAGAAAACTTACTTTTTTGCTGGAGTGCAAGTGTGCTCCGGCTCCTGACTATTTTTTAAAAAATATGGCAGTTGCAACGTTCTGCTTCCTCCCTGGATGTCGCACGCTACGTGTGAACCCAGGGGGAGGATCTCACAATCAGCATATCGTGAGATCCTCCCCCTCCCTCCCTCCCCTGGTCTAGACATGCCCAAAGTATGCTGAGAACAATACAGTAAAAATACTAACATCCTATCACA
The DNA here is from genome assembly GCF_023053635.1 of Elgaria multicarinata webbii. Taxonomy (NCBI): domain Eukaryota; kingdom Metazoa; phylum Chordata; class Lepidosauria; order Squamata; family Anguidae; genus Elgaria; species Elgaria multicarinata. Next base: position 21,052,574 of record NC_086184.1, on the reverse strand, counting down.
GACAAAACCAGGAAGCAAATACAACAGGACAGAAGACAACCAACTGAATGCCTGTGTAAACAAACAGCAAAATGTTTTGAGCTTGTGCCGAAACGATTGCAGTGTTGTGCCTCCATGAGAGAGTATTTCAAAGTCAGGCCACAACCAAGAAAGCTCTCTCCCTTGTTGACACATAATAGACTTGAGGTATTCTGCACTCAGAACATCATCATCATCAACAGAAGCAGAAATAGAAGACAACACTTCCAGGAGCTTTCAAGAGTGCTGTTTTAGGAGATAAAAAGGAATTATTTGTTACATTTATACCCCACCTTTCCTTCAAGGAGTTCAAGGTGGCATAAATGGAATGTTGTTCCCCCCCCCCCCTCACATTTTTTCCTTACAACAACTCTGTGAGATACATTAGACAGAGAGAGGAGAAGAAAGGAGGGAGGAAGAGAGAGGGATCCCCCCCCACACACACACAAAATAGCCATTGAGCTTCATGGCTGAGTTGGATTTTAACTAGGTTCCCCAGTCACAATCTGATATTCTAAACACTATAGCACACTGATTCCCAACAGTGCAGATTAAGTAAGAGACCAAAAGACAAGGAGCCTGTTGGCACAGATTATGGAAGATCTGAACCAAGATCCTCCCCTCCTCTACAACCTGCAAGTCATGATTGGCAGGCTTCTTCTTTTTTAATATGGTATCTAGTAGTCACAGGTGATCAGTGGTGATTGAAGCAGTCTCCAAGCAGCTAAGGGCTAAAAAGAGACACTACATTAACGTTTAGCATGAAGGTGAAACAGACTTCTTTTTTTACTCCAGTTTCAAGCACATAGGGGCCTTAACTGTCAGGGTATGGATTTTTATTGTCCAGATTTTTGTGACAACCAGAGCTGAGGCAAGTCTTGAGGAAGATTGCATCAGGCTAAGTCATTGCATCAGCCAATGTCAAGGGTTAATTGACAATTGGGATATGGTGTTAATTAGGGGTGTGCACGGACCCCCCGCTCCGCTTCACTTGCAGATCCGCCATATTCGGAGCGGGCCGCTTTACCCCGCCCCCGCTCCGCCCATTTCCGCTCCACTCCACTCGGAGCTCCGGATCCGGATCGGAGCTCCGTTTTTTCCCCCCAATAGGGTTGCATTGAAAGCTAAAAAAGTAAACAACTTTTTTTTCTGTTCAAGTTAGAAACCTCACGTTTGGCATCTTGACACCTCATGGGGGTATACACACACACGCCAAGTTTCAAGCCAATCCCATCATTCCCTGATTTTTGGGGAATTTTTGAAAATTGGGCACCCCATTCAGACCCCTTTCCATAGCTCCGTCAATTTGCAAGTTAGAAACCTCAAACTCACCACCATGAAAGCTTATCCATGTCTCCACACGCATTCCAAGTTTCAAGGCAATCCCATCATCCCCTGATTTTTGGGGAATTTTTGAAAATCGGGCACCCCATTCACACCCCTTTCCATAGCTCCGTCAATTTGCACGTTAGAAACCTCAAACTCACCACCATGACAGCTTATCCAGGGATACACATACGCCGCACGCCGAGACTCAAGGCAGTCCCATCATCCCCTGTTTTTTGGCGGGGCTTAAACCTGCAGACCTCTCAATGGGGCCATTTCAAAGGAAATCCCAACATGCCATGAATTGGGGAGGAGATCAACCTATATGAATCTTCTTCCACACTTGAAAAATGGATTTGGAACTTGAGCACAGGAAGGACTTCTCCCCTGAGTCAAAGCCAGACACACACAACATCCCTGCAAGGCGGGCAGGGGAGGAGAGAGGGAAGGCAGCAGACATTTCTGGGGGCATAAGGAAGTGAGCCAAGGATAAGCCAGTAATGCATATAAAATGGAATAAATAAATAAATAAATAAATAAACGAAGGAGGGGTGGAATTAAAAGCAGCAGTGTTGCTGAATAAACAACAAGAAGAACTTTTAAAAAAGGCTATATCTGTCTTTTACCAGTAATAGGGGGATGTGCCCGGGGGAGAGGGAAGCAGCTGCCAGTTCAACTCAAGACAGCCATTGCTTTACCAAGAGCTCTGAGGTAAACGCTCACTTCAACTCATAATAGGCATCGCTCCACCACTAAGAAGTAAACGCTCACTTCGACTCGTGATAGGCATTGCTCCACCGTTTTACTCTCTTTGGAAGGCTCTGATGGCCTTCCAGTGCAGGAGAGAGTGGGGGCACGTCCACGATGAGATGCCCTAGGGGAGCTCATCCCCTTGCACCACATCTTTTCAGTTGTTCCCCAAAGTTAGGGTGGGTAGCAGTGCTCTCTTATTCTTGGCTTAGTATATGATTTCAGGTTGTGTTTGTGCATTTGGTGGGGCTACTTGTTAAAAACACTGGGAAAAGTCCGTTCAGATGAAGAAAGAGAAGTTTCCCAGAATCCCAAGTTACCCGTTTTGCCTATGCCCTCCTCTAACTTTGGGATCATGTGATCATGACCGGGAGCTGACTCTGCCCCTCAGCCCTTTGAAAAAGGTATTTTTCCCGCCGATTTTTTAAAAAATATAGCACGCGACCCGCACGACGCAGAGAGGTGAGAGTAGTCTCAAAATGACCCCCATCCACGACTCTCTGTGCACAAGAATTTCCAGAACGATAGCTTCAAAAACAACCTAGTTATGCACGATTATTTCCCGCAATGCAATCCTATGGCGAAATGTTTTCAAGATGGCGATCGGAGCGCTCCGCCTGAACTAGGAGCTCCGAAAAATGGTCGCTTCTCTTCGCCTTGCTTCTAGTGGTCCGCGGTCCGCTTCTACTCCGCCTCTGGGTAAGGCGGAGCAGGCCAATCCGCTACTGCTTCTCCGCTCCTAATCGGAGCGGAGCACATGCCTAGGGTTAATTGATTGATTGAATCATGTGATCTGCTATATCTGTATATAAAGAGTGTCTGTACAGTTTGTAAACTCTCTCCTGTGTGATGTATTTCTGAACGTGGTACGTTTCGTGAGTATTGATTGTATGTCTTGATCCTGCAAATATCTACCTCAAAGTAAATGTTATATTCGTGTTTACTGAACCTGTTGTAGTGCTTTATTCCTAATTCTGTGGAGCATTCATATTATTCCTGCTATAAAGCTAACTCAGTATCCTGGAAACATCAGCTGAAACTCTGCTATCTACAGGCTTTGCTTCCAACTGAGCTGTGTTGAGCCAGAGAAGAGAAGTCAGTAGCTTCTAATAGTTTTTCTCCAAGCTCAGATTGTTTGCAATCCCTGACATTAACTGGATTGGGACAACTATGTGCAAATTGGGGGGAGTTATGCAATGTCACCCAGCAAATTTTTCATCTTACCCCCCCCCCCCACACACACATAGGGAATAAAGAAAAGGAGGACTCAATTAGCATGAAATAAGTTTGTTCTTAGTCTGGAGAAGACTGAGGGGAGACATGAAAGCACTCTTCAAATACTTGAAAGGTTGTCACACAGAAGAGGGCCAGGATCTCTCCTTGATCATCCCAGAGTGCAGGACATGGAATAATGAGGCAGGGTCTTGCTATTTACTGTTTTACTCTGTACAGCACCATGTACATTGATGGTGCTATATAAATAAATAATAATAATAATAACTTACAGGAAGCCAGATTCTAGCTGGACATCAGAAGAAGCTTCCTGACTGTTAGAGCACTACAGCAATGGAACTAATGTCCTAGGGAGGTCTTGGGCTCTCCCACCCTAGAGGCATTCAAGAGACAGCTGGACAAACATCTGTCACGGATGCTTTAAGGAGGATTCCTGTATTGCACAGGGGGTTGGACACAATGGCCCTTCCAACTCTATGATTCTAAAGCACCTTTTCCTTTATCCCCTGGATTTATGGGGACAAAATCAGCTGGTAAGAACTCATCTAATTCACACTTCCCTTATGAATATGTGAGTTCTGTTACCATTTGGTATCTACAGTTCTCCAAGTTGTGTATATTAGTAGAGGTAATGCTCCAAAATTCATATTAGGTAACATTGTTCGCAAAGAAGTGTATAAGACAAGGTTCAGTTCAAGGAAGTTCATGCAAAAGCAGTAGTGATGAAACACATAAAGGGTTAAAGCAAAGGCAATCAATCCAGTCTAGGGAGTTAGACAAAGAAGGAGTGGTCAAACACAGTTAGGCAGTCAGGTACATACACAATCCAGTATCAGAGTCAAGCAGAAATCCAAGGCCTGTAGCATGGGTTCAAGTATCAGAGTTAAGCAATAAAAACTAGTAAGACATTCTTTCCAGCAACTGCAAAGCTTTTAACCACAAAGGCTGCTGAGCCCCACCCAGGCTCAGCTGTTGTCCATGAGAGCTCTCTGGCCAGAGCCTCATTCCAGAAGAGTCACTTCCTCCTGAGGAGACCTTCTTTGTAAGTGAGCATTTCTTCTTACAGCAGCCCTACTGCTTGAGATGATGACACTCTTGAGGTTTAGGGGGGTTGTTCAGCATCTGCCCCAGAGCCAGAATCCCTTTGACAAGGAAGGGCCTGCAGCACCTGGTGAAATTCCCTCTTCATCCCAGCAGTTAAAGCTACAGGAGCCCTGCCCTCTTTTGTATCTGATCAAAAGGGCAGGCCTCCTGCAACTTTAACTGTTGTGATGAAGAAGGAATTTCACCAGGTGCTGCATGCATACAAATGACACCTGGTGAAATTCCCTTTTCTATACAACTGTTGAAGATACAGGAGCCCTGTTCTCCTTTCCATATGGTCAACCTAATCTCCTCGGGAAGGCCCAGGCTCCTCCTGGTCTAGTGCCAGCGACCGATCTTTTGTGACCTCAGTTTCTGGATGCTCCAGTTCTTCCTCTGAGTATTCCTCTAGTGAGGGCATGAGAGTCCATCTCTAATTAAGGCCAGCCTCTATCTCTCAGATTAAACTATTTCAAAAGGCTCTTTTGAGGATCAAATCAGAGTGGGGACTATTTTTTCCAGCATGAGATCTTTGGAGGGGAGGTGGGTGAATCCATACCTTCATTTTTCCTTCCTGTGCAGCAACATAGGGTAAACATTTTTGACAGCTTCATCAAAATGAACTGACTGATATATTCTGTCCCAAATCCCTGTTATGAAAGAGATGATTTGACTTGGATGGTCTTGGACCACTAGGAACAGTTCTACCCCTGCTGGTATACACAGCAGGTGTAATTTGTATGCCTGCAGCACCTGGTAAAACTCCCTCTTTGTCACAACTGTTAAAGCTACAGGTGCCCTGCCCTCTTTTGTATCTGGTCACTCTAGTATAGCTCCTGTAGCTTTAATTGTTGTGATGAAAAGGGAATTTCACCAGGTGCTGCGTGCATACCAATGCCACCTGCTGAAATTCCCTTTTCAATACAACTGTTAAAGGTACAGGAGCCCTGTCCTCCTTTCCATATGGTCACACTACACATGGTGCTCATTAAAAACAATAACAACAACAACCATTCATTTTAGTACGAAACCTGTGTATAATAAATGCCACTGCTGTCTACCAACTGCTCGCTATGACTTAAACACCAACTCTGCCCTTCAGAAAATGGACTAGTTCAGCTCAGACAGAATCCATCTACTTTGACTCTTTGACTGTTTACTCTGAACCCAGGACAAGCACTAAACATCTGAGGCTTTGTGCCTCCCCCTGACTATTATGGGAATTTTTAAAAATACTATAACCTTCATTGTTCTAAAAATGACAGAAGCCAAAAGGTGTTCCTAAGAAATCCACAAAGTTTCAGGGGTATAGACACAGGGGTTTATGTGGAAGGGGAGTTCTCAAATGTGTTGGGTGGGTGTGATTTCCATCCCCCTTGCCTCCCAACTGAGTTTTTCGCAATTTGCATTAAAAATGCCTCACATGGGAGGAAAATTGAAAGTTTAAGTAGGTTGACCAACTGTCAGGATTTACCCGGATTTGTCCTGGTTTTTGTTCTTTCCATGGTGTCAGGGGGGATTTTCTATAATTTTCAATAATGTCCTGGAATGACACACCTTCCCCTTTAAGGCTGCCATTAGCATGGCAGGAGGGAATGACATGCTTTCTTGAGGCACATCATTCCCCCACCCGAGCTCCAATTGAGGTCTTAAAGGGGAAAGTGGGTCATTCGTGGACATTATAGAAAAGGCCCCAATTGGAGTGGATGGTGGTGGTGCAGAATGAAATCCTTTCCCCTCCTCCACTCCAATCGGGTTTTTTAAGGTGGCGGGGGAATAACGTACTTTCTGCAGGACTCAGAAAGCTGCTTCCCTACACACACACTAGGTGTCCTCTTTTTTGGTTTCCCAAATATGGTCACCCCAGTTTAAGGATAACGGCAGGGGTAGGGAGTTGTAATGATTGAAAACCAGTTTAAGTCTTCTTTCATATTGAAGCCCAGTGGCCCTGGGAAAATAAAAGCCAACAAAAAGGAAGAACCCTACAGGATGTGCCAAAAAACCCAAAAGCAAAGACATAGGCCCTGTTCAGAAGACACCTTAAACTATGGTGGTTAAGGCTTTAACTATGGTGGTTGAGGCTTTAACCACGTTGGTTTAAGTTGTCTTCTGAACAGGGCCATAGAAAGGCAATGGAAGAATGGCCATCTCATAGTCCCATCCTTGGCCTCCCACCAAAGTACAGTGATTGGAGTCCCTGGTAAAATGGGCCCTCAGATTAGAAAGTGGACCTTTCAGTCAGTCAACCACACTACCTCTTTCCCGTTGCACATAATCACAATGTTTAGAAGAAATGGAACCAAAAGGTGCTCTTTGCAGGAGACATCTCCAAGTCAGTGTCTCCAAAAGATGAGTTGCTAACTAAACCTCATTCCAGAGCAGATTCAATTCTATTGGCATTAGAGGGAAGCCCAGTTCACCTTGGGAAGCTACAGGACTATACAGAAATGCCCCAGTTCTGCTCAGGCTTTGTGGTTCATCCAAACCAAATGCACATCTTTAATAAATGATTTGCTCCCTTTAGTTACTACTGAGTTAATGGAACACTCTCATTATTCAAATGCTTGGTTTGCTTTATCTGCAGGATGTGATGATACAGGAACGTGTCATTTCATACTAGGAGAACAGACCCATTCAGGACATTTATAACTGCTAATACTTTTGATTCCTGTGGACTGTAGTATATCCACAAACAAAACAGTAAGTATTACCCTTACTGCACCTTTTATTATATTAAAAAACTAGTTCATGTTCCACAGTGTGAGGCTACTGATCTCTTCCATCGAAAGAAAATAGACATGTCACATTGCCAGTGAGTAATCTGCAAGCTAATCATCCATAAGAATCAACTTGTCAAGAGGAAAGTTAAAAGTGAGATCCAGCCTACAACGTCTAAGCTGCATGAGTGTCCCAACGGGGATAATTAGTTCTGCAAGAATAATCTTCCAGCATAACAGAACAGTCCCTCCCCACACCCTGCCATTCTCACTAGACCAAACATCTTTTCATTGCTGTCTGAGAAATGGGAATATTTAGTGCCGGTGCCACTAATCAGTTGACTTAAATATAGGCACATCAAATAATTCAAACACATCAGAGGTTGTGTGTGTGTGTGTGTACATGTATTTGCAAGAGTGGAAGCATTTTAAGATGGAGTTGTTTGATAACTGCACTGAGTTTACGTTTGATACTTTGTGTTACATAAAATGTCACTTTACGGTTCTTACATGAAGAGGTCTACATTGGCACACCTGCTAGTGGTGAATGCTTACACTTGATGATCTAAATGGGGGGAGATTCCTTTAACAAATGCTACTCTGCCGCGCCCAGCACAGCCTGGGCGCGGGGAAGCAAATTGCGGGTGGGGGTGGAATGAGGTGGTGTGGACGCCAGCCATTGGCTGGCAGGTCGCACCAAAGGAGGAGGGGAGGGGATTCAGAGCCTATTTAAAGGCTTGCGCCCCTCCTCTCATCCTCTTTTCCAAAGCAGCTGCCGAGATCCTTCGATTGATCGGCAGCTGTGGAAAGGTGCGGCGCAGGAGCGCGAAGATCGACCTTTACCTGGACGCCGGGAAGTAGGACGTGCCTCGAGGAACGATCATCCCGGCGGCTCTCTTCTGGCCGATAGGCCCAGGTTTTTTGGGGGGGGGAACCGCCTCCTTCCTTTGCCTGTTTACAGCGAGTTTAAATCCAGTGCAATGAACCTTCCGCCTCAGGTGTTGTTGGTACACCTTGGAGGCAATGATCTGGGTTTATTGAAGGGTAAGGCCCTGATCCTACAGGCTGCCAAGGACTTCCAGGCCATACGGTCCATGTGGCCTGGAATAGTTATTGTTTGGTCCTGCATCATTCCTAGGCTAAATTGGAAATGGGTTAGCGACCCGCGTGCCATTGAACGTGCTCGTCGCAAAGCCAATGGGGAGATTTATAAAGAATTATTACAACATGGGGGTGTAAGTATTCAACACCCCTTAATCAGGCCAACGTGGAGGGAGCTTTATAGGGCTAATGGGGTTCATGTATCAGATCTTGGAAATGATCTATTCTTGATGGATTTGCCTAGGGGCCTTCAGGAAGTTACTTTGGCTAGGTGGCGTGATGGCAGTGACTAAGTAGGAGGCTTGCCACTCCCAATGGCGGGTAGGTGGGCATCTGCACTTGTTAAGGTAGGTGAACATTCCAAGGCACCAATGGGTGAAGGATAACGCCTGAGGTTCAGCAGCTCCAAGCCCTGCGGTCCAGCAGCTGAAATAGGGCTTATCCTTGAGGCCAACCTTTCTCACCCACTCACAGCCTGGCGGCAGGAGGAGGGGTGACACCGGAAGGCCTACCACCCCCAAAGGGGGGAGCCAAAGGGGTGGCGATCGATACTCGCCGTCCCTTAGGCTCGGAATGTCTTGCCCTGATTCAGTAGCGGCATACACCATGATAGGTTGATGCCTGCTTAGGTTTTCCCTATCCAGATCCATCAAATAAATGTTGGCCCTTTGTTTAAACCCAGCTATATTGTGTCGCCTCGTTATTTCCACACTACACCTTCTCGCAATATTACGTTTCAGTCAGGCATCGCTTACCCAAATCATTCCCATTGAGAACCATAAAGAACAAAATTGTACAAATAACCCAATGTACATTTAGACCACAGCCCAACATGAAAATCACTACACGACACTTGGAGGCTGCATCACCTGTTTCCTGGGAAGAACCTCATGACAAGTGGGAGACCAATTTTTTCACTCCTCCCTGCCACAAACAACTCTGATAAGTATTTTGAACAAGGATTTATCCCTCTCTCAAAATACTAGAATCTGGGGTCACACCATGAAGCTGATCGGTGGGAGATTCAGGACAAATAAAAGGAAGTACTACTTCACACTGTTAAATTATGGAATTTCACTACCACAAGATGTTGTGATATCCAACAATTTGGATGGCTTTAAAGGGGGTTGGATGAATTCCCGGAGGAGAAGGCTCTCAATGTGTTACCTCCAGTATCTGATGCAATACGCCTGTGTGCACCAGTTGCCGGGGAACATGGGTGGAAGGGTGCTGTTGCACTATGCCCTGCTTTGTTGGTTCCTGGTCAATAGCTGGTTGGCCACTGTGTGAACAGAGTGCTGGACTAGATGGACCCTTGGTCTGATCCAGCAGAACTCTTCTTATGTTCTTAACTTGTGCCTACAATTTCTTTTCTCCCTTCTCCCAGTCCCCCTTTCCTTTTGTGTTGTTTCTTTCTGATTGTAAGCCTGAAGGCATGGCCTGTCTTAATATTAATCTTTGTAAGCTGCCATGGAAATCTATTTTTGGTTGGAGAACAGGGGTTTAATGATGTAAATAAATAAATAAAGCCATTTCATATAGTCTGTAGCCATCTCTTCCCACCTCTGATGACTTCCACATGTCCATCAGCTCTGTCTACACTAAGCCTATGCTATACAAACTGCATGTGTGTAGGTTTCTTCATGCAATTGAAGACCCTGCCTTTTGCGCTCATCTAGGAACTATGCCCACAGAACTAATGCTGATAGAGACTGTAGATAGGAACAGTGACCCCAATCTCACTTTTCCCTTCAACGTATTGACATTCACTGTGTTTTCAGACTCTCTTGAAAAAAAGAGAAATACTGAATGCTCTCCACAGTTCTACATTGCTTTCCTTTTACTGAGGCCATGGCTAGACCAGGCCTATATCCCGGGATTGTCCCAGGATCATCCCTGTGCATCCAAATGACACAGAGGGGATCCTGGGAGCAGGCAGGGATGACCCCTCCATTTGCCTCGGATAATTCTTAGGTCTAGCTAAGGCCTACGTCATCACAGTATTAATGATATCGCAGGGCTGCTATCAAAGGTTGGCATGGTTGGAGACTTGCTAAGGGCCCACAGCCCAGCAGGGGCCCCACTGACAAGAACCCCATGGTTTTCCTCACCATTGCAACCTGTGTGTTCATCTTTCTCTTGCTTAGCCAACAAAAGGGTGGTGAGAAGGTTGAGTAGTAGATGCCACTGGCTACTTGCTCACTAGCTCTCTGCCTGTCAAGCAAGCAAATAGTAGAAATGATGAGAAAGAGTGCTTAACAATAGCAGATGGTGACAATGACAGTGAAAAGGTAGGCTCAATAGGGAGGAGCTATTGAGGATGGCTTACCCAAGCCCCCCCCCCCCCACAAAAAACAAGCAAACCCTGGGGCTGGCACTGGAATACAACTTTAATTTGGACTGCACAGAACTCAGGATAGCAAAGCATCGGATAAGCAACATTTCTGTCCACACTAAAAATCTGCTGATAGCTCCTGAAATTAAATAAGGTTCTATTGTCAGTAGAGCTGGCTCAAAACGATAAAGGCAAATCCCAAAAAATGCAGGTGGAATGCATTCTGATGGAAATCTATTCCCTTTTTCTAAATGGGCAGCACTGGGAATGTATTCCTCCTGCAGGATTCAAAGCTGGACCAGCAATCCATGAATTCAGTGTGCAAACTATGGATTTCCTGAAAAAGTGGTGGGGGAAGAACAGAGGTTTCCAGGTTCCCAAGTTCAGTTTCTAGGCCTTGGCAACAGAATTCAGGAGCTGGAATAATCCTAAACAAAGCAATTTTAGTGTGTCTTGCTTCTTAAATAATGTAATTACATATATGGAAGACACACAGGAGCTTGGATATGTTGATGGGCTCTTAAGGCACTTCTAATCAGGTCAAGGAACAGTCCAATGATCCAAATGCCACCAAGGAAAATGTCTACTGGCAAAGACTCAGGGAGAGTTGAAAGGTTCTGTCATTGTTAGGCTTTCATTCGATTTTTATTTTCCCCCCATGAGCTTCAGGAATTGCCATAGGGAGTTTTCCACAGCTCTCATCAGTTATATAAAAACAGAGAGTCAAAGATGCATAATTCATATCACCGAAGTGACATGTTTATTAGGCATAACCTCCAGCCTTGGATTATTTGAATGCCTTGAATTTCAGAAAGAACATGGTCTACCCTCTGTGAAGTTGAAAATACGTGGCCAGGATCCAAAGACCCGTGAACGTAGTGCCATGTAGGAATTTCATTTCTGTTCGCAAAACACTGAGAAACCCCAAATGTGAACACGTTTCCTTGTTTCTGAAATGTTTCCTTGTTTCTGATGCTGCAAGCCTTTCCACATTTCCCCCCCCCCCCCCATAATGGATGCATACTCACACTTTAATAAATGTGGCGAAAGTGCACATTTTGGATGTGCAATTTTAAAAATGTACATTTTTCCCCAATTGAAAATTTGCGTTTTCCTGTTTGTGGAAAGTGATAGAGTTGAACTGAGCTTTGAGGGGGAATTTAGGGAACCCTGATGAAATTAAGCATTTCATGTTGGTCCATTCCTAAGTCCATGAGACCAAAAGGGATTTGTATCCTCCCCTCCACATGCATGCACACACACCAAAGTCCCACCTGCCTACAATGTAGTGGGATGCATTGATAGTGTGTGTGTGTGTGTGCATGTTCACACATTGGTTTAAAGAAAAGAAAAACATTTTGTTGAGTTCTAACCCCAGAGATCCACCATTTTGCTAACCACAGAGGTCTTAGCTAGACCTACCTTTTACCAGGCAATGGAGGAGTGAAGATCTCACGTTAGATTAATGTGAGATCCCTCCTCCGTTTACATGTAAGGCTTGACGACCTCAGGAAGAAAGGCATTGGCCCACCATTTTTAAATTTTCTTAAAGCGACGGCACCCCACAAACGCTTGTGCACTGAAGGTAAGTGGTTTTTAAAATTTAATTTGGTTTCCCCGCTCACCCCACCCTAACCCCGATGGGCGCAGCGCTCCTGTGCGAGTAATTACCTGGAGCGGGGTCTAGCTGTGGAAATGGGCCACACGTTCCACGGTCTCAGACTCAGCCCGGGACCACAGAAAAAGTGGTCCCAAAGGGTAGGGACACACAGGCACGATCTTGGGGTTTGCCCCAGGATATAGCCTGGTCTAGCTAAGGCCAGAGTCTGAAGATTTGTCTGAACAGCCCTTGTGTTTCTCTGTGGTTAGCACTAACCACAAGCTTTGCTGTCGCACACAACACTTTAAGCCATGGTTTTTGCCACTGGCCCTGCTGCAGACAATCCAACTCTGTTTACTGAGTGAGCAGGGTTTGGCAAAACACATTGCACAAGACACCTTAAACCAAAAGGTTTTGCTGCCTAACCAAAAGCCTTAATCAGCAGGGTTTAAGGTGTCTTCTGAACAGGCCCTGTGTGTGTATGTATACATATTTGTGTGTCTGCATGTGTGTGTGGTAAGAACATTTTGACAAGTAAAGCTATTACCTAGAAGGGTCATGGGCTTTCCCATGCTGGGTATCTTCAGGCAGAGGTTAGACAGCCATTTGTTGAGGGTGCTTTAGATCTAGATTTCCAGAACCAAGAAGAACATTATACTAGACAAGACCATTTTAGGATTCTACGAAATTAGGGCCTAATCTATACCAAGCAGGATATAGCACTATGAAAGTGTTCTATGGTCTGTGTCAATGGGCCCCAACAGTTGTCGTGCACTGCAATACTGCTATAAAGCAGTACTGTGGCTCCTGCCTTTCATAAACTGCTTTCATACTGCTTTCATAGTACAATATCCTGCTTGGTGTAGATTAGGCCCAGTTATCAACATTTGAGATAAGCAAAATGTTTCACTAAAAACAGTGAAAAGGTCTGTGCAGTCCTGGCTTTAATATATGTCGTTTCCAATGAACTGATGTTTTTTTTTCAAATGTGAGTTTTTTGTACTGCTTTCTCAAGAGCAGAAGTTTTCTCAGGTAGATTAAACCTATCAAAATAAACGGTTCCGCTTTTGTTAGATTCATCTGTCACCAGCGGAATAGGTCCCAATGTTCAATGAAAATCAAAGTGTATCTCTGTATCTTCCTTTCTCTGTTCATTCTCTTTGCTGTGAACCACTACACACAGTGGTTCCCAGTGGGGCTAGAAAAAGAAAAAAGAACAAGATCTCTCAGTTGTCCATCAACTGCTCACAGCCAGAACACAAAGTGATGCCCGTCTACCCCCAGCCTCAGGAAAGGAGAAGACTAGCCAGGGAGGCGGAAGTGCCAGGTCTGATTGTGACCTCAGCTGGAGAAAGGGAGATAGTGGCACAGGGAATGCACCAGAGGGAAGCAAGGTGTGTGTGTGTGTGTGTGTGTGTGTGTGTGTGTGTGTGTGGAGGGAGAGAGAGAGAGAGAGAGAGAGAGAGAGAGAGAGAGAGAGAGAGAGGAGTCTAGAAAGCAAACTGATGAAGGAAGGCGGATAGGAACAGAAATGCATTTGGAAACATTTTTGCAGAGATCTGTGAGAAAAGGTTTAGAGCGTTTTGACTATTTAGTGAAGGGGCAAAAACATTTTAGTTAGGGATGTGCTAATCAGCAAAATGAGAGCTCATCAAAGTTCTCTGGATTCCATTCTGAAGCATGTTCAAGCTAGTATCAGATTACGAGCTTTGGTTGTTTTTGTTTCCCATATGGAAATCCTTGACTATTTGTGTGTGTGTTCTTTTTTCCATTGTTGTTGTTGTTGTTGTTGTTGTTGTTGTTGTTGTTTATAGCATTTTTATAATGCTCTTTAGCCAAAAAGGTTCCCCATATGGCTTACAAAGTTATATCTTTAGATAGTCTGTGCTCACAGGCTTACCATCTGGGGGGGGGGGGGTGGGAGACATAAAAGGAAATGGACAACCATGGAAATGGACAACAATGGAACCAATTACCTAGGGAGGTTGTGGGCTCTCCCACACTAGAGGCCTTCAAGAGGCAGCTGGACAACCATCTGTCAGGAAGAAGAACATACGAAGTGCCATGGTGGATCAGACCAAGGGTCCATCTAGTCCAGCACTCTGTTCACACAGTGAACCATTAAGGTGCTTTAAGGTGGATTCCTGACTAGATGGCCTTATAGGGTCCTTCCAACTCTACTATTCTATGATTCTATGAAAGGGTATTGGGAAGGAGGGAGGAAGCAAATTTAGGCACTAGATTCTTAGGCAAGATCTACAGCAAGCAAGATAAGACTCTTTGAAAAAGTTTTGAAAACTGTATATGGCGTGTGTTATTATAAACCATTTTAAAGCTGTAGTGTAGATCCTGCCTTAGTTGCAAAGTTCAGCAGGTCCCAGATATGGTGGAAGCGCTGCTGCTCCCTCTCCCTTTGATAGCCTCATAGGGATCCAAACATGATGGAGGGAAGCCTGACTGTTGCTTCCTTTCCCTCTGATGGTCCAAGCAGTTATTTGTGCATCAATTGTGCACATTCTTTCCCCACAGATTACCGTGTATTTCTGCTCATTTTTCAAAAGTATGCATGCTGTCGAACAAATTCATTTTGGTCCGTGAATCACTTTGCAAGTTTGGAAATGTACAGACAGTGACCGCAGATTGCATCCAAGGCAGGATCTATGCTACTGCTTTAAATGACCATTCTGCCACGCCCGGCAAGGCCTGGGCGTGTGGAGGTAATTGCAGGCAGGGTAAGGGAAGAGACGTGCCCAATTTCTATTGGGCGACTATGGGTGGTGCCACTGGGCTGGGAGGGGTTAATGACAGGCCAATAAATAGGCACTTATCCCTCCCAGATCCACTTTGCTCGTGTGGCTCCCTCCTTCCCTCCCTGTAGACAGTGTGAGCTTGCTGGTTGCCATTAGGGGGCCGAGTAGGATTTTTTTACTCTTGTCCTAATTTGGGCATGAGTTTTTTCGCCTACTCCACACTGTAAGACAGTTTGGGAGCATAACTAGGTTTATTGGCATTGCTAGCTAAATTGGGCAGGATCTACACTATTCATTACACCGTTGTTTAAGTGCATTGTTGCGTCCTCCCTTGCTACGTTACAAAATGCAACTTGAGCCCAGTCAATCGAAATACCTTTTCTTCTATCGTTTTACCCCGGCACACTCTTCTTTAGAACGTTCTTCATTATGCTCATACCGGCTCTGAAGTAAACCTCCTTCTTCCGGTGACTCTGAGATAGACCTGCCGGGATAAGCCGGCAGGGAGGCGGGGCGACGCATAGGGACGAGGGAAGCCCTGCAGCGTCTTAAAGGGGCCACGTGCGCCCTGAAAGATAAGCAGTTTTTTTGTCCCCTCTGTCCCCTCTTTCACCGCCCTCCCTCCCCCTCCCCCTCCCCCTCGTCGCATTGTGCCAGCTCTCCCTCCCCTAGAAAAGCCCTCACTTGTCCTAATCAGGAAGCAAAGACCATGGTCACGAGACATGACTTTGAAAGACGGCATTGAATACAACGAAAGGTTGGGGCACATTGTTAGTTTTAAAATGATTTTAACAGAAAGTGGAACGGTTTTAAAAGTCAGAAAAAACGTAACAACAACAGCATCACGTGACTGCTGACGTCATCTCTGCCAACTTGTTACGTTTCATCTAGACAAGTGTAGACGGGCTCTTGGTCATGTTTGATTATTGGCAGGTAGGAACGGGCATCCAAAGGGAATTTTAATGGTGAGCATTCACAGGCACGGTTGC
This sequence comes from Elgaria multicarinata webbii, assembly GCF_023053635.1. Taxonomy (NCBI): domain Eukaryota; kingdom Metazoa; phylum Chordata; class Lepidosauria; order Squamata; family Anguidae; genus Elgaria; species Elgaria multicarinata. Next base: position 21,036,672 of record NC_086184.1, on the reverse strand, counting down.
AGTGACAGGTAACCCCGAGGACTCCCAGTGTTGAGCCTTGTGGTCGGGATGAGAGATAAGGATTACCTCTGAGGCCAACCTTCCTCACCCACCTTAAGCCTTGTGGCCTGGGTTTGGGGGTGACAATTGTGAAGGATAGGGGTGCAAGTCTGTACCTTTAACCTGCTGTTGCTATGAAGGTGTAAGATCTGCCCCTAGGTAGGATCTATGGTCTATTGTTCAAACTGGCTGTGCCAGGCTTTCGTGGCTGCCAGCCAAGGTCATTCTTGTCCCAAGCCCATCCAACTCCCACCAGCACCTGGAGATTATCAGGGCGTTCGACACACTAAACAGGATTCAGCTGTGGGAAAAAGAAGGGGCTTGGCCCTATGGGAGGGGGAGGGGCTGTAGCCCGGGAAGAGCACGGGTTGGTTTATTTAGGTCATGGGACCAGGGGTCCTAAAAAGAGATAAAAAGCTTTATGATGAAGCTTTGCCATCTTCCTTGGTGGCGCGTGTGTTTGACAAGTGGGAAGATCAGGTCCATGGCAACTATGCTATTGCCCAGTGTTAGAAAGGTTTCTTATGTTTTAACATGTGTGGGTATTCTGGATGTTGGCTGGGTGTGGGGTCGTATGAATGCTTCTTGGGGTAATGGGTAAGTATTAGAGCTTTTCCTCACCTTCTCTCCTCACTCCTTTTGTCCACATCCCCCTTCCCCTCCCCCTTCCCTTATCCTTTCCTTTCTTATTCTTTTAAGGTGCTGTTTTACGACCAGCTGAAACTCTCCCCACGGCCTGAGTTCGATCCCAACGGGAGCTGGTTTCAGGCAGCCAGCTCGGGTTGACTCAGCCTTCCATCCTCCAGAGGTCGGTAAAATGAGTACCCAGTTAGCTGGGGGAAAGGTAATAATGGCCAGGGAAGGCAACGGCAAACCACCCCGCTATAAGGCCTGCCAAAAAAACATCAGCGAAAGCTGACGTCCCTCCAAGAGTCAGTAATGACTCAGTGCTTGCATGAGAGGTTCCTTTCCTTTCCTTTACGACCAAGGCCTTACATGTTAGTTTTAGTGATTGCAATAAAGTTGCTTTGGTCCCTAAATGTGTGTCTGTGGTTTATTCCCGTGAACATCTGGCTCGTCCTGGTTGTGGACAGGGCAGGGAGCTGTGTAACTTAGGAGTTCAGGATGTTTGGTCCAGGAGCCTACCCTGCAGGGTTGTCAGGTGGATCCTGACTTCCTTTACAACAATGGAAGGTCTCCCTACCCCATAAGGAGGACTGCCAGTGGGAAGGCGAATAATGCAGCGCTAACCCACTGGCCAAGAATGCTTGCCCTTTACTCAGAAAGGTCTGTAAACAGGCCAGGCTGGAGATCTTTAATAAAATGTGGCCCTGTTTAAACCCAAAGTTCTGTGTGTCGTCTCTTTATTTCTTACATCCAACTCGCAAATGGTTTATAACAATCATGACAACTGTTGGGGCCCAGGACACACGCCGTATACAGTTTTCAAATGGTTCTCAAAGTGTCATATCCTGCTTAGTATAGATCTTGCCCAAGTCCAAAAAGTGCAAACTGGATAAAATCCTGATAAAAAATGAAGTGAATCAGATTTCTCATGCATCTCTCATTGTAGTTGGGAGGAGATTTGCAGCAAGATTATGGGCACTTTCAAGACTAATAAGTAGGATCTGAAAAAGAAGTGGAAGAGGGATGCTTTTGTGTAAGAAAATTGAACCACAAAAATGCTGACATTAAAATCCAAAATATTTCCCAGTGCATGTAACATAGCATGTCTATAACCCGGTTCATAGCATGTCTATAACCCGGTTTCATTTGGGGACACACTAAGCATTTTGAGCTAAACATTATGGCTTAGTGTGTTGTGTGTACCATGACTTAGCGAGTCATGTGAACCATTCCTAACCATGGTGGCTACATCACCATGGTTTAAACACACTCACTAGCCATTTGCTGCAAAAGGGTTAGTGGCCTAACCATGGCTTAGTGTGTTGTCTGAACAGCCCCTATAAATCTACTGGTAAAATGTTAAGAAATTTAGTTATTAGTTGTCCAAAGCTATCATTGACTTACTATGAAGAAAAAGAAGAAAAAGCACTCATTATCTTACCACAGTAAAAATGAGGAAAATAAGGAAATCTATGAAGAAGGATTTAAGCTCAACACAGGCTGAGCCATTGTATTAAAGTCAAGGAGCAATGCAGACTTTCATACCTACTTATTTATACATAACTTGCTTTTTCCTGAGCATTTGAATTGGCTCCTGAAGATACATCTCCCTCATGACTTTAATCCCTTTGTCTGTGAATTAGGAATGTGTGAAATTTCACTACTCTCATCAAAGCTCTTCTAATCACTGCATTTACAAACTCCCCCTCCATTTATTTTTGCCTGTTCTGCAGCAGTTCAAGCCAGAAATCTTCCTTCTATAGAAATGGGGTAATCCTTAAAACAAGCCCACACAACCTATGACCCACCAGATAGTGTCAGGGTGGAAGGGGGTGGAAGGGAAAGATTCCCTATGGAGGGCACACCACTTCCATGTCTACTCACCACATATTACTCGGGTCACTCTTTTCCCAAAAAGAAGGAACCATCCATCCCCTTCCCATTGCCTGGTGGTGGTGGTTAACAAATGGATCAAATCATTTGTTAAAAGAAAGAAAAAGGAACCCATTCACTCCGTCCTCCAGCTTATCCAATATCATGCAAGTAGGGAATAGGCTGGGCCTTCTCCCATATCTGACTGTTTTCCAAATGTTTACTAGAACTTGTTACTGCTGCTAAAAGGGTGCTATCATTTGGGGGCCTGCAGCATCCCCTGTCCAATACCCAGTAGTTCAGACCTAGAAGCACAGTTGTCAAGATGAACACATCCCACCAGGTGTTTGGCACAGACTCCAGTTTGGGAATCCCATTCATGGCTCCAAAATCTACATGTCTATCCCCAGCACAGTTAATAGAGCCAGTGTGGTGTAATGGCTAAAGTGTTGGACTGGGAGTTGGAAGATCCGGGTTCTAGTCCCCACTTGGCCATGGAAACCCATTGGGTGACTTTGGGCCAGTCACAGACTCTCAGCCCAACCTACCTCACAGGGTTGTTGTTGTTGTGAGGATAAAATGGAGAGGAGGAGGATTATGTACACCGACTTGGATTCCTTGGAGGAAAAATATAACTGTTTTTCTGTTTGTGTATTGGCATAGGAAATGTGAATTAGTTAAAGTTGCATTAAAATGCATGCTAAATGAGCATCTCTCCTAAATCCCTCTGTATTTAGTTGTGTAGTTAGGAACGGAAGGATGAAATCCAAAAGTAGTTTGAACTGTACGGATAGACTATATTGTGAATAGGAAATAGTTACTGACATATAAGGAAGAAAGAGCATAGGAAGGAGAAGGCCTTGTTGGTCACAGTTGTTGAGTGCCTTCCCAAAAGATACCCATTTGGAGCCAGTGTGGTGTAGTGGCTAGAGTGTTGGACTGAGAATCGGTAGGTCCGGGTTCTAGTCCCTACTCGGCCATGGAAACCCACTGGGTGACTTTGGGCTAGTCATAGACTCTCAGCCCAACCCTCCTCATAGGGTTGTTGTTGTGAGGAGAAAATGGAGAGGAGGAGGAGGAGGATTATGTACACTCCCTTCGGTTCCTTGGAGGAAAAACGGCAGGATATAAATGCAATAATAAATAAATAAATAAATAAATAAATAAATATATTTGAACTGCTTCTCAGTGAAGTACCTTCAGGGCCCACCCAAGCTAGCCCTCCTGGACAGTAAGGATTATAAGAAGGCTTCCTGTTATGTAGAACTCAATATAAGAATGTATGGATTTTGTTAAATCCTTTCCGTCTTTGTTTCACAGATTGTCAAGCATCCTACCTTCCATTGTCTGCTCATTGAAGGAATTATTTTTTCATAAAAAACAACAACACAGAATTTCATTCTCTTTCCACAATTTGCATTAACATTAATGCATAGTTAATGCATTAATGAGCTTCGGCTATGGGGCGGTATATAAATTTAAATAAATAAATTAATAGTTGCACAAATGCAAAAATCCACATTAGTTAATGTGAATTAACGTGTTAATCGCACACACACACACCCAACCAGGGATAAACTGGTTCACAAGTGTCCAGAATCTGCATGACTCAGAAAAATCCTGTTCATGGCAAAATCTGCAGGGTGGACTCATAGAAATCTAAACTCATTTGAATCCATTGTGGATTTCTCCAACCTCCCTAGCTATAGCAGAAGTTACTTTAAATGTGTTTCTAGCAGCTATGCCTTATTTTCATGTTCACTCTAGAATATATACAGAGTGCCTGATCCAGATCTCAAAGCACCCCAATCCCCACTCTAGTTCAAAATCTGGAAGGGGACCCCTGCATATACTTTAGAGGATTTTCTTCTTTTTTAAGCATATAGCTGCTAGACATACATTTAAAGTAATGTCTGCAACAAGGTCTTGCAGAGTCTTGGTGTGTCCCTATGTGCTATCATCCTGCTTCCTGGTTTTCTTTATAGCTCAGACTGTCTCATCAGTTTTGACTACTGGCTGGTCCCATAGCTCAAGGCAGTAAAACTAGGAAGTTTATTTTGCCCTTGGTGGGCTATGATACACAGCTAATAGGTTGTGTTTGGCTTAGAGGGTCACACAGGTGGTGCTAGGTTGCTTGCTTTAAAGGGAGGTGGGCAGCATACAGCACAACTGCAACCGTCCCTATGTATCAGGAACAGCCCCTACTTTCTGTAGGAAAGTGATTGTGCTGGAAAATCACTGTCCCTGTTTCTTGCCTATAGGGAATTCCTTGTTCACATTTTGTTCACCTGAGTTGCTGGAGTTTTCATTCTTCAGGGTCCATCTACCTCCTCAGGAGTTATAACTCCAATGTGGGAAATGGATGGATGTGCACAAACACTAAGGCAGCATACATTGCACAGAGGGCCATTTCATGTGTGCCACAGCTGCTGAAGGTCGCTTCAAATTGTTGTAAGGCAATTATGTTCCCCCCCCCCCAATGTACCATTAGTCCCAAGAAGAATAACCCCCTTGGCTTTTAAATCAGTGGAGAATGTAATACTGACTAGGGATGTGCTCCGCTCCGATTAGGAGCGTAGAAGCAGTAGCGGATTGGCCTGCTCCGCCTTACCCAGAGGCGGAGTAGGAGCGGACCGCGGACCCCCTAGAAGCAAGGCGAAGAGAAGCGACCATTTTTCGGAGCTCCGAGTTCAGTCGGAGCGCTCCGGTCGCCATCTTGAAAACATTTCGCCATAGGATTGCATTGCGGGAAATAATCGTGCATAACTAGGTTGTTTTTGAAGCTATCGTTCTGGAAATTCTTGTGCACAGAGAGTCGTGGATGGGGGTCATTTTGAGACCACTCTCACCTCTCTGCGTGCTGTGGTTCACGTGCAATATTTTTTTAAAAATCGGGTCAACCGCGGGGCTCAAACTGCGTTTCGGCTTTTCGCCCATAGGATTGCATTGAGGGAAAGAATCGGGGATAACTGGGGGGGGGGGGGGTTAAGCTATCGTTCTGAAAATTCTTGTGCACAGAGAGTCGTGGATGGGGGTCATTTTGAGACCACTCTCAACTTTCTGCGTGCTGTGGTTCACGTGCAATATTTTTTTAAAAATCGGGTCAACCGCAGGGCTCAAACGGCGTTTCGGCTTTTCGCCCATAGGATTGCATTGAGGGAAAGAATCGGGGATAACTGGGGGGGGGTTTAAGCTATCGTTCTGAAAATTCTTGTGCACAGAGAGTCGTGGATGGGGGTCATTTTGAGACCACTCTCAACTTTCTGCGTGCTGTGGTTCACGTGCAATATTTTTTAAAAAATCGGGGTTTGGGGTTTTTTTTTTTATTATTATTATTTTTTTGGAAGCGATGACAGGCACATTCAACTCCCAATCCTGATGAGAATTCATCTCCTCAGAAAGCATCCTCCTCCAATCCCAGCGTTGGAGGGGGAACTAAGGCAGACCCACCCTGAGAACTTTCTGTTTTGTGTCTCTTTGTGGGTTGGCGTTCGTGGAGGGAACACTTACTTAGCTAGTGCTCCTGCTTTGGAGATAGATTAATTTAATATAGGTTTAGTTTGGCGCGTGTGTGTGTTTGTTTGCTTCTTTCTGACTTGTAGCTTAGTTTGCCCTGTGTTTTCCCCTTACTTTGATTTAATATAAACTTTATTTTTGAATTTTGGAGTGTGTGGTTGGGTTGGTTGCCCCCCCCTTCCCTGTATTAAAGCCTGACTGTTCTGCTTTTGTGAAAGCTTTCTTTTGAAAGCATACACACACTTTTTGTCCCATTTCCCTACATTTATATTCTTAAACATATTTTATTATATTCTTTCACATAGTCCATTAGTATATATTCTCATACATATTATATTAGTATTCATATTTTGTTCTTCTTATAGTAGTGGTTGGTTCTTTTTCCCCCTCCCCTCTCTTAAATCCTGATTGTGTTTCCTTCTATCTTCTATATACCAAATATACCAAAAAAATTGGATTCTCTTTTTCTTCTCTGTGTAACTTCGACGGAGTGGGCTGCTTTTGTCAAGTTCAACAGGCAGCCACAGATTGAGCATTTTGGGGAAAGCATACGCACACCATTTCCCTATTCTTAAACATATTATTATTATATTCTTTGACATAGTCTTAGTAGTCTATTAGTATACATTCTCATACATATTAGTAGTAGTATTCATATTTTGTTCTTCTTATAGTAGTGGTTGTCCCATTTCTTGTCCCATTTCCCTACATTTATTAGTAATATTCTAAAACATATTATTATATTCTTGTAGATATTCTTAGTAGTATATTCTCATACATATTAGTAGTAGTATATTTTATTGTTCTTGTCCCATTTCCCTACATTTAAACATATTATATTCTTCTTATACATATTCTTAGTAGTACCTTATACATAGTATTAGTAGTATTAATATTTTGTTAGTCATCATGAAAAGAGAAAGCAGGCGTGCTGAAAGCAGCAAGGCTCAGTCTGCCAGCAGGGCTTCCTCTCCTCCTGTGAAACTCAAACGGGCAACTCCTTGGCTGACTGCTCCAAAACAGAAGCAGGACAAGCAGCAGGCAGAGCCACTCTCTTCTGCAACTTGTGCCCGGCGTTCTCTTTTTGAGGGTGGGAATGGGAAAAGTGCCCGTTTGCAAGAGGCACGTGGCAGCAGTGCCATTAGAGGAGGAGGAGTATCCCCAACTCCTTCATTCTCCTTTCAGCCCACGAGCCCGCTGATGGACCTAGACGAGGTCCTCAGCACAGTGGAGGGGGGGGAGGAGGAGGAGGCGGTGGGCCTCCAGGATGTGGGGGCTGAGGAGGAGCAGCAGCAGGCCGAGGCTCTCTCCCCAGTCTCATCCCACACCCCTGTTTCTGTGGCAACACCAGAGAGCTCAGGCGGGCAATTGGTGGTGTCACCACAGAAACGAAAGACAAGCATCGTGTGGGACCACTTTGAGTTGGGAGCGGATCCCCGCTTTGCTGTCTGTCGCCACTGCAAACTCAGCCTAAGCAGGGGTTCATCGACAGGGCATTATGGAACCAGCAGCATGAAGATGCATCTTCATAGGCAGCACCAGGCGATCTTGCTGGGGAAAGAGGCGGGCAAGGCGACTGGTTCCAGGGGAAAGCCGAAGGCTGCTGCTGGCACTGCCACTCTAAGCTCTCCATCTCCCATCCCCACAAGGGTTAGGCAGGCAACCCTGCAGGACATGGGGTGGGGGAAGTATTGACCCACAAGATGGCGTTTTCCAATGCCCACCCAGGGTGCTACTGTGTTGGGGCATCTGCCGGGACTGACTCCTCCCCAATACTAGATCTATGACATGTCACTCTGCCTGCCCCTCTGCTAGCCTGTCCTCCTCGGTGACCGACTCGCTGGGATGGTTTGCGTTTGCAATGCGTGACTAACTGCAATGCTGGCTTACAAACCAGCCATCACTTCCTTGTGCCCCCAGAAATGCCCGCAGCCTGCCTGCCTGCCTGCCCGCCTCCCCCGGGGTGCTGCTGTGGTGGGGCATCTGCCAGGACTGACTCCTCGCCTACTCTGCCTGCCTCTCTGCCCGCCTGGTGCCTGGTTTGCTCCCAATCGTCCTCCTCTGTGCCCCTCAAGGCGTAACTGCTGGCTTAGAAAGAAACAACCAGCCATCTTTGCCTCACTTTGCGCCCACTTATGGGTTGGTTTGCTATGCGTTAGTGCTCAAGCCATCCTTGCGGCACTACAATGCATGCTGCCTGCCTGCTTTCCATTGATGGTGCTATATAAATAAATAATAATAATAATAATAATTCTCCCCTTCCCGCCTTGCAGCGATGGTGTATGTGTCTTGCTTTGACTAAGGGGAGAAGTCCTTCCTGCGCTCACTTAGACTTTATCAAATTCAATAATCCCTTTTTCAAATGTGCCAGAAGATTTAGGGTTATCTCGTGGCATGTTGGGATTGCCTTGGAACTGGCCCCATTGAGCTGTCTGCAATTGCAACTTTAAATCCCTGACATACTGGAGTGTTCAAATTTCAAAAGTTCCCCTAACATCAGGGGATGATGGGATTGCCTTGAAACTTGGTGTCCATGGGGACACATGGGTAAGCTGTCATGGGACCAAAGGATAGGTTTCTAACGTGCAAATTGACGTAGTTGTAGAATGGGACTTGATTTGGGGTGAGTTAAAAAGTTTAAGCCGCGCCAAAAATCAGGGGATGATGGGATTTGCTTGCAACTTGGCGTGCATGTGGACACATGGATAAGCTCTCCTGGTGCCGAGTTTGAGGTTTCTAACATGCAAATTGACGGAGCTATCCCAAGGGGTGTGAATGGGGTGCCCGATTTTCATAAATTCCCCAAAAATCAGGGGATGATGGGATTGCCTTGAAACTTGGCGTGCATGTGGACACGTGGATAAGCTATCATGGTGCTGAGTTTGAGGTTTCTAACGTGCAAATTGACGTAGTTGTAGAATGGGACAATTTGGGGTGAGTTAAGCCATGCCAAAAATCAGGGGATGATGGGATTTGCTTGCAACTTGGCGTGCATGTGGACACATGGATAAGCTCTCCTGGTGCCGAGTTTGAGGTTTCTAACATGCAAATTGACGGAGCTATCCCAAGGGGTGTGAATGGGGTGCCCGATTTTCATAAATTCCCCAAAAATCAGGGGATGATGGGATTGCCTTGAAACTTGGCGTGCATGTGGACACGTGGATAAGCTATCATGGTGCTGAGTTTGAGGTTTCTAACGTGCAAATTGACGGAGCTATCTAAAGGGGTGTGAATTAGGGTTATGGGAGGTGCGTTAGAGGGTAGAGCCGCGCCAAAAATCAGGGGATGATGGGATTTGCTTGCAACTTGGCGTGCATGTGGACACATGGATAAGCTGCCCTGGTGCCGAGTTTGAGGTTTGTAACATGCAAATTGACGGAGCTATCCCAAGGGGTGTGAATGGGGTGCCCGATTTTCAAAAATTCGCCAAAAATCAGGGGATGATGGGATTGCCTTGAAACTTGGCGTGTGTGTGTATACGCCCATGAGGTGTCATGGTGCCAAACGTGAGGTTTCTAACTTCAACGGAAAAAAAGTTGTTTACTTTTTTAGCTTTCAATGCAAGCCTATGGGGGGGCAAAAACGGAGCTCCGGATCCGATCCGGAGCTCCGAGCGGAGCGGAGCGGAAGTGGGCGGAGCGGGGGCGGGGCGGAGCGACCCGCTCCGAAAAATGGCGGATCTGCAAGTGAAGCGGAGCGGGGGGTCCGTGCACACCCCTAATACTGACACACACACCCAAAAAATGAATATAGCATACAACTAATGGAATGGATGTTGCTTGGGCATGTAACAGGTTGGGGTTTCTCTGTGGTTTTAGTGAATGCATGGGGGGATTCTCAAGGCTGCGTGGACCTACCCTGTCCACTGCTAGAATTGTGTGCTGCCTCCCCACACTGTTGACAAACATCCAACGGAACGTTCATGAGAATGAATTCCCTGGGCATACATATGCATGTGTTTACAGCTCCTGCTCATGAGGAGACACAGTGTTTGGGCAGGGAGCTCCCTCAAGTATAGGTCCTCTCTCTGTGTACATTTGGATACAAGGAGGACTCTTGTTCATGAACGTCCATTGGATGTTCATCAGGAGAGTGGCAAAGTTGCATGTGGTTCCAGTGAAGGGCAAGGCTGGAATGGGTGGCTATGCGGTCATGCATTCTTTTTACACATAGAGGGGTTTGTGTACAATCTTTCAGTTTCCATCTGTGAGATGGTAGAAGGTGTGAGGTAGCAGGGAGATGACCAAATTGTAAACTGCCTTGGGTGCCATTTTCTTGGTAGAGAGGTGGGGTGCAAGTCAAAGACATGGATAAATAAATCCTCTTGCAAGTGTTGATTCTAGATCTTGGAGAGAACTTGGACAGCATGCTCTTACTGGGCCAAGTCCCATGCCCCTGTTTCCACTGTCCATTCACATGCCTTCTCTACCTGATCCAAATATGCAGAAGAAGAAGGCAACATGAGAGGAGGGTTTTGCTTCTTCTCCCTGCTCCTGTCATTGTTTGGAGAAGTCTGGTGAACAGGCAGCAATGAGGAGGAGGAGGAGGAGGAGGAGGAGGAAGCCCAGAACACTCTGGAGGACAATAGTAGGCTCATGCTGCTGGGTCATGTGTCTCAGCAGGTGCTTGATAGGGTCAACCCCTGATGTCCCTCATACCACAGCTCTTGTGCTGAGAATATTCCCACACAGAAGGGGAGAAGTTTATTTTAAGAATTCCTGCTTCCCTTTCCTCTTCTCATATTCTATCACATATGTCATTGGTTTGGCCTGCAGCTTTCCTTATAAATCGGTCCCAGAAGGAAACCGTCGTGTCAGGAAGGGTTTTTTTCTTCTTCTTTCTTGAATGCAACCATTTGTTTCCACAGCTTGTGGGCCTGCAAATATTGATACATTTTCTTTAGGCATTCCACTTGTCACAGAGAGTCTCTGGATTTAGGCTTGTGATGGAAAACAAGCCTAGCAGGTCAACCAGAAGAGAACTTGCAGGCCAAAGCTGGCAAGTTCTGAAGAGATTTCATTGCTGGGGGAAACTACTGAAGAGGAAGTTTCATCATAGCTTCAGATATTTCAAACGCCTTTGCATCTCAGTGGAAACTAAAAATAATATAAACAGAAACTAGTATTTGAAGTTTCCTTTTAAAATATACATTTCCACCTCCACCCTGGAATGAAGAGACAATAAAGATTTTGAGCTTTAATAACAAGATGTAAAAATTCAACAGCCTATAAATTCAATTTTACCTTTGCTGTTTTAAATTTGTATTTTTGCACTGCAGCTGATTTTATCCTGGTTGAGCTTTGATATGGTATTTTATTTCATTTTTTTATGTAGTTTGTTTTATACTCTGAATGGTTTTATTTTTTGTGAACTGCCCAGGGAGCTTTGGCTATTGGGCAGGATAAAAATGCAATAAATAAATAAATAAAATAGAAGAACATTTTCTTAAAACGTAGCTTCAACCCTAGCAGTGTGAGTCTCCTAAGCACTTAACATGTGACCTAGGAAACCACTCTCCAACTGTCAGTCTTAAAGTGGGTGAGACTGCTCTTACTTCAAGTACTCAATCAATCTGCATTTTTCTTTCCCTGGGGTGTGGCAAAAGTCACCTGACAACTTCTCCTCACCCAGGTTAGACAGCATTTTATTGGGTGAAGCTGCCAACCTCAAAGGTAGACCCCTGCCATATCCTCTTGAGCTGTGTCAGTATGGAATATAGTTGAATTGAACTCCCCGTTACAACCAAGAAGCCTCAGGGTGCTCACCAGCTGAAAATGCCCACCCCCAACTGAACCTGCCTGCTTCTGTGGACAACGTGTAGAAATCAAAGGGCCCAAGTATAGGATAGGGGAGTTCTGGCTTGGCAATAATATACGTTAAAGGGATCTTGGTATTAAAGATAATGCCTCTCAGAGGCCATTTCTACACTAGCTCGATAATCTGTGCTGGTCAAGGCTGAGTCCCCGTGTGTCCAAATTATTCACAGGGACTCCCAGGGGCAGGGGGGATGAGGACAGCTTTTCTCAGGGATAAAGGCTTTTTCTACACCTAAGGGTTATCCCAGGAAAATGGAAGGATCGTCCCTGCCTGCTCCTGGGATCCCCTGTGTGGCATTTGGATGCACAGGATTGATCCCGGGACATTCCCGGGATATAGGGCTGGTGTAGACATGCCCATAGAAACCCTGGGAAAACCCAATCCTTCCTATGTGTTGTGATTGTCCCAAGACCGCTGGAGGTGTACGCACCTGTCCTGACTGGTGCAGTTCCATGCCCATCAGGGGTGGGGGGTGGCAGCAATTTTGCCACCCCTGGGATGGAAGGGGGGGTTGGAGGGGCAATTTCAGTTTTGTTTTTTTAAACAACTTTCATTTTCAGTGTAGCGGGGCTTCATGCTTGCACGACCGGCCCTACTGCTTTTTTTTTTTTTTAAAAAAAATGGCATATATGACATCCCTGCTTCCTCCCAGGACATTGTGTGCCTCCTGTGCCTGCTGGGGGAGGCTCTCATGATCAGGATATCACAAGAGCCTCCCCTCTCCCTTCCAGAATGCCGGGAGGTGTAGAAAGAGCAAGAGTTAGTTTAGTCTCTCTGAGCTCTTTGAGAAAGATATTCCAGCTCAGCATTAAATAAAAGAGAGAGAGAGAGAGAGAGAGAGAGAGATGGTTCATTATGGAGACTGAGGCCATAGCTAGACCTAAGGTTTATCCCTGGATCGTCCAGGGGTCAAACCTGTTCATCTAGGTGACACACAGGGGATCCAGTGCTCAGGCAGGGGCGAACCCTGGATGATCCCAGGATAAACCTTAGGTCTAGCTGTGGCCTGACACTTTTTGCATCTATAGCCCTAGGTTCAATTAGTCTTTCAAAACAAAACTTGCATATCTGTTGTACAACTTCACACACAGCTTCCTCCTCCTTCTGCCAAACCTTTCCTTCTGTCTTTGGTCAGTTTTGTATTTCCCCCCCTTTGTGGCTTGGGTTCATTAGTTCCACATGACTGCCAGCTCCCACCTCCTTTGGGAATGCCACAATAACTATGAGAATTTAGTTTTCCCTGCCCATGTAGTTTTCCCTGCCCTCTCCCCCCACCAAAACTATCTAAAATGAGATTTAAACCCAGGTTGAGAAGTATTGACTGAGGCCTTAGCTAGACCTAAGGTTTATCCTGGGATCATAGAATCAGAGAATAGTAGAATTGGCAGGGGGCTACAAGGCCATCAAGTCCAACCTCCTGCTCAATGCAGGAATCTACCCTAAAGCATCCCTGACAGATGGTTGTCCAGCTGCCTCTTGAAGACCTCTACTGTGGGAGAGACCACAACCTCCTGTTTATGTAAATGACACAGAGGGGATCGTGAGAGCAGGCAGGGGAGACTCCATGACGATCCAGGGATAAACCTTAGGTCTAGCTAAGGCCTTAGTAAGGACACCTGATGATTTTTTAAGATTTGAACTGGATGTTTCCTGGTTTGTAGCTCAGTTCCAAAATACTGGGGCAAGTACGAACATAGCCTACTTGGTCTAAAGCAGCTTCTGTTTGTCCAAATACCCCACTATTGTCCATTATGATGGGCAACAGCTCTCCAATGTCTCAAACATTGGTCTTCCATGTCACCTACTATCTCATCCTTGTAATTAGAAATTTTGTTGATTGATCTGGGCCTTCTGTATGCAAATCAGTTTCTCTACTACTGAGTTATGATGCCTCCCCCAATTCAAACCTTCAAAAGTCCTTCAAAACTCCCCTGAAACAATGAATAGTATGTAGAAGTAAATTTCAATACCCATAATGTTCTTCACTCAGACCAAACAACAACAGCAGAGTGTTGTCCGTGTTGTGATATGGAGATTCTGTTGTATTTGAATTATTTGTTATTAATGGAAGATATAATTTTGATTAGCAGCCAGGAGAGTGAAAGAAAGCTGAAAGTATAAAAGGACATGTTTGAAAAGCCACTTCGGAATGTGCAAGCTATTGATTTGCTTTTCTCTTTTTGCTTTGACCCCTTGATCTATGATTTTATCAGTTTGACCTGCTTTAAATTAATCTGGCAGCATAGCAGAAAGAAAAAAAAGTGATTGAAAGTGGTAAGTCTTTGCCCTCATAAATTTGAAATGAAGAGCAGAGGCCACTTGCTGAGTTGAGCCAAATGTGGAAATACTGGTGTGGGCAAAGATTTAAATCTAGAATTGCATGCAGGAGACAGTATCACAGCATTCTGAGAAAATGTGTTTAAACAAACTGGAGTAAAAAAAAGAAGTTGGAGGAGGGGGAGCAGTATATAGATTATGCTGAGTTAGTCCTCAGCTGTGGTTTTGCTTGCTTTCAAGTGGCTCAGTGGTAGAGCATCTGTTTTGCTTGCAGAAGGACCCAAGCTGGAAAAGACATCTTCCTGAAACCTGGGAGAATAGCTGCAGTCATTGTTGGCCATACTGGGCTAGATGGACCAATGGTCTGACACACACTAGAACTCAGGAAGAACTTACTGCTCAAGCAAGGCTCAATGGAGCAGGAAGCTATCTTATACTCCTTCTAGTCCAAGAGGATCCGATGGCCAGCCTAGGTGTAACTCAATCCAAGGCCCATAGGTACATCACCGAGTCATGGGTATGTGGAGTTCAATGGTTCACTATATAGAGCACCTTTCCACAGCTCCCAGAAGCTCCTGACAGGCTTGTGAACTATAACTGTCCACTTTCTTACATCTCACAGATAGAAATGGGGTTATCTGTAGATTGCAACATTTGGACTGCAATGCTATATAAACACTTTTCTGGCACTAAGCAACACGGAACAGAATGGGGCTTACTTCCAAGTAGACATGTCTAGAATTGTGTTCATGTGTCTGATTAGGTTGGGGGATAGGAAAGAAGCTAAAAATGGTCATCTTGTCCATATGAGGATGTCACTAAGAATATGCACTAGAGCAAAATGGCCTCCAACCTTCATCTCGATCCGTAATGTCTAGGAACATTGGAGGGGTGTTGAAATGTGAAGGATTCTAGTGCACATGTATATATACACACACACACACCTGCTATTCAAATTCCCTAGTAGGCGAGTGTGTTCAATGAGACTTGCATAAGACTGAGCTCTCTAGAAAAGTTACCAGTTTTTACCAAACACAACAACAATTATTGACAATGGTTGTATCTTAAATCAAAGTCAACACACAAACGAAACTGGCTTAAGAGAAATTGTAAAGTGCAAAATTCAAATAGAGCTACCATTAAATAACCTTTAATACAATTTGATAAAAATAACTAATCCATACTACGAAATATAAAAAGTAATTGTAAGAAATAATAATAATATAACAAACCATGGCCAGATCTACACTAAGCAGGATATGACACTTTGGAAATGGTTTGAAAACTGTATCTGAAGTGTGTCCTGGACCCCAACAGTTGTCACTATTTTTATAAACCATTTTAGTGTAGTGTAGTGTAATGTAGATCCTGCCCATAAAAATTATACCCAAATGTAAACTAAACAGTCCACAAACATAATGGCCTTACTTGTTTCTAATAGTCTTATAGTAGGTTATATTAGTATACACCCCATTTCTGCTTGGTGAACTTATTTGATTTCCAGAGTTTGATCATTTGAACAAGCAAAAGAGAAGATTGAAGGGTTATATAGAAAGCATGTCCCTATGCTTGCATATATGTTGATCCAGTTAAAATGTATATTTCTGTTACGTAAATAGCAGCCAAAGGGAAGCCTAACATTTTTGGATCCATGAAGATATGGGGGGAAATGTAAACATAGTCCTGACAAAATCTCTTTTTCAAGCTGCTGTCCTTATGGAAATTGGGAGCGATTCATATACACTGTAGCTCAGTGGCAGAGCACAAACTTTGCATTCAGAAGATCCCAGGTTTGATCTCCAGGTAGGTCTAGGGGAGGAAAAAAATCCTGCCTGATGCTCTGGAGAGCTGCTATCATTCAGTGACAACAAAACTAGGCTAGATGGACCAATGGTCCGGCTCAGTATAAATAAACTTTCAATGTCCCTATGTCCCTAAGTGGAGTTTCCCGCCACACTCCCAAGAAGGCTGTATAGAAAGCTGACCCATGTTCAGACTAAGGACAGTGTTAATATGTAGTGTCTCGTCACTACCTCCATGTGGTTGGTCTACTATGAAATGTACCATGTTGCAGTGAATTGCCTGGCCATGTAGATTGTCCTCCCCTCCAGCCAAACATTTCTGGAGGCAATTTTTGACATAATAAAGTCGAACCATGTGATGGAGGCTGAGCAAGTTCTGATGAGCAAGGCATGTACACATTAAATCAAGAGTAGGAAACCTCACAGCCATGAGTCAAGCTATATGGCTTTGTAGTGTCCTTAAATTTGAACAGGGAGTGGATTTCATGGAAGCAACAGCAATCAGCAATGGGAGATTGTACCATTGTCTCTCAATCGATACTGCAAGTGGGGACGGATATGGGTGCATAAAACTCCCTGCTGTAGTGATTCAGAGATGGGTCTGAGGAAGAGAGGACTTTTATTTTGGCTAGGGTGACCATATGAAAAGGAGGACAGGGCTCCTGTATCTTTAACAGTAATGTGGGAAAGGGAATTTCAGCAGGTGTCAATTGAAGAGGGTGAAATTCCCTCTTCATCACAACAGTTAAGCTACACTAGCCAGATACAAAAGAGGGCAGGGCTTCTGCAGCTTTAACTGTTGTGATGAAGAGGGAATTTCACCCTCTTCAATTGACACCTGCTGAAATTCCCTTTTCTACATTACTGTCAAAGATACAGGTGCCCTGTCCTCCTTTTCATATGGTCACCCTAATTTTGGCCCAATCAAGGAACTGGACAGCAATAATGGCATGGCAGAGAGAAATGAATGTTAACCAATCCTGTCTTGTCTTTAGGAAGTCTATTTTATGCTTTGAGACTCTAGCATCGAGTCAGTTTAGGCCACTTTTTTTTAGGGATGGGTGTGAATTTTTCCCCCAGTTTGATTTTGACCAGGATTTACTCAATTTGCACTTCCTGGAAGTGAACGTGAAGCAATCTGTGTTCTGATGTCCATACATTTCTGTGTGTCTGATGCAATTTGAGTAACAAACGTGTGTTTAAAAATGTGTCCATTTTGAAAAATATGCAGCCAGAAATAGACTTTGTCAATAGGAGAAAAATGTGTACACACACACAAACATATGCACAATTGATGGATACATTTGGAATAGCATGCATGGAAATACGAATAACAATTCAATTAACATGCATACTTTTGTTAAACAGCAGCTACAAGGAAATGCAGAAAAAAATAAAGCTAATAACCTGATAAATAGTTAAATGGATATTGTTGTTTTTAAGCTTATGATGGTTTCATATGTTTGTATATTTGTTTTTAATGTTCACTGTTCTTAACCTTTGTAAACTGCCCAGAGAGCTTCAGCTATGGGGCAGTATATAAATGTGATAAATAATAAATAATGGACACAAATGTGAATGAGTTTCAAGATAGAAATCAGAGAACATTGATGATGAAAATGAGAGAACACTGATGAGCTTGAGTTTAGCTGATATGAACTGCACATCCCAACATTTTTACTAGCCTTGACCATATGGAAAGGAGGACGGGGTTCATGTATCTTTAACAGTTGTATAGAAAAGGACATTTCAGCAGGGATCATTTGTATATATGGAGAACTTGGTAAAATTTCCTCTTCATCACAACAGTTAAAGCTGCAGGAGCTCTACTAGAGTGACCAGATTTAAAAGAGGGCAGGGCACTTGCAGCTTTAACTGTGGTGATGAAAAGGAAATTTCACCAGGTTCCCCATATATACAAATGACACCTGCTGAAATTCCTTTTTCAATGCAACTGATAAAGATACAGGAGCCCTGTCTTCCTTTTCATATGGTCACCCTAAGCAATGGGGATCACAGCAGTTAAAGCAGCAGGAGCCCTGCCCTCTTTTGCATCTGGTCACCCTGTTTTACACTGGCCGCACAGCCACAGTCAATGCAGCAGTAAGAGTGTGAATGTGTTACTTCTTATATAGATCATCAAGAACACAGTTTAGTAAAGCTCCTGTCCATTACATCTATGCCATTGTGTTGGAAACAAATAGGTGTTTGAAGTCTCACAGCAGACCAATTTGGGCTGCAGAATTTTTATTACCAAGGTAATACCAGAGAAGGCAAAGAATTGGCCCAGCTCTCTGAGCACTGAGTGTGTTTGTCGCATTAGCAGTTAAGAGACCCATTTTGCTTCTTTGGTTTGTGCTCGGCAGATGAACTCATTTGATGTACAATCATTGATAAACATGGGACCTCGTAACACAGTTGTTTTCAGAATATCTTTTCAAAGTGGAAGCAGCAAGTGTCCTCCGGAGGGATTTCAAAGTCGGGAGATGCAAGCCTGACAGTGTGATTCAAAAGTGATATATAGACATAAATGAACCCATGAAAGAAATGTAGTGAGGTCAAAAATATAGAGCACAAGAAATAAAATAAAATGGCCCTTAAAGTATTATTATTCAACTAAACTTTTTTTTCTGAAAGACTCATGAAATAATTAGGCTTTCACCTCCTGAAAAGTGTATATCAGCTGATTTTGCTCTTGAATAGCTGTTAATGGAGATGTGGAGGACTCTGCCGCTATTGGGTACGCCTTGCATAAGCTGTAATTCTAGCCAGCATCTGGGAAATAGCACTGAAACCAGCAGGTGTTATTGATCTTGCTTAAAATAAACTAAGCTAAACATGGACAATATGCTGCAACATTAAAGGTTGCAACACGCTGTACGTTATGGATTTCTTGTGGCTCATAAGTAAACCTCCAAGTATTGACTGGGCTTAATAGAAGACAGTGCACTTTAGGGAAAGTGAAGAGGCCAGAAAAAATGGAAGATGATGAATTCTAAGGTGTTTAACAACCTTATTAGAAAATGTCTAAAATTCTTCAAAAATCGGGTTGATTCAAAACTCAAGGGAAATCCTAAGCATGTTTATTTAGAAGGAAGTCCAGTGTTCAATAAATAACAATCCCATGTAATTATCCATAAGTTGGCAGCCTCACTGGACCATTGCAGGAATGTGCACAGTATGGCATGTGGTGTACATGTGTACGTAAACTAGGGCTGTGCACGGTCCCCCCGATTCACTTCGGATCCCGATTTGGACCTTCTGAATCGAGCCTGATTCACTTTGGGTCAATTTGGACCATCCGCCGATTTGCTTTGGAATTGTTTTAGTGAGGTTCAAACCACCCCGATTCACTTCGGATTCAGGATTCGGATCCGAAGCGGTGCACAGCCTTTAACATAAACCACCATTAGCACTCTATCAAAGAGTGTACAGGTGCAACTTTGGACAAGACAGTTAAATTCTAGCCAATTACATTTTGCCTTCATAAACATGTGTTGTGTTCTTGTGTAGGTAGGAAAGAAGGGAAGAAGGAAGGACCAAGGACCCAATCTTATAATATCTATCTATCTATCTATCTATCTATCTATCTATCTATCTATATTATAAGGAGATTAAAATATATTAAAATGTATCATAATATACATTTGATGTAGTATAGGGGGGAATATTCCCACGTTAGAGTTTGTGTCTGTGACTTATAAGTTTCAGACAGAACCTTTCATATTTATATTGATAAAATAAACACTGACAGGGATGAATAGTTGAAAGGAATTCTACTAAACATTGGGTACACACACATGTGCGTTCTTGTGTATGAAGGAAGGAAGGAAAGATGGAAAGACCAAATCTTATTATTTAACAGATTTATATACCACTTTCTATAATATATAGGGTTTATTAGGTGATGAAAATGCATTAAAATATATAATAAAATCCATTAAGTACATCATAATTAATACAAAAATGTATGTAAAACATTTATAAAACACATTGTAGTTATGTTATCTTAAATACTTAAAGGGAATGGAGAATTGTTTTATTGATACTGTTGTTGATGCCATTCTTCTGTTGGCAAGGGGGAATTAGACCAGATATAACTTGAACAGGATGCAGACACCAATCAACTGTACTAACCTCTCAAGGAACATTGAGTCTGTCTTATATACCCCATGAGTCATTGTAAGGAATTAAGTAGCCCACAGAGGATTTATGTCACAGGATGTTAGGTGGGGTTTATAGCAGCAGCAGCAACTATCAAACAAACGTGTATTGCTTTATACCCATAGCTCATTGCAAACAGCACAGAAGTAAACCATATCTAAGACAAACAATATATGAGAGAAATTGGCCTTCCAAGTTCTCATTTAACATAAAACCCCTAACTAAAATATATCCTTCATTAAAAAACAACAACCAGTAATTACTTCAACTTAATTTACTCAGACTAGAGAGTCACCTTTACAGTCCACTGAAGCTTTCTTCATAAAACTTGCTCACAAGATTCATCGCCACTGCTTCATTAAAACTAATGCAACCTCTCCACATTCCCTCTAACCCACCCACAGATCCCCTTCTGAATAGATGGGATTAATATTCTAGATCAGGAGTCCATCTGTACAGATTAGAGTCACAGATCTTCAATGTTGGACGTTCAATCCCCTGAGCCTTTAGCAGCTGCTGATGCACAAATTCAACAGGTGTAGCCTTTCCTCAATAGGAATGTGTTGTGATATGGGAAGCTCTTCCTGTTGAATTTCTGCCTGTTATGCAGCTGGCTCAGTCACAGAGCACTTTTAAGGTTGCAGGGGGAAATTGTGGAGGGGCTTTTATGAGGAGTGCAAGTCTGATGAAGTTCCTTATTAAAACACACATCCTGTGCTTTCAGTCTCGAGAAAGCACATGCTCCTTGAAGAATGTAGATGATGATATTATTATTATTATTATTATTATTATTATTATTATTATTATTATTATTATTATTATTTAGTTTTAACCAGCATTTAGAGGCAACCACCTTCTGCTATCACAGAGTGAGTGACTTTTTCAGCTGCCCTCAGGCATTTCCAAAAGTTGTCAATGGACAGGTGCTGGAGTTGTCATGGGAACTAAATACTTTAATTAGGCTCCTCTGCCTGCAGACAACAGATCTCCAACTTAAGGATGTCAAAGGCATGAAAGCCACTTGCTAGCCACTTTCTCAAGAAATGAAAAACTTTTGAAATGAAAATGAATATGTTGAAACAATAAAGACTGTATTCAGGTCAGGACCACTGTGGAGACAGCAGAGATAGAGACAGAAGGACAAGAGGCCCCCCAAAAAAGAAAAGAAAAAATATTTTAAAGCATGTTAATTCTGAGAACCAAGATTAGTATTATGTTATGGCCAAACTACTTCCTTTTAAAGGATCCCTTTAAAACATATCTGAGGTGGGAAATCTTCCAATGACTCCCCCCCCCCCAATACCTTAATGTCAGTCCTTGGATGGAAGGGACAGGGAATGGATATAAGCTTTGTGGGTCTGGTGTTTAACCTCTCCTCCCCCACAGTGCTTTTTTCCCCATTTGAAATCACACCCACCCACACTGCAAGCTGCTATTAATCTTATTAAGTACACCTAAACCATATTGTGCCTCTGCCTCCACTCTCCAGTGGCACTGTTAGTAGGCTAGGGGTGTGTAGGCAATTTGGATTGGCAAACCAGTGGGTGGGTGGAAAGCGAAAGAGTTAGTTCCATCCCACAGCAGCGCTGCCCCAAAAGCAGTTCTCTCTCTCTCTCTCTCTCTCTCTCTCTCTCTCTCTCCCTCTCCCTCTCCCTCTCTCTCTCACACACACACACACACACCATTCCCACAGCTGCTTTTGAACCATATATGGCAATGGCTGGGTTCACAGAGCATGCTAAACCACCCAAATGTGAGTTATTGTTGAACCATGGGTTATTGTGTTGTCTGAATGCAGCATGTTTTTCACAGGGTGGGTTATCATGCTGTCTGAATGCACATTGTGCTTTTATATTGTATTTTGTATCATTTTTTTTATAATGTTTGTTTTATACTTTGAATGGTTTTAATTTTTGTGAACCACCCAGGGAGCTTCAGCTATTGGGTGGTATAAAGATGCAATCAATGAATACATACATACATACATACATAAATTGTCCACAGGGTTGCTCGTTAACCATGCAGTGTGACTTGTTAACCACCCTCAACAACCCAACAACAAGACATGGACTCTCAACATGGCTTTTTTGAGAAAAAGACCCACACATCGGCCATATCTAGACCTAAGGTTTATCCCTGGAGCGTCCAGGGGTCAAACCAGTTCACCTAGGTCTCACACAGGGGATCCAGTGCTCAGGCAGGGGTTATCCTGATCCCAGGATAAACCTTAGGTCTAGCTGTGGCCATCATGGTTAACAAGCCTCCCTGCAAAAACCATGTTGTTGTATTCAGACAACAAGATAACCCACCCTGCAGAAAATGCACTGCGTTCAGGCAACACATTAATCCACCCTGTGGAATACACCTTGAGTTCAGACAATGCAATACCCTACAGTGGGTTAAAGTATTGTATGAACACTGCTCTTGGAAGATCTGAGCGTGGATGCCCCATGTCACGTGCTGCTTGATCCTTACAGCTGTTTCAGACTGTCCTCAGTTCCACACACATGGCCCTTACCAATCATCTTATTGGTTTCCATGGAGCAACAACAAGTCAAGCACAATTATAGCTGGAATGATTCATGATTTGCTATGGAGCAGGAATGTATACAAAATAATAAACCTTTTCCAATATGCTCTGTGTTGCTTTTTATTTAATAAAAGTGCCTTGTTAATGGAGAAAGCAAGTGCACTACAGGGCCGCTTCTCCATTTGTGGTATTTTAAAATCCAATTGAAACAATTAGTGGAGATAAAGAGAATGGTTGTGAGCATTCATTAGAAGTGAAGCTGGTGGATTGCGACGGCTGGATTTTCATTCTGCGTCTGCAGCTGTGTAGCCTAATGGCAAAGAGTCTTCTGTCATAATAAGAACAGGGATTGTTTCCTATCAGGGTATTGCTTGCAAAACAAGTGAATGCATTAACTCCATAGGAACTTTTCCATGATGAGCATCAGCTTGTCACCCAAGGGGAATTTAAATCGTATGACGATGAGCTAGTGGACAATTTAATTTGCTGCTTAGCTTTACAGTTTCTAAGTCCCTCTGCTATGAATAACATTCACTTAGAAAAGCCAATGGCTAATAAGACAATTGACCTTAAGGGTCAGCCAGGCAGAATCCCCCATTGCTTGCTTAAGGATATTGTTGATGGTGGTAGTGGTACTGCCTTATAGAAAGTTGACATTCCAAACAAGGGGAAATCAGAAGGGGAGAAATATCCAGATGTTCATAATCATGATTCTTCTTGTACAGAATGAAATTGGCCTTTGCACATTCCCATCCACATCTATCTTGCATAGAATCATAGAATCACAGAATAGTAGAGTCGGAAGGGGCCTATAAGGCCATCGAGTCCAACCCGAGGGGGTCTGACTGGGTGGGTCCAGGGGGTGATAAATGCTTCCATCTGGGAAGGGGTGGTCCCTGCTGTCCTTAAGGAGGCAGTAGTGCGACCACTCCTGAAGAAGCCCACCCTGGACCCGATGGTATTAGGCAACTACTGCCCAGTTGCAAACACCCCTTTTTAGGGTAGGTACTTGAGAGGGTTGTGGCGGAGCAACTGCAGGCACTCTTGGAGGATACTGATTATCTAGACCCATTCCAGTCTGGGTTCCAATCTGGTTACGGGACTGAATCAGCCTTGGTCGCCCTAATGGATGACCTTTATCGAGAGAGGGACAGGGGGAATGCAACCCTGTTAATCCTGCTTGATCTCTCATCAGCTTTTGATACCATCGACCATGGTATCCTCCTGGATCGACTCCATTGGATGGGCATCGGAGGTGCTGTGTTACAGTGGTTCTGGTCCTACCTACGGGGTCATTTTCAGAGAATAGCATTGGGTGACCAGTCCTTGGCCCCTTGGCAATTGAGCTATGGAGTGCCACAGGGCACCACCTTGTCCCCAATGTTATTTAACATCTATATGAAGCTGTTTGGAGCGGTCATTAGGGGATTTGGAGCTAAATGCCATTGATACGCTGATGACATGCAGCTCTATCTCCCTGTGACAACTGAATCAGGTAAGGCTGTTCAGGTCCTGGACCAGTGCCTAGACTCAGTAATGGGCTGGACGAGGGCCAATAAACTGAGACTGAATCCTGGCAAGACGGAAGCCCTGTGGGTGAGTGGTTCCCAAGTCCGGGAGACAGGCTCACTGCCTGTTCTGGATGGGGTTGCACTGCCTCTGAAAGAACAGGTTCGTAGTTTGGGGGTACTCTTAGACCCATTTCTGTTGTTGAAGGCTCAAGTAGCCGCCATGGCTCAGAGTGCCTTTTACCATCTTTGGTTTGTTCGCCAACTACGGCCTCTCCTGGACAGGGAAAGTTTGGCCATGGTGGTACAGGCATTGGTAACCTCAGGATTGGATTACTGCAACTCTAAGCTCTATGTGGGGCTGCCCTTGAAGCTGCTCCGGAAGCTGGAGCTAGTGCAGAATGCTGCAGCTCAGCTGTTGTCTGGAGCTGCCCCTTTCCAGCATGTAACTCCTCTGCTGAGGGAACTGCACTGGCTGCCTATTCGCTACCGGGCCAGGTTTAAGGTTCTTGTACTTGTGTACAAAGCCCTAAACAACTTGGGACCAGGATACCTGAGAGAGCGCCTTCTCCCTTACCAACCTGCCCGGTCACTGAGGTCATCCGAGGGCCTGCTCCTGGTGGTTCCACATAGATCCATCCTCCAAATGGAATCCACCAGGGGAAGAGCCTTCAGCATGGTGGCTCCCCTCCAGGCTCCAACCTTGTACTCCTTTTGGCGCCTCCTGAAAACATCTTTATTCCAAGAAGCCTTTTCTTAATATACAGCCTTGAATATCTGTTTTTGCTTCTTTTAAATTTTGACTTAACTGTTTTGTTCTGGTTTTATTTTCATTTTATCTTGTACACTGCTCCAAAATTTTTCAATGGGGAGCAGTATATAAATATTCTAAATAAATAAATAAATAAATAAACCCCTTGTTGGTTCTAAAATTGGAATAATGTCTCCTTCTGTAGTTTTCTATTTTTTTCCTCCTTTGAGTCCCAAGTGGGTAGAAAATTGCTGCTGAAACAAGACACAGGGACTTTGTTGCATATGTAAATTAAAACCCAATTAAAACTATATATATATTATAGTTTTTATTGGTTTATTTTTTTCATTTCTTTATAGCTTTATGGTAAACACAAAGTGTGAGAAAAAGAAAAGTAAGGACAAGGGACCGAAGGAGAATAGGGTGTGGACTTTGAAGAAGAAAAGAATATTAATGACATCTCATAATGGATGTTTGAAGGAATAGAACTGTCTTCCATTTTTGTATTTAAGTTGATTTTAGGATACTTTGGAGTCAAATCTTTTGTGTATGCCCAAAAGGTTAATAGTTCAGAAACCAAAATTTAAGTTCAAATGTAGCATTCAGGAAGTTGTAGTTAGAAAAGCAGGAGATTTTAAAGTTCAGAAGAAGAAGAAGAAGAAGAAGAAGAAGAAGAAGAAGAAGAAGAAGAAGAAGAAGAAGAAGAAGAAGAGCAGGAGGAGGAGGAGGAGAGAAAAGTTTCAAATAGGGAGTAGATGGTTGTGTTATGCCAGAAGGCTGCCCTAAGATCTTGCTTGAAAAGAGGTTACTCAAGCAGTTAGTAAAACAAACAAACAAACAAACAAACAAACAAACAAACCAAGTAGACTGAAATACAAACTGAGGACCTTGGGGAGTCAGAGGGTGGCTGTACACAAGAGCTGATCCTGGTTGTGAATATGAATTGGCTGTGGTGGAGGTTTAGGTAATTTGATCTAAGGTAAAAGAAGTCATTAAGAGGCTTAATGTAGCTGCAACAGTAAATCTTGAGTCCTTAGGAATTGTCACTAAGCAATCTTTTCAACATACCAAGTAAATATTTATACTTCCATATGTACAAAATAGGTCTTTAATAAGTTGACTTGTTTAATAGTCCATCTCATGCCTAAGTCTCTTATACTAGCTACTAGGAAGTTTTGGATTATTCTAACTATTTGTGGCAGCACAAAAGGACCAGATTGTAGTACTCTGATTTTATAGTTGCAGAGAGTATTTTTAGGCTCTGAAATATAAGCATTTACTGGAAAAAAAAGAACCCCCATAGGTGTAATTGTCAAGTGAGGGAGAAGTTCCCCCAGGTCTGAGGAGAGAAAATCCTGCATAGGAGGCCTGGCATCTGCCCAAACTCCTGGCCTGCTTCGGACAACTTCATTTGATGTTTTAGTACAGTTCAGCTAAGCATAACTGCCTAAGATAACTAGCACTCCTATCCTACCTTACCCCCAATTCCTTCACCCCCTGCAGATTGCTGAAGGAAAGAGACTTTTTACGTACTCAGAGTGCTTTGTCTTTATTAACTTCAATCAATATATATAAAGAGCAGTTCCCCACGGACTCATTTCCATCTGCTGGTATCAGAAGTGAGGTGGAGAAGAGAACTTTTCTCTCTATCAAAATCAATAGGACTTACTTTGGAGAAAATGTGTAGGAACTTTGAAGCAAAGTATACACTTGGGTGCTGAAAAGGGCAACCAGAGGGGTCAAGGGTCAGGAGTAACTCTGCTATGAGAAAACATTAACACACATTTGGGGGGTGGGTTAGCTGAGAAAGAGAGAGAGAGGGGGAGAGAGAGAGAAAGAGAGAGGGGGGAGAGAGAGAGAGAGAGAGAGAGAGAGAGAGAGAATAAAATTGTGCATGTTGTGGAAGAAGTAGACAGAGATGTTTTTCTCCCTCACTCATAATCCAGTGCCATCCAAGGAAGCAGAATAGGGGAAGATACAGGACGGAACAAGCAAGCACAGAACTTGCTTACACAAGATGTAGTGATGGCTGTAGACCTGCATATCAGATAAATTCATGAAGGATAAGGCTACCAGTGGCTACTAATCATGGAGATGTCTACACCAGCCTTATATCCTGGGATTGTCCTGGGATCATTCCTGTCCATTCAAATGCCACACAGGAGCAGGCAGGGACAATCTCTCCATTTTCCAGGGATAACCCTTAGGTGTAGAAAGGACCCATGATGATGGCTAGATATTTCCTCCAGTATCAGAAACATTATGTTTCTGGAACACCAGAGAGTTTATATGAGAGAAGAGCAGACAATCAATTAGATAGGGACCTAGGTATTGATGAAGCTACATCTAGTTTGTGGGAGTTAGGAGGGGTAGAGTAGGGAGGGTAAGACCAAGAACAGAGTGACGAATTATATGATATATCATATATTGTATTAAATAAACTTTAATTTGTTTTTTGTTTTTGTTTTAATATAAAGTCCCATGTGTTGTTCATTTTTCTGCACTACCAATAGTGTTCGTATTTCCTGGGGACTTCTCCTGTTTGGGTAAAGGGGACTAATTGGGCATATTAGATGTCACTTTTGCCTAGGCAGGATCTACACTACTGCTTTAAAATGGTTTATAACAGTAGTGGCAACTGTTTCCAATTTTTTTTTAATGTGCCATATCCTGCTAGGTGTAGAACTGGCCCTAGAAGATATAGGGGATGAAGTTTGTGGGTCAGTGAGGGCAGCTGACCCATGGTGGTCATGATAGAGTTATATCTGCCCATTAATACACATGTTTATTTTTTCCTGCCACATTACATCAGGAATTCAGTGGCAGTACCAGAAACATTTCGTTTAGTTTAGATTAGATAAGATTGAGCAAGTTCTGTGCTTGCTTCCTTTTTCTGTCCTGAATGTCCACCTCAAGCTTGTGAAATTTCTGTTGTGAAATAGTGATCCATAAAGAAAATTTAAAGCATTGTCTGCTTTGGCCCACATATTTCCACCTTATGTGGAATCATCATCATCATCATCATCATCATCATCATCATCATCATCATCATCTGTTGTCATGTAGAGCATGAGAAAAAAGAAGGTACTTAGGATTTTCTCGTAGATCTAGGCCCAAAGGTAGCCTCATTGCAGAAGTCAAGCCGTGCACCAGCAGAAGTCAAGCCGTGCACCGTGCTCATTGCAGAAGTCAAGCCGTACCAGCATGTGCACAACTATCTTTAGGTCTTCTAACTCTAGGAAGGAGCGCAGCTGGCATATAAGCCAAAGGTTGGGAGAAAACTAGAAGGGTGATGGCATGGATGAGTGAATTTTTAAGTGAGCTTATTTCTGTTACTAAAAACAAATTCCTGGCCATAGTATATGCTCAGAGGCACCCTGTTCTTTAATTCTAAGTGTATATCATCTGCACTTGACTCTTATTGGTGGAGCTTATGGCATCTACAACAAGTAGGTGCCACAAATGTGAAATATTTAAATAATAAAAAATAATTGACTCCCCCTTTTAAGTGTGGCATTAAACATGAAGCGAAAACAACATGATCATCTGATTCCATGATGCTTCGTGTAAAATATAAGTTTTAGTAACTTGATGGCAACCAGTTCATACTAAACATAGCATATGCCAGGAACAGGAACAGTGAAGTTAGTGTTGCTGCTTATTATAAATCTGGCTTCTGAGCAATTATAGACTGTGGGTGGATGGATGATGTCCCGTGTTAATAACTGTTCACAGTCCTAATCAGAGTGATATTCTTTGAATGGTGAAAATAGCTGCCCCATTTAGGTCTTTAAGCAGAAAAAAGTCTGAAGATTCTAAAGTCTCCATGGCAATGAAAACTGTCCCTTTTCAATGACTCAATGTTTTTAGGGACATCTTTACACTGAAGAGTCATCAACCAGAGGTTTTTTCCCCCCTGGTACTACTTTCTAAAATGGTGCTTTGCCTGGTAGAAGTTAAAAAAAAACCCCAGTAAATATCCTTCTGTTATTCTTTATAACCATATAAACTTACCCCTTGTAGCTCAAATTTTGGGCTTCCAGAGCTCAAATGATTAGGTTTCAGAGTGGGCTTGGTCTACTGAAGGTTGCTCGTGTGGCACAGAGTGGTAAGCAGCAGTTACTGCAGCCAAAACTCTCCCTACAGCCTGAGTTCGATCCCAGTGGAAGCTGGTTCTCAGGCAGCCGGCTCAGGTCGACTCAGCCTTCCATCCTTCCGAGGTCGGTAAAATGAGGACCCAGCTAGCTGGGGGAAAGGTAACTGAGACTGGGGAAGTCAATGGCAAGCCATCCTGCTACAAAGTCTGCCAAGAAAATGTCAGCGAAAGCAGGCATCCCTCTAGGAGTCAGCAATGATTCAAGTGCTTGCACGAGAGGTTCCTTTCCTTTCTTCCATTGGTCTACTGACCTTTGTGAATTGTTACCTTAGCTGCAGCTTTTAGGGGAGACATGATAGCACTTTTCAAATACTTGAAAGGTTGTCACACAGGCTAAAACATGAAAATGCACATTTGGAGGGTAGAACTGCACATTTTTGCAAGTGCAAATTTTTGCAAATTCAGGAAATTTGAAAAACAGCAACAACTGATTCTACCAATGGATAGACAATGGAATGAAAGGCCCTTGGTAATCAGTGAAATGCAGATGGAACAGAGTAAAAAAAGCCATACATCCCTACCATTGGGTTCACTGGGGCTTACTCCTAGGTATAGCTTTGCAGTACCAATAGCAGGTATGTGTGCTAAGGATTTCATCCTTAATTATGTTCATAAACAAGTGATCAAGATGATTCCTGGTTTAAACTGAAATCTAATATCCTATTTTGGAGCCAAGAATTGTTCAGGATCTGAAACTCACAAGAGCAAGGATTTTAAAACTTCAAGAAGATATATCGTTCAAGATTACATGAAAAAAGGAAATCTTTTCAGGGAGGTACCATTATCTGGACAGGACAGTAAAAAAGTATGTTAACCATGGCAATGACAAGTCCAGGAAGAATACTTTGGGGATTCATCAGATGCCTGCATACAAATGGAGACCATCCATCTATCATCCCTTTAGCAGTGTCAGAAGTGTAATTTCACTTGCTTCCTCCATTTCTTTCTGGGCTGACCCCTCTCTGCAAGGTTGCAGACTTCCACTAGTGCCTTTCCCCTTCTGGCATCTCTGAAAATCTCTACAGAGATGCCTTGGCTGATGGCAAAGCAATTACATTAAAAGCAATTTCCAGGTCATCGTCGCAATTTCCTCCTTAGCATGCCACTGAAATGCATAGCTTAGGCCAGCCAGCAGCTCCTGCCTGTTAAAGGTTTTGTGCTTCCCAATATCAAGAAGGTGCTTCTCTACTGTCTCTACCGCATAAGCTCCCATTTTTGTAGACATATGCTGGGAATCGTGGTGGAGCTGCATTGTTCACTGCTGGAATAGCAAGGCTCTCTCCCTCGAACAGCTTCATTTTTTTCTTCCTTGCTGCCTTTGAAGTTTAATGGTTAATGCCTGGAATTGCTTTCCAGAATTGCTTCCCCAAATATCTGTGTGATACCACCTCTCTTACTTGCTGTAAAGTCCTCTTCAAAAACCCACCTTTTTCCATGAAGCTTTTGTCATAAGCTTTATCCCTACTGATATCGGCTTTATCCCTACTGAATCCAAACCTAAATGACCCATATTCTTCCCCTGTATATCTCTTTCCCCCATTTCATTCCCCTTTCTCTGCTGTCTCCCTGTTTCAAATTTTAGATGGTGGGATCCTTGTGACAAGGATCGGTCCTCTTCTACTTTGTAGAGCACATTGATGGCACCGTAAAATTGAATTGGCAACAAAACTAACAATATATAGCCTGGGATAAAGACCCACAAAGCTAAGTGAAGTTGATTGTTGGTTAAGTTTTATATAGGCCATCTTGCTTAGTATGTTTAACTGCAGGTAGCTTTTTATATCTGCTCTCTGCTTTTGGTACATTGGTGACTGGATTTGGTGTGCTTTAGGCAGGGAGTTAAGACTGTGATGGCTTTACTACTTGGATGTCCTCATTCATTGTCTAGAGGACTAACTTTGTCAGTATAAGGGTAGCCTCTACCATGCACCTCAGGTATATGATTTGTTGGACACAATGAATCATATACCTGAGGTGTAGGCAGGGGGTTGGACTTATAGGCTCCTTCTAACTCTACTATTCTATGATTTTATGATCCTCTTCCTCTTTCGATGTAAAGGTAGTTGGGGAACATGTCTTTTTCTCTAGGAATTGTATTTAATCTTTAATATCCCCCAAAGCATCATGGGCAAAAGACTGAACTGGCATGTATTTTCCCCCTATAAACATTGGCTTTGCCCTTCATCTAGACTAGTCTCTCCCAATTTGGAGCTCTTCAGATGTCTCTTTGAATTCCTAATCATTGGCCTGCTGGCAGTTGAAGTCCAAAATATCTGGAGAGTACCATGTTGGAGAGGAGTGTGTGTGTCATGGAATGTCTCCAATGTACCTAGGTCATGTACCAAGGACATGGGGGCCAGGAACAAGGCCCATGCCAGAGAAAAAAGTATTAATGATGTGGGGTGCTGACTTGGATGAGTGTGCGCTACAGAGGGATCAGCAGTCCAGCTCAAACCTGCCTCAGTTTTGAAAGTAGGGACTTGCATTCCAAGAAGAAGCTCTGAATTCATAAAGATGCTGATTAGAATGCTGGAGAAAATGCATCCCCTGCTACCCACCCACTAGGAATACATACTTGGAGAGGTGATCCCTATGTACTCAATGCTTCAATGGTGTAAGAATAAGTGTTGTTCAATCTTTGCCCAGAAAAGAAGTACTTGATTGTCCATGCAGACCATAACAGTCCAGAGTAGAAAGGCACTAAGTAGAGCTTATTCGGAAGAGAATGAGCTTCTTAGATTTGACAAGTTGTACTTTAGTTGTAGCCTGGCAACACAAGGTAGCATTCTGTCTGAATGCATTGCTCAAAAAGTGTTTATTGGGCCCATCTCAACCTCTTGTGAGCAAACTTAATTACAAAAATGCCATGGAAACATCAGCATGGTTCCAGTTGATTGATAGCCTTTGTTATCTCCTAAAACACATAGAAAGAGGAAGATGGAGTATTTAACTAAATGAACAGTGCATATGTTTGGAGAGTAAAAAGAAAAGAAAAAGAAAAGAAAAAGGTGGTGTTCCCTTAAAGTCACAATGGAGTAGCTAGGTAGGTAGGCAGGTTAATGGAGCATTATGCTTATTGTAGAAAATCTATAGTTTTTCTTTGTTTGTTTGCTTGATTTATGTTTAGAGGACAGAAATATATCTTAAAGTAAAGAAAAAAAACCAAAACAAAATGACGTTTCTCTCCAAGCTCATCTTTAAATTGAAATGTGAAGGTTGATCTCCAGGCAACAGAAAGAAATAACCATCCTTGGGCACAGCACAAATTGATATTGGCACAAAGAGAGTTGGTGGTGAGCATTCTGTTCTCAGTTACACAGAGAATAAAGCCTTAAGAAAGATTGATCCAAGAACTTTTGAGATCTGGGAAAACCCACTGATTTCAATGTTTTGACTAAGGGCTATTCAAGAATAACATATTTCCATGAGATAAATATCCTCTTGTAAAGTATTAGTAGACATGGTATGTGGAGGCTTGGACCAAATGACTAATATCACCCACATGTTTAGTTTTTTAACGGTTTTTAATGCTTTATGTGCGTATGTTCTGTGTTGTATAATTTTAAATTTTGTATACTCGTTTTAATCTTAATTTTAGAATTTCTGTAAACTGCCCAGAGAGCCCTGGCTATGGGAGAAGTATATAAGTGCAATAAATAAATAAATAAATAAATAAATAATGTGCTTAGAACCTGTGCAACCAACCTTGGACATTGAACAGAAATGTCAAAAAGTATGTGAAGGCTCCCTGAGAAAGATTTGTGATGAGAAATTCAATATTCCTAGGCAGATTTGGAATATAGACCAACAAATTTAACGTATAGTTTGAATACAATGGTATGGCTGCTTCCATGCTCCCCTGGTAAAACATTTTCAATAAGCCAATCACCTGCGTAGGGCTGCTGATGTGGCTACTTTCTGCTGAAGTATCAACAACAATCAAGGTAGGGTAACACTGGCATAGGAAGTGACCATATCACTGGCTAATTTACATGATTTCCTTTCTTCGAGCATAGAGCACCATGGTAACAGACACTTCAAAATGGCTTCTCAAATTATAGCCATATACAAACCCACTCTATAATCACCTTCCAAAATATTTTTCCTAACTACTCTGTTGCTTCTTAATCAGGGGAATCCATTATTACCTTCATGCCTAATTCATCTCTTTATCCTCTACCCAACCTATTGTCCAACCAAAGCAGGACATAGAGTGATATCCCCAATCTATCTTTCATTGTGTCTTCCAGTTCCATAGACAAGAATGTACGGTGGTGTAGTTTTCATTTTCCTCCTCTGAGGAGAGATGCCTCATTATACCATGCCCTTTGAGTACAGCCTTATTATCTAAGCTGCTCAGGTAGCTTCCTTCTTTAATATGTGGGAGATCCTTTGTTTAACCTCAAGACACTGTGAGGGCAAAAATGGTTCATACATTTCTTTATTGAAGAGACAAGCTCCAGTCATTTAATTGACTTGAATGTTACATTTTAATTTATTTTCAGAGACTATATAGTTTAAAATACAATTTTTCGTTGAGTAGATAAAGATAAACATACATATGGCACCAGGATCTTGGCAGATGAAATTCCTTGTGCAAAAGAATTAGGGTTATTTTTAGCGATCACCTCTCTTTATTCCAAAGTCATAGTAATATTGGAAACAAGTTAGAACAAGTTCAGGGACACTGCATAAAATGGTTCTAAAGAATCCAATATATATATATATATATATATATATATATATATATATATATATTCACTAAATGACTGGTGTGTGATTTAAGACTAGGGATAACAGAGAAATAATTTTGTGGGTTGACATTTGATGAGTTTTCCTTGGTTCGCTGGAACACTTCCAGCCTGCAGACTTCATTTCTGTTCTTGCTGTGCCACCCAGTTTGGTCTGCAGCAAGTCAGGCCAGTTTGCAGATTTTCTGGGCAGTTTACACATTCCCCTGCAGGTTCTGCAGATTGCACAAATTTCTGAGCAATTTGCACAATTTTGGTCGTGATTTGCACAATTTGCTCAGAAACCTATGGAAACTTAAAAACCTGCAAAAACAAAAAAGGAGCCTGCTTTTACAGATGTAGGTTTTCTACCATGGGGATAGGAACACAATTCAGTCAGGTTCCCATCCTTTTCTAAGAAATCCTGTGTCTATAGAAGCAGCCCTCTTTTTTATTTGCTTTGATATCAATCTTGGTATCAAACAACCAAGAGCTCTTCTTTCAATAAAATCATCTCTTAAAAAATAAATAAATTCTGAACTACCAGTTTTCCTCCCACTGTTTTATGTAATGATCACACAACTGAAGTAGAAAAATGTATAGAAAATTAATCAATACGGAGACAGAATGTTCTGCTTATTAGTACATAATCTGTTTAGTGTTAAGAGTTTATTAGTAGATAATCACATAATTTCATGTAAAAAACTGATTGATCAAATCGTTTTCCTATGTTTTCAAATTTATCACATTATTATTTAACTTATGAATATACATCCATATGTTTGAAGGGAAAAATGAGACATAGGTTGCACATTACTCAACCTGCAATGCATAAGAATATAGGAAGAGCCATGCTCAATCAGACCAAGGGTCCACCCAGCCCAGAACTCCATTCACACAGTGGCCAACCAGCTATCAACCAGGAACCAACATGCGAAACCCATAAGCAGCACCCTCCTGACCATGTTCCCCAGCAACTATATATAGGTTTACTGCCTGTAATACTGGAGGCAGCACATAGACAGCATGACTAGTAGGTATTGACAACCTTCTCCTCCAGGAATTTATTGAACCCGCTTTTAAAGCCATCCAAATTTGTTGCTATGGGTGAACTCACTATAGTCTGGGCCATGCTCCAGAGCCCTCCAGAGAGGTCCACCTGACGCCTACACTGTACTCCTTTCATCGCCAGCTGAAGACCTTTTTATTCTCTAAGTATTTTAACACTTAATTTTAACTTAAATTTAAATGATACTGTTCTATCTCTGTATTTTAATCTTATATCAATTTTTGCTGCGTGGTTTTATCCTGGTTGTGATTTTTATACTGTATTTTATATTTGTGTTTTTAGACTGTTGGTTGTTTTATTATGGTTTTAATTTTTGTGAACCGCCCAGAGAGCTTCGGCTATTGGGCAGTATAAAAAATTATTTATTTATTTATTTATTTATTACATTTCTATACCGCCCAATAGCCGGAGCTCTCTGGGCGGTTCACAAAAATTAAAACCATTCAAAGTATAAAACAACAATATAAAACCATAATATAAA
The DNA here is from genome assembly GCF_023053635.1 of Elgaria multicarinata webbii. NCBI lineage: Eukaryota > Metazoa > Chordata > Lepidosauria > Squamata > Anguidae > Elgaria > Elgaria multicarinata. The sequence goes on along the minus strand of NC_086184.1, from coordinate 21,001,333 downwards.
ATACAATATAAAAGCTCAACCAGATAAATGTAATAAATAAATAAATAAATACCATGCAACCCAGCTTGCTGTATGGTCTGTGGGTGCCAAGCTGACTGATTCCTCACCAAGCAGCCATTTTGTGTAACAATGGCAGTTCATCATTTTTGTAAATGCCCATTTACGCATATTGTGGCTCTAAAGTGGCCATTGTCTGAGGCACGCTGGACCACCCACTGGCAACCCAGCCCTGCTTGCCGTGCAGTCTACAGGTGCTTGATCCCTCACTGAGCCACAAGAAAGAAGCATGAAAGACAACTTGTAACCTAGCACAATGTGTGATATTGCACAACATCACCACTGATCACAGGACATGACTGTTAAGGCATCAGCCTTAACTTCCCAGGCTTTGTGCAACATGGCCAAATTATCTTTTTGATAATTGGATAGTCCTTTATGTAGACACCTTTTCTTTCAGACAAGAATAGAAATACCTGCTGTTGCATTCTCCTCAATATGCTTCCAGTTACTGCATCTGGTAATGTGAGGAAATGAGATATATACCAAATTATACACAGCTGTCAGATCAGAGATAAAATCTCAAAGTGTCATACAGAACTACTATAAGGTGTTTTGATTTGATATGAAAGGAGGCAGGGAGGTGCAGTGGGACAATCAAATTTACAACACATTCCTGATGGTTCAGGACATGAGGATTATGTGATCCTTTGTTCTAGAAATAGTAAGGACAAATAATTTCAGACAGTAATGAACTTTTGCAGAAACGTGTTCCAGCGATGTAGATGAGTGTAAGGGAAGAGATGAAGAAACATTGGAAACTTATTCTGAGTCAGATTATTTCTGTGTCCATGTCAGTATTTTCTGCACTGGCTCCACACAGAAGTCTTTCCCAACATTATCTAGAAATGCCAGGGATTGAACCATGGGACTTTTGCATGCAAAACAGAGTCTCTACCACTTAGGCCTTAGCTAGATGGGGCTTTATCCCGGGGCAAATGCCAGGATCGTCCCTGCATGTCCACATGATGCACAGAGGATCCTGGGATCAGGGAGGGATGATCCCTCCCATGCCCCGGGATCTCACCCTAAACTTTGGCCCTGGTTTTTTCGCAGGCCTGGGCTGACCCCAAGACTGTGGAATGTGTGGCCCGTTGCCATGGGTTGACCCGGCTCTGTGCGATTCCTTGTGCGGAGCTGGGATGTTTAAGCGTTTTTTTAAAAAATGCTTACATTTAGCGCACAAGCGTTTGTGCACTCCTTCCTCTTTTTTTTTTAAAAAAAATGGTGGACGCGATGCCTCTCTTGCTGAGGTCTTCACATGTCACGTGTAAACAGAGGAGGGATCTCACGATCGCGGGATCTTCCCTCCTCTGTCGTGGGATAAAAGGTAGGTCTAGCTATGGCCTTAGTAAGCATCCTCAAAGCCTGCATTCTTGAAGGCGGTGCTGCAATCTCACTTAAATGCATTGCTGGTTTATGTTTGACTATATCCTTCATGTTCTGGTTGGGTTAGGGTACTGGAGAAATCCATTGTGTGTTCAGGGGATGTGGAGCTCAGCGATGTTTTGCCAGCTCAGGCATATCCCTCCCTGGACTCTGGTTCAACATCTGCCAGTTTGCCCAACTTGGTTCATGCTGAATTGGACCAGTTGGCAGATGTTCCACCTTTTCATGGTGGCAGAAGGGTGAGGGAGAAGTGTCCACCCAACAACCTTCTGCTGCAGCAGTGGCCAAGTGCAATGGTGGAACGTTGAGCAGGGAATGCTCCCCACCCACCCTGTTGGCACCATGTTGTGCTGCCACTGCTCCAGTACAATGTACTTTCTGTCCTGCAGTAGCGGCATGGCTCATTGGCAGAACAATGAGTGGGGATTCGCTGCCTGCTGATGCTTTCATCACTTTGCTAGTTCCATGGCAGTGGGATGCTCTCCCTATCCCTGCCATCAGCAGGGACAGAGGGAGTGGTGCACTGTGGCAGCAGGATGTGCGACAGACTCTCCCCCCCCCCCGACCTTGCAACCACTGAGCCATCACCAACTTCCCTGATTCCAGGAACACACACCCTGACTCATCATGCAAAAATAGGCTGAGCCAGGGTTGCCATGTGAGTTTGTCCCTTAAAAGCTGAATAGTACAGCGATAGACATGCTTACGCAGGATGTTACTGTGAACCGACCAGAGAGCTTCAGCTATTGGGCGGTATAAAATGTAATCAATCAATCAATCAATCAATCAATCAATCAATATTGTGCTCATGTGTGGCTTGTAGTTTTCCCAAAGGCATTTGGGTGGTGGCTGTGGGAACAAAATGCTGGACTCTCTAGGCCTTTGGTTTGATCTAACACACTCTTATGGTTGGTCATCTACCCTCTCTCTCACCACTTTCCCCCATTTGGAGTCCTGTTTGCCACTTAGGTTGGACAACAGGACTGGGGAAGGAATGGGCATGAGCATCCACATCTGTCTTATCTCACGTTGCGTTTGGGATGTGAAGGTGTGCTTTCAGCACTCAGATTCTGAAGTGGCATTGCTTTCTATGTGCAGGAGTACAGGTATCATGGGTCTCCAATCTTTTTTTGGCCCATGGGCCTGTTTGTGATTCTGACAAAGTGTTGTGAGCAGAAGTCACAAAATGGCCACCCTGTGGGAATGGGAAATCACCCTGCAGCCATTTCCCCCCATTCCCATCCAAAATAAAGCAGTTAGTGCAATCCTATGTGTGCCTACTCAGAAGCAAGTCTCCTTCAATGGAGCTAACTAGCGAAAGAAGTGCAGCCTTAAAGATACATCAGTGATATATACAGGACTCCATCTGTATGATGATCAGATCATTCTTCAGGAAATGTTTTTCTTATAATTAACAGTTGCAGGATTGAAGGAGGGAAGGGAGAAAAGAAAAGGATTCCCAGTGTCATTCCTTTAGGGAAAGCAGCATAGTTATATAGGGCTTCTCTAAACGAGCTATTTATCGCATACTCATTTCTGGCCACTCATGGAATTTTTGGGATCAATTAAACCACACTAACCAAACAGGATGTCACCCATGACCCCACCACCACCTTATTCCACTGTAAAATGGATCAGATAAAAGCTGGAATAAACCCTTAACGGTGCAAAATCAACAGCAAGTAACACTGGCATTGCACTATAAAGGAAAGGAAGAAGGACTTTAAGCAGAAGGAGAAGAGGGTAAAATGCCTCTCTGTAACAAAGGGAGGCAGATCTGATCCCCATGTGTCTACGTACTACGAAGTCCCATTGTGTTCAATGGGGCTTTATCCCCACCCACCACCCATTGTAAATGAGGCTTGTCAATTTAAAGCACAATCTTACTCAGAAGTAAGTTCTGGTTTTCATGGGGGCTGTGAGGAAACAGATGAAATAAGACACCCCCTCCTTTGCCCACATGCCAGGGAGGGAGGCACACCCTCTGTTCAACCAACTGTGTCATTTAAAGGAGCCCCAGGAAGCAGCAGGTTCTGCCACCTTTTGCCCCTCTCCTCCCATGTAATCCAATTCATATCAATCATGCCAAAGAACCAGAAAGTACAACAGCACCAGGTGGACAAAGCTTTCACCCTGTGGACATTTACTCCCCTTCCACAACAAACACACACACACACACCACCCAAATGGGAGGACATGGGTTTTTTTATTGCCAATGATAAATTTCATGGGGAGGGGGGGTGGACACTTCCTGATCCAGCTCTGTCCTATTTATAAACATGGCAGCCTCTGACCTCAGAGGCTGTTGACTATCAAGACAGGGTTGTGCCACGACACAGGCTCTGAACACCAGGCCTGGCCGTGGCTACTCCCTGCTCAAGCCATGCACCACCGCTTGAAATGCCTGAGGCAAGGGATAAAAACCACCTTCCTCCAAAGTATGTGGAGAAAGGGGTTAAATGGAGAAGGATTTCAATATATAAAATAAAACACTGTGAGTTATATGTGCTGAGGTTAATTATTGTCAAAGTGGGTGCTAAATGTGTAAACTTCAGATGATAAATGCCAAACAGACACGTGGGATTTTTGTGGTAGTTAAAAACAAAATATTTTTTTTAAAAAAAATTTAAAGTTCACAAGCTTTGTTTCAAATAAAACATTTAAAAACCTTTTTGAAACCTTTCATCCAGTCCTTTCACTCATTCACATACGCACTTTCCTTTCTCTCACACAATCACTCTTGAGCTTTCTTTATTATCTGTATTGATTAATATACATCAACTATGTGCACACCACACTCCAAAGACACCACTCGTTACACTGAACCTCAAATTTCCCAGAACTTAAGTACTCTAAACACAGAGAGCTAAAGCACACAGAGCTAAAAACTCGAAGGGCGTTACTAGACGAGGCTGTAGTGCGCGTTACCTTCGGCAGTCGCGTCGAGGCTTCCAGATGACGTTCACGACGATCCGTCGTTATCCTGGGGTGAAGCCTCTTTATCCCGACTTTAAAAAAGTGAGTTCAAGTGCGCCTTTTCCTGCCGGGCCGCGGTAATTCGGAGTACGTGTGGGAGGATGTGAGGTCACTGCGGTCCGCACTGGTCAGGAAAAGGCGTGTTAAGGGGAGTGGCCAGCGGCTTCGGTCAAGCCGCCTCCGCCATTTGTGCCCAGCCCACCAGCTGGGGCAGCGCGGTGGAGCGGCTTTTTTTTATTATTTCCACAGTGACAGTTAGCGCAGGAACGGAAAAGTGGCTGGTGCGCTGCTGGGGCATGTGCGCCTGTTTTTTCTACTGCAACCTCTGCATGGGTCAGTTTTCGGAAAGCCGGGCATCCCACAGTCCGCCTTCATGGGGAGTTGGTGACTCCTCGCGGTGGGCAGCCACCGTGGCCGCATAATGGCGGTGCTGTACGCTGCCTGTTGGTGTGGGTACCAGGCTGGCAGAGGGCAGAGCTGTTTGTGGGCTGCTGCCATGGCTACGGCCAGATGTGGGTTGGCTCCTTGGGATGGGGCAGAGGGCACAGAGGCGGTCATCAGCGGCGACACCTCAGAGGCATGATGGGAGATGTAGGCACAGAGTGCCCATGCAGACGATTGACCTCGGGTCATATTACACCCGCCACGACCCCCATCAGGAAGTGACCGCATCAGTGTTGACCCTCAACAGCACCAGCAGCACTTCAGCTGGCACTGGCACTGCTGCCGCCGCCGCCGCCGGGGCCGGCGGAGGCATCGCTGACGGCTGCGCAAGCGATCTACGCTGTTTGCGGTCTTTTGGACTTGCGCAAACCGTGGGGCGAGTGAAAAAAAAAGCCGCGGCAATCAGGCCGGTGTGGCTGCGCAACCGTGCTCGCGGCGGCAGCAGCACAAACGGCGCAAACTTCCGCCACAAATCGAAGGCAGGTGTGGATGATGAGGCGTCACGGCTGAACGGGAAAATCCGCTTTCACCGCTCCTCAACGACAGAACACCGGTAGGTCTAGCAAAGCCCTAAGAGTACCTAAAAAGCCCCCCCAATCCCCTCAGTCATTCCCTTATATATCACTCTTCCCCCTCCTCAGACATTCTAACTCCACCCACTCAGGCCAACATTCCAAAAATCACAGACTTACAAACTCCAGACGTACATTTGGGAACTGACTTGTGGGGTGTAACGTCACAGGTTGTGACTAAATCACCTTTTAATTTGTTGTTGAGTGGCCTGTGTACAGTATGTGCTTTCCCCCCTTTTTCTTTTTGCAATAGGAGGATTCTCTAACTCTCTTTGAAAGCATCTTCTTAGCATGCTCTTTAAGATATTATTAACATCATGTGATTTCACATTTTATGATAGAACAAAGCCCCAGAATCTCATTGGTGCCATTTATGAAACACAGTCCTATGCAGAGTTATAAATATAATCCTGTATTGTCTTTTGCAATCTGGGAGTTTTTATTCTCAAATTGGTATTTGCTAGGCACTTCAAATCGGGAATGGGGCAAGGTCTGACAATTTGCAAATGGAAATGAATTTCACATACAGTCCTAGGGCAGATTGGCTGACTTCCTGAAGGGGTGACGACCCTTATGTGGCATGGAGGGATGAGGAGGGACTGTAAGCCAAGTCCACAAAGTAAAAAGTGAATCCTAACTAACCCGCACCCCCCCACACACACACAGAGCGCCACTCAGACCTTGCTCTCTTGGCATGCTAGAGTTGCCTAGAGCAAGAAACAATTTAGGAATAATTCTTTCTTTCTTCTGGATAAGTGGAGGTAGGGGGAAAATCAATTCAGCATGGGTCCCTCCTAAGCAACATGGACAATTGACTTTTCTACATGACTTATTTTTCATGCACTCATCATTCCCTACTCAATGGTTGTTTACAGGTTCTTTAGACAACACCTGGACCCTCCAGTTCCACTTCTGTGTCTGAAAAGCATTTCATCAACCTTTTTTTATTTTTTTTTGAGCAGGGCAAATGTGGTGTTTAATTGTAGAAGTGAAAGAAAACCCTCTTTCACTTGTATATTTGCACTATTCTGTTATACCACAGTGTCACCTAGAGGTTACATTGTGGGAAAGCAGGAAAGGAAACCCTTTTTTTTTATTATTTGGCAATCCTGAATGAAACTGAAAATAAATACAACAAATTAACAGCCTCGTGTAAATAGTCTCAATGACATTCTGAAGGGGGCAGAAAAGAGCCAGAAGAGGAGCAAAGTGGGAAGGGAAAAGGTTGCTATTGGATCTCCACCTCCTCCAGCAAGATCTGCTTAGCAAGCACAACATATGTATATTCACATACACACACTACTACTACTTCAGGACTGTTTCTTGGGATGTGCCAATCACCAAAACGTGAGCTCGATGAAGTTCTCTCAAAATTTGCTCCAGTTGATTTGAGTCCATAGCAGACTACAAGCTTTAGGTGCCCCCCCCCCCAACCCTGTATTTGCATGAAAATCCATGCGTATTGTATTTTTCCCCAAAAGTATGGATCAGTCGTGCACATCTTGTTCAAAGATGCTAGGGAACATGGGTGGGAGGGTGCTGCTGCACTCATGTCCTGCTTGTGGGTTTCTGGTTGACAGCTGATTGGACACTGTGTGAACAGAATGCTGGACTAGATAAACCCTTGGTCTGGTCAAATAAGTTACTTAGGCAACTTCTGGGACAAAATTGAGACTTTAGAGCCAAGATGTGTAAACCATTACCCCCCCCCCCCAAATAGCAGGATAATTCAGCTTTTTGGTAGCAACTCTCCCCCACCTGCACCCCCAAGAAAAATGCACGGAAGACTAAAAGGGATTCTTTAGCATCTCTTGCGGAAGCAGCCTTAGGAGTTAATGTGCTGCAATGTTAATGAGCACATTTTCCCGAACCGCTGCCAGACGCTGAATGGTTTAGCTTGCCTTTATTAAGCCATTTGGAAGATGTCTTAGTTGCAGTTCCACAAAAGCAACTGTCGGTGCTTTTATAATTTCTCAATGAAAATCCTATGCCAGTATTTGGAGTAGGCCTAGTTCTCCAGCACTCCACCCTCTATCAGTATTGTATAATAGAACAGCTCGGCTCATTTTGCAGTGTGATTACAAAACCCATCATGGTGAATTATGCAGTAAGCTAAATTGGTTTCCACCTTCCACAAAGCCGGAATATTATCATGCACAAATAGTGTACCAAATGTAGAAATAATACGCGTCCAGCTTATCTGAACCATGGACCATGGCAAGACTCCCCTTCTTCATTCCATCAGTAACAGGTTTGCTGCTAATGACACCTGCTACATTATGAAAGCAGGCACGAAGCACGATGCATATTCTTTCTTTTCTTCCTACAAAGCCTCAATTTTCTAAGGCATTTTGCCCAGTATGGAGGGCTCTCCAAAACAGAAAATTAATATTTTCGAGGAATCTCTACTCTTTTTCAGGATGGTATAATACCTGCAAATGTTTGTCAGTCTGCTGCCTGAATAGCATATAATCCCTATTTTTCTCCCCTGTGAATATATTTTCATTTTACTGACAAACCCTGGCCACAATCCAACACAGTTAGGTGTGCTTAATCCCATTGACTTGAATGGATGCAAATATGATTGACTGTGCCCACACGATTTAATTGACAGTAGTTGTTCACTGCAACCTTTCAGCTGTTGTTTCTATTAGTGCCAGGGCGAACATTTGGCCTAGCCAAATGTTGTAGATTTCAGTGTTGACTTTAAATATGAGGTGGCCAAGGGCTTCACCATTTTTCTTTCTTTAAACAAACAAACAAACAAACAAACAATTGCTATTGTTGCTGCTGCCTTTAAAAGAAGACTTTTAAAAAGTGGATGTGGGTGTGGGTGGGTGTGAGGGGCAAAATCCTTGGCCAATACATCTTTAAATTAAGACCATGTACCTACCTTAGCCTCCAAAATTGGAAAACACCTCCTCACTTTCATGGAGGCCAACAGGACCCATGAAATTGTGTGTGTGTGTGGGGGGGGTATATTTAGCACCCCTTTAGTTGCTATGATGCTTTTAAAACCTATATATTTTTCCACATGGCATTAAATTTTAATTGTCTTTTAAGAGTCTTTTAATTGTCTTATTATTATAATCAATTAACCAAAAAACCTCTTTTATTTGGTCCAGATGTTTGCAGAATCTGCATGACTTGGGAAAAGATGGTCTGCTGAAGAAATCATGGGACAGATTCATAGAAATCCAAACTCATTTGGTTTTGTTCCAGATGTCTCCAACATCTCTAGTAAGGACTTACCATATTTACTCAAGCGGTGACACAACTAAAACTATGATTCCATATTTCAGGTACCAACTGGCAACCAACACCATTCACATAGAATGACAGAGTGGAAAGGGACTTCAAATGTCATCTATTCCAACTCCCTATCATAGGTAAAACATCTTAAAGCATTTTTCTCTTTAGATAGTTAAATGAGGTCATGGAGAGTAGCACAATGTTGAGGAACTACTGTGCACTACAGATTCAGAGCTGCATTGTGGCAATCATTTTCTGTCCCAGGGCCTAGCTCCATAATACATAAACCATGAACAAAAATTGCATGCACAGAGTGGAATTTTCACTTAAATGAGTCACTAGAACATTTGTGGATTATCTTTTCAGGTCAGAGAGGGCAGTTGAGTTCTGAGCCCCAAAATGTTTTGTTTGTTTGTTTGTTTTAAGACCAGGTGCATAATTTCAGAATAGAAAGTCAATTTGGGAACACTGCTGTTTCATTTATCATACACTGTCATGGGATTTGCTCCTCTACAAGCTCCTTTGCTTCTTCCTCAAGGTCCCCCCTTCTTCTTCCCTCACTCTGGGTGACGTAAAGATTTAGATCAGGACGTCAATGTCAGTTTAGGGATATAAATACTTAAAGTATGGGCAATTCTTCATAGACTTTTTTGGATACATTGCCTTACCTAATTACTTAGAAGGCAAGTATTTTTTTGCTAAGTGACTAATGACACAAAGTAAGACTGTTATTATTATTATTATTTATTTATATAGCACCATCAATGTACATGCAAGAGAATGACTGCAAGAGAACTACTCTGCATAGCCCCTGTACTGACATATGGCTTAGATTTGACTAGGTTTGCATATAATCATGTTGCAGTTCAGTAAGCTATGAAATCCAAAGTTCTTGTGTCATAAACTCAAAAGTACTTAAAAGTAGGGGACTTTCTCTCTCCCCCCCCCCCCTCTAGGTTTTTTGTTCACTCTGAACTGTGGGGAAGTATTAAGCTATATTCAAGATTTTCGGTTCGGGATTACAATACTAACCAGAACAACGGTGTGGGAAATGTACAGGAGTAGTAGGGACAAATGCTTTCCCCTGCACTGAGCAGCAGGTTAGACTAGATGATGTTTAAGGTGCCTTCCAACTCTCTCATTCTATGTGGGTGGTATTGGATGGGTATATTTCAATGTGGAACGCTAGCTTAACAAAGTGGACCTTGAGTGACTATGGGAAGCCCTGAAGATAACATGCTAAACTGAAAGTTTTCTTGTTAATTGAATTTGATTACATTTTGGGAAGACTATGGGCTCATCTACACCAAGCCGGATATTCCACTATGAAAGTGGTATATAAAAGACAGGAGCCACACTACTGCTTCATAGTGGAATTGAAGTGCACTGCAGGATCCACACTACTGCTTTATAGTGGTACTGAAGTGCACTGACAACTGTTGGGGCCCATGACACGTCTACACCAACCAGGATACAGAACTAGGAAAGTGGTATGAAAGTGGTATATGGTATGTGTCAATGGGCCCCAACAGTTGTCAGTGCACTTCAATACCGCTATAAAGCAGTAGTGTGGCTCCTGCCTCTTATAGACCGCTTTCATGCCGCTTTCATAGTGCTATATCCTGCTTGGTGTAGATGAGCCTGTGGATTTTTGTAAATTCTTACCAAAAAGGATCCACAGCTAAATTCTCATCCAAATTTAGTAAGTAAGAGCTCTATCAGCACTAGAAATGGAAAATAATAATAATTGAATTGATACAACTTTAGGAAAAAAAACATGAGAGTCGTGGGCAGGACCTACACTACTGTTTTATAGTGGTATTGGAGTGCACTGACAGCTGTTGGGGCCCATGACACATCTACACCAAGCAAGATATTACACTATGAAAGTGGTAGGAAAGCTGTATATGGTATGTGTCAATGGGCCCCAACAGTTGTCAGTGCACTTCAATACCACTATAAAGCAGTAGTGTGGCTCCTGCCTCTTATATACTGCTTTCATGCCACTTTCATAGTGCTTTATCCTCCTTGGTGTAGATGAGCCCAATGTGGTTTTTCAGCATCTGCAAAGTGCTGTGGAGCTCTGCACCATGATGGGAGTGTGTGGTGGTAGTTGAGAACCAGGTTGCCAGAGCCAAGAGGAGGCACATTTTTAAGGATCAATTCTCCCCCTCCTCATACAAATGTTTTTGTACTTGGCAGACTTGCCAGTAGGAACTCACATTCAGCATTCACATGAAATGAATTCAACCCCACAAGAGGAAAAGGAGAAACCAAACCAAAAATAACTTTTCACTTTCTTACAACTGCTCACTTTTGCTGACATAAAACTCCCTCCTCTCCTGTCTTCTTTCTCATCTTCTGGATAACCAGTCACAATCACTCCATTGTTACCCCCTCCCTCCTGGACAACAGAGGATCAAGCTGAGCATGCTTCAGGACAGACTTTTGGGCATCCATCGAATAAAATGGGCTGAAAAACAGCATTTTAATTTAAAAACACATTATGGTACTACTAGGGTAAAACACATTATTGTTGTTTATTTGTTCAGTCGCTTCCTGCTCTTCGTGATTTCATAGACCACCCCAAGACAGAGCTTTCTGTCGGTCGTCACCAACCTGAGCTCCCCCAAGGTAGAGTCCATCACATTATGGTACTACTATTAGACCTTCCCTCTGACCTGACACAAGAAAAGTTTTCTTGAAAGATGTTGCACAGAGAAATGGATCCATAAAGTCCAGCCCTGGTGAAGGCTAGGACAAAGAAAACAGATAATACTTGTCAACCTACTGGAGGTCACTCATTAAATTTTAAACTCCTATAAATAAGCAATTTCTAACCCTTTCTATCTCCAAATTGGCATGTACCATCCTCAAACTGACCTTGTCTACACAGCTATGTTTCATATCAATCTGTTGAGCTGTTTTTTGCCTAATGTGTAAAAGCCATAGAAACTACTGCCTCCTGATTTCTTTTCTATAATAGCAGAATGTCACCACTGTGACCCTATAATTTACACTAGAAAGCTGCATTTGCAGATTGGGGGGAAAAAAGATGCAGGGTTTTGCATTTCTATATGTCAAATGTTGAAAGGCTGATCACAGAATAGGGATTCAACCTGTGCTGGATAGAGTTGCAATCCCCCTGAAGACTCAGGCTCAGAGTTTAGGTGTACCCTTGGACTTCGGCCAGAACCAGGATGCCCAAATCTCAGCTGTGGTTGGAAGAATGTTTGCACAGCTAGTGCCCCAACTGAAAGGACTGACATTAGGCTTGTGGCATGTACTTTGTTTTTCACTAGAATCCTGGGCCCAACAAAGTCCCAAATAATGGCTGAGCAAGGCTGTCATAAGAGCAGGAGACCAAGGTGCCTCTTCTCACAGTGGGCCCATTCAGACAACACTGAGAGCTCTGTGGTTAGCTTAACCATGCTTCTCTGTGGTTAGCATTAACCACGAGCCGTATGCTCACACATGACACCATTAACCCAGTCCAGTTCCTGGTTTCCTTAACCACAAGATAAACCAGAAAGCAGTTAGATGAGCACCTGAGTCCTCCAAATGCTCTGCCACATATCCCATCAGCCCTTGTGCTAAGAGAGCTGGCAGTTGTGCAATTTAGGTTATTTAGGCTGCTCTATTGTGCTATCTCTATGACTTCAGCCCCTTAACAATAGCTGCATGTCAGACAACATCTTAAGCCAAAGTTAGTGCTCCTAACCCTGCTGCATAACAGGGCTAGAGACGCCAATCACAAATGTGGTTAGTGGAGGTACATGGTTAAGGAAAAAGCATGTCAGACAACACCAAAAATCCTTAACCAGCATGGTTAACGGTGTCATCTGAATGGGGCCATTCTCAGTCCAGCATTTTGTTTTCAGTATCACAATTAGAGGTTCTATGAAAGGCTATCGGAGAAATGCACAACAGAATCAAATTAGTTTAAATTTCTATGAATATGAACGGCAGATTCTGCAGCAGACCAGATTTTCCTGATCATATGGTTTTTGTGGAATTTTATGCAAATTTCATCATAGAAGGATTAATAATAATAATAATAATAATAATAATAATAATAATAATAATAATAATAAGGCAACAGGAAAAGGTTACAATTATTCTATCACTCACATCAGTCACTGGCATCACATCCATATTTTTTTTTTCATTTTTTTTTTTTTTTACAGAAAACCTTCAGAAACTGGGTCTACCAAAATGCATCCACACCAACACCCAGAAAGCAGTCATATTTAAAACATGCTCAATAGTCAGGAAATTCCTAAATCAGTAAAAGACAGTATTAGTTGGCAAAGCCCTTCGTGCTGTCTAGAGAAACTGCCATGAGCGAGAAAAGAAAGATTATTATTATTATTATTATTATTATTATTATTAATAATAATAATAATAAAGCACCAGCTGAAAGTGAACATTTTCCCTTAGTCTAAAGCATTAAAATCTGTGTTTTGGGGAGGATTTGCAAATTCTTGCAAATGGAAATTGGGGGGAGGGGGAGAGAGAGAGAGAATCCAAATCATACAATGAGCAGATGATGGAATGGAAGGCACATTACCACTCACAAAATGTGGACAGAATGGATTTTACCCCATCTGTATAGCTCTACAAACAACTTAACTGCAGTCTCCCTGACAGGATTGCATCATCACAGCGGTCTAATTTAAGAAGAAAAATAGCCTTTTTAATTCTTTATTCATTTGTTACATTTATATCCCACCTTTATTAACTCCAAGGAGACCAAGTAGGCATACATTATGAACCCCTCTCTCCGTTTTATCATCACAACAACCCTGTGATGGAGGCTAGGCTGAGGGTCAGTGACTGGCTCAAAGTCACTCACTGAGCTTCATGGCCAAGCATCTAACCATTGCGACACACTGGCACTGGCTTTTTGTTGTCAGCATTGCTAAATCATTGGGAGCCAGAAACCCTTGCTGTTCTGCTGCACAATATCCAAAGTTCTGCCAGTAGATTGCAACCTAATCTCTGTCAATCCTTGTGTTATAGCAATGTGCAAGAAAAGTGAAATGGAATTCAAGGGTGTTCTGCTTATGTAACCACTACATATATTTTTACACTTTCCCAACTGTTTACAGCATAACACACATGAGCCTTTTTAATTATTATTTTCTCATTGGAACCAACCCTCTAGATGCATCCCTTCATTTAGAGTCTTCGATCCAGGTGTATTGCTAAAATGTTCCTAATCTTTATTCTGATTTTACACTGGGACATATATTTTCACCATTCCATTTTGCTCTTTTGAGCTAAGGATGTGGCAGTGTCTAAATACAGAATAATTAAATGCCCAAATAAACAAAGAAATAAAGCAACATCAAAGTTGCACCTGCTGAAATACCCTCCCCCCCTTTTGGGCAGAATGTTTGCAAATTTCAACCATTAAATACTGTACGATGAGTGGCATTTTACCTTTTACCACCAAATTTGATTATGTCCCCATCACTTTTCTGTAACTGTATTTGTATTTTAAAAGCTGTATAAATGCACATTTTAAAGCAACAGCCACTGATACTAGTTATCGGTATCTTTTGACTGGCATCAGCACAATTTCTACCACACTTTAACTCTCCTACAGTGCAGGCAATAGGATTTTTTAAGGGGGGAAATCTTATTACTCAAGGTACTGCTGTGGTTTCCGTTGGCACTTTCAATCAAAAAGGCAATCAGAAGGTCATATGTTTGAGAGTTTCTCTACAAAGGAACCTGTTAGGCTCTACAAGGAGGAATATGATGCACACAGGAGCTTCTTGGCGTAAATTCCTGTGTGGCTTTGAACAGTAATTTGATCCATACATTGCAACAATCATATTTTGTACTAGAACAGTGGCATAAATCATATATGCCCGAGTTCCATCTGCAAAACATCTCTAAGGAGAGGTAGAGGGGCAGTTCCATTGGGAGGCTTGTACAGATGGTTCAGGTGAAGACTCAGCCTAGCAGAGGAGCATTACCATGCCCTCCTGTGCCACTCACTGAGCATGTCTGTTCTGGGGCCACTTAATATCCATTAGGGATGTGCTCAGAAAAATCTGAGCACACCAAAGTTCTCCTTATTCCATCTTGATGCTCTTTCCAACTCAAATCTGTATCACATTGCACACTTTGAATCCTCCTGTTCATTTTCCAGCGTATTTCCCCAAAAAACATATGCATCAGCTATGTACATCTTTGAAAATGGCCTTTTATAGCTGCTGTAGACATTAAATCTAGGAAATTACAGAGCCACCATCTCCCTTAAAAAGAGTGGCTCTAATTGAAAATGGGTGGCTTCTGGAAGTATCAGGCAAGTCCTGCGGGCAGGCAGGAACCACAGCTCACCTGGTTCAGGGGTTGAGCAGGGTGGGGAGAGCGGGGTGCACTACTGGTCAGATTTGGGTCCAGGAATCTGCAAAATCTGATCCACTTCAGATGTCCAGACCTCACTTTGGATTCGGAACTGAAGTGGGTCATACTGGTCCCAAAGCTCCAGATCATCTTCTTGGCCCGCCGCTCTGACCATGTCACTCCACTTTTGAAATCTCTTCATTGGCTTCCAATTCACTCCAGAATCCAATATAAACTTCTCCTGTTGACCTTCAAAGCTTTCCACAGCCTAGCTCCTGCCTATCTCTCCTCTCTCATCTCACACTATTGCCCCGCTCGTGCTCTTCGCTCCTCTGATGCCATGCTTCTCGCCTGCCCAAGGGCCTCTACTTCCCTTACTCGGCTTCGTCCTTTTTCTTCTGCTGCCCCTTACGCCTGGAACGCTCTTCCAGAACACTTGAGAACTACAAACTCAATCACAGCTTTTAAAACTCAGCTAAAAACTTTTCTGTTCCCTATAGCTTTTAAATATTGAGTTTGTTCTGACTCTATACTGTTTAGCTTCACCCTACCCAGTGCCTGTTTACACTTCCCTGTGCCTGTTTGCATTCTCTTTCCCTCCTTATTGTTTACTACAACTTTATTAGATTGTAAGCCTATGCGGCAGGGTCTTGCTATTTACTGTGTAATCTGTACAGCACCATGTACATTGATGGTGCTATATAAATTAATCCTCCTCCTCCTCCTCCTCCTCCTCCTCCTCCAAAGCAGATCAGGTGATCTCTGCACAGCCCTTCATCAAACACATTTATTTTGGCCCATGAATCTTATTGCAAGTTTGGAAATATATGGACCTTGACCGCAGATTGTGTCCAAGTCTGTGCCCGATTTAAAATGTGTGAACTGTGTAAATCTTGATTAAAAAAATGAACTGAAATGAATTTCTCATACATCCCTAATTTCATAGAATCATAGTAAAGTTGGAAGGGGCCTATAAGGCCATTGGGTGCAACCCCCTGCTCAGTGAATATCTAACAGATGGCTTCCCAGCTGCATCTTGAATGTCTCTAGTATGGGAGAGCCCACAACCTCCCTAGGTAATTGGTTCCATTTTCATACTGCTCTAACAGTCTGGAAGTTTTTTCCTGATGTCTAGCCAGAATCTGGCTTCCTGTAACTTGAGCTCATTGTTCCATGTCCTGCACTCTGGGAAAAGAAGAGATCCTGGTCCTCCTCTGTGTGATAACTATTCAAGTACTTTCGATGCATTGTGTGTAATGTTTGCAGAAGGCCCAAGTGGTTTGAGTTTAATTCACCTTCCAAATAGGAGTGGAAACACTGAAGCTTAGGCCGTAGCTAGACCTAAGGTTTATCCCAGGATCATCCCGGTTTCATCCCTGCCTGAGCACTGGATGCCCTGTGTGGCACTTAGATGAACAGGTTTGACCCCAGGACAATCCTGGGATAAACCTTACGTCTAGCTACGGCCTTAGACAGCCTATCCAGAATACCATGGTGGGGATACTTTGGGGGAGGGATGTTGAAACAATATACCACAGGGATGTTTGAGTGTTTATTTATCTTATTTATTTATTTCTCTTGGGAGCAGAACAGTTTATGGGGTTCGGGGTGTCTGTAGGACCTTGGATGCTTGCTTGGAAAATGTTGTATATTCACATCCTTCTGCCTCTGCCACTACATGTTTCATATCCATCACCCATTCCTGTCTTATTGTACTTTATGTGACTTTGGCACCAATTGAAGAGAAAACAAACATAAAAGTCCTAAAATAATTTCCAACGATAGTGGGAGTCATGTAGATTTGGGTTTCCAAAGCAAGATTCAGATTTGGATCTGGATCGAAGTTAGGTGGCTTCTGAATTGGCCCAAGCCATATCAAATGGTTTTCTAAATTGTTGAATCAGGCTTTGAACTGAATTATCTACTTGATGTACAACCTGTGTGTGTGTACTTACACACATGTGTATAGACACATACACATCTATATTTTTAGCATTCCTTTCTTTCCATTTTATACTTGATATGAGTTCATGTCAATTGTCCAGAACTCTCACGTTGAGATAGCTTGAAACTGAAATAAATAAAACCTTTTTCGCTTGGAGCTGGATATTAATAGAACTTTCCCAAGAAGATGTTTATTCATGAAATGTTCAGCGAAATGTGTTCATTCAGCTTCATTCTGAACCGTTAGTGGATGCAGATATCTTTTCTTTAGATTAATTCCTCATTTAGTTTGTGATTAGTGTGTGAGAGAGAGTGAGAGAAAGTACTAAGCAATGAAAGAGGGGGCGGAGAACCGACAGCAGGGAAGCGTGATTTCCCTCCATCTGATGGAGCTCTCTGCCTGCAAAATGGGGCCACCAAGATCCAGATTTTGTAGCATTTTGCCACAGAAATACTGGCGTACATGGTAACATTTGCAGCTTGAAAATGAGGATTTCTTTCCAAATCCGAATTTGAGATTTTCTAAAGCCTAAAACTGGTACAATCTCTTTTGTCTTATGAAAATTGCTAAAAGGAACTGCATTTATGCTAAACTCTGAAACATGGATATTTTGGTGTCTTTCCTCCCCTTGAATATTTTTTTGGTTTTCACTTGAAGATGAATTTTTAACCCCATCTAACTTTTGCTAGGGACGCATTGAGTTCCATTGACCACAAGGGCTGCTCCATTCATTTTAGGGAAGAAGGCAATACAATTTGGCTTATGCAGAAGATCCACATAAAAAACTGGAATCCCCCCCCCCCCCGCCCTTTTCTCTTTTTCATTCATGACCGACTCAACCTGCTTTTAATAAACATGGAAATTCACATGATGGCCAAGAGCCAAGTATTTCATTGATTACTAGAAGTACTTCAAAGAAACTGTAGCTCTCAGTAGATTCAACTGTCTCGTGATGCGTCTTGCTAAGATGAAGCTAAAACTGAAAGAAACAGTGATCACAAAGAAGGTATTTATAAAAATATATTTCCACAAAGTAGGAAACCATACAGGAGTTTTGTTTTTGCTTTTGTCTTCTGAATACAATACATGGAGTAAATAAACAAAAACAATAGCATCAAAACCAAAAATAGTGGGGGGAAATAAAAATGATCTTTCATGTAGTACTTAATTTTATTATACAGTTGCTACTTCTAAATGGTAAATTTGCATTACACATTGAGAATGCCAACAGCCTCTTCTCTGTGAGCAAGATCCCTGTGCATACCCATGAATATTCTAGAAATAACAAAGGCTAAAACATAGGCAGTAAAATTATCTACACACTGGATCCTCTTCTAATAAGGTGGAGAGCTATAAGCATGTTTGACTTTACGGTGTAATGTGAGGAATTTTAAAAGTCTAGAGTGTTGGGTTGTTGTTTTTAAATATTCACATGAACCAGTTTTGCTCCCAGCTGTTTGTGCTTGTATCAAAACACCAGTTACTACATTTATGAACAAAATATAAACGTGGTCCAACATTAGTTTCCTCTAGAAACATCTTCTTCTTTTTTACCCTGCTAGCATTCAATATCAACTCATCTACTGCTAACGTTCCTTCTTTTTGTTTTCAACAATGTACATATTATTAATTTTCATTATACACAGAACAAAAAAAAAATACTAAACTTTTATTGATGGGTATAATTTAGATTGTTCTCTTTCCTTATACTCTTACCAATAACCAATCTTAATAAATAAAAGCAGTAATGGACATCAATAAAATATTTATTTTCAGGGATTAAACAAATAAATTTGTTCTTTAAGCAATAAAATCAGCTTTTGTTTCATATATGTGAGTCCATCCTCTTTCACTGATTACTCCCCTTTTCTTATAGAAGACAAAGTAGATGGCAGGAATGATCCTTCTAGAAAACAATCCATGTTGTTTTAAATGTAGAGAACTTAGGGTCTCTTCCCCAACCCTTGAACTTTTGCACAACTGTGGATTTTGAATCCTGTCACTGGAATGGATTAAGAACATGTGAATATTTTAAGGCTTGACACAATATTTAAACATGATATTCAGTCTGTGGTTTTTGCGGCCATCAATTACCATATGTACAACTTACGGTCACTGCACAGTTGAGGCCGAGAGGAACTTTATCACTTTATCAATGTTTTTTTTTAATTCATTATTATTATTCAGCATTGCAAAGATTAGAAGACCAGATATTGCTTTTAACATTCTTCGTGTGTGTGTGTGTGTGTGTGTGTGTGTGTGTGTGTAGTGGAATCTTTGTTGGCAATGTGGAAACAAACCATTACCTCTCAACAGACTGTCAAAAGATACTCTTCATCAGCAAAAATCCATAGAGGTCCATTATGTAGGAAAGCATCATCTCCATTTCATTTCCGTTCACATCACTTGAGACTGTCAAATATCCAAACCCCCATCTTCGGAGTGGTCATGTGAATATAGAATATCCAAAGACTTCTAGACACTCTACGTACTTAACTTCACACTCCACAAGACTCAGACCTCCTAACATATACTTTTGATTTATGTACTTTTTTTTTTGGTTCAACATTACAATGTAGTTGATTTTATAGATGAACTGGCGCTAAAGTTGCCCCTAAACAAAAAGCCACATTAGTCATAACTAACAGTAGTGGCCCTAGAATATTACATGAGTGTTTAAGTCAAGAGTGAAAAAAAAAAGTTTGTAATCCACTGTCAAGTTTCTTTGTCACTTTCACCCACTGAGTACAGTTCCCCAAGTCTTTTAAAACGTGGCCCCCATTCACTGAGGTAGTCAAAATTCTGATCTGAGTCTGACGTTGAAGACTCTAAGGAACTTAGAGAACCAGCTACTGAGCCTCTTCCCTCATACCCATAAATCTGAATTGAATCATACGGAGGTGCTGTAGGGTCATTGTCAGCTTCGTGCAGCCTCACATTGATAAATTCATCAACATCAACACCATTGGGAACAGGTGCCAGACCCTGTCTGGGCATAAACTGAAGGTCGGGTTTAATATCCTTGCGAGGCAAAAAACCATTTATTCCATCCGGGTTTTGCAACGTTGCAATATCAAACGCTTCCGTATCTTCTTCGCCACCGCCTTCATCATCGTAACGGATTATGTTTTCCCTCACGTCTTCATCATCTTTGATAATAAGAGGCTCGTTTTTATGTCTCCTCAGCGTCACAAATAGCACCACAATGACTGCAAAGGAAACATCACGAGATCATCAGCCTTTGAAAGCAACACATAATAAAAGAGAAAGAAGGGGGAGAAACATTTATTGAAGTGGTATATTGATTTCTCTTATGTCTGGATCAAAAGTTTGCACTTTAGGCAACATTCCTTGGAGAGTGAATCCCCCTACCTCCACCACAAAAAAGCAAAATGGGGCTGGGAATTTCTGCTCAGCGCTTCAGCTACTGAGCAGTAAAGAAATTTAATAAAAAGGGACATTGCAGGAGTCTGAAAAGGGGAGTGGAGTCCGTTCACTGAACCACCACAGACTTATGAGACCTCTTCACCGCATGTGACATGGTCTGCTCATCAAACCACCATTGTGCGTAAAAATGGTGGCTCAGGGTTTCTGGAAATGTAATGTTGTGTAAATGGACCCATTATGACTGCCATTTATGCAACAGCCTTCATGAACACTCGTACGTATTTTCATGTCTAATGTACAATATATACCCTTTTTTCAAATGTATGCATGGTCTGTGCACACTTACAAAAATGTACATATTTTTGTATACACATATCATTTTGCCAACTGCATTGCAAACACAATGAAAGTATAGATTTCAATGTATTCCACTCTGTGCTTAGGTTTAGGCAGCACAAATTTTGCAAAACAAGTTTCTCACCCATCCATACTTGTGTGTTCTGCACATGTAGGATGAAAGCAGAATTGGGGCATGTAAATTAGACACTCATATATTTCTATAAAATCCATTAAACTTCACAGGACTATTTTCCACATGTCTATTTGTGAACTATCTCACCATTACTACTGTTACTGCTATTATTATTATCATTATTATCATCATTTTATCCTGGTTGTGCTTTTTATACTGCATTTTGTATTTGTGCTTTTAACTTGTTGGTTGTTTTATTATGGTTTTAATTTTTGTGAACCGCCCAGACAGCTTCAGCTATTGGGTGGTATAAAAATGTAATAAATAAATAAATAAATAAATAAATATTATTATTAAAACCCATTTGTATAATAATACCATTTAAATGTGCAGTAGAAAAACTAAACTCAAACTTTCCATGATCAATATGTTCATAATAATAATAATAATTTTATTTGTTACCCGCCTCTCCCTCTGGATCGAGGCGGGGTACAACACAAATGCAAACACCATAAAATACATATAACGAATTAAAATATTTAAACTTAGTAAAAAGAGCACATTATTAAAAAGGCATCTTATAATTCAACTCGGAAGGCCTGCCGGAAGAGATCAGTCTTTATGGCTTTCTTAAACATTCTTAAACATTCATGATAACCCTTGGAGCACAGGGCAGAATCTACACTACTGCTTTACAATGGTATATAACAGTAGTGACAACTGTTGAGGCCCAGGACACACTTCCTATATAGTCTTCAAAACATTTTCAAAGTGTTATATCCTGCTTAGTGTAGTTCTGACTGTGTGAATGGTGTATTAATGATGTATAGACAACAAATAATGTTTACTAATGCTAAGAACAATCCAAACAGTTTTTAACCTATCAGGAATGTCTTGATTGTAGAAAGTTTGAATTTAGTACAGTGTATTTCAATGGTTGGGGGGAGGGGAAAGCTCATTTTGTTGGATTAACAATCTACAAGATTTTGTAGAAGAATGTGTATACCTTTGCCATGTTGTTGTTGTTGTTGTTGTTGTTATTCAGTGATTCCTTCCTTTATAAATATATTGCTAACAATTGAGATTTGCAACCACATTTATGTGAAAGCACTAAGCAATCCGTTGGACCAGTTAACAACCCATTTGCAGGGTAATAACTCATTTTCCATGAGCTTTGCTTTCATTGACAGTTACTCCCACAAGAGATGAAAATATCATCATTCAGCTAAGAACAGGGACACCCAGACTTCAGAAGTACTGATAAAAAGTCAGTTTTTTGTGTTCAGTTGCTTGCATTCTGAGATGGCATGCATGGATATTTAATGGCAGTTATATTCAAGAATTGGAAGTGGAATTACATCAGTAGATTTATCCTCCGGGTTGAGCAATCCCTGTGTTGTGCAGCACCAAACGTTGGTGTAACACATCTCCAAGCATACTGATAAAATGTGCAAACCCGTTTCTGATCAGTATAAGACATGGAGAATAATATGAGAATTTCCATCGTTATGAGAATATCTTTCACTGCTGTGGCTACTACAGGCTGCTATTAGCTGAATAGGACACAGACACTTCTCTTTATTCTCTGATCTAGAAACATTCCCTAAATTAGTTTACCATTTATTTTCCAGCCAAATTTCAGTAGTAATGGCATCAGGAGAAACAGGTTCACGCCATGTGAGATGGGAGATCTGTGATTGGATCCAATTCTAATGGCACCATTTTAATGGTGGGTTCAACCACTTTAAGCCATACTTGAATCCTGGTCTGAAATATCCCATCAAAGCTGCTAGCCCTGAAGAAATATATGGGGCTAAGAACAACATTTACGATTATTTAAGTTGAGAAAACATCACAGGGAAGCAGTTGAACATGCTGTACCCCAGTGCCAATGTTCTAACCAAAGTGGGAGTCCCTTGCTGGACTTTTAATTTAAATAATTATCTGACAGTCTGATCACAGGTATCCTGTCTTGACTGTAATTGTGCCCATAGTCTTGCCACTGAGACATCATATCACTTTTCTCTAGTTTACTGCCTATGATATCCTGCAGAATGTTTGACTACCAAGCCCAATGTAGCTCTCCAAGAAAGTATAGTGACTCAATCAGGGTTTGATAAGCCTCCTGGTTTTGCTGCCTGCATAGCTCTGTAAAAACAGAAGAGTAGTCAAGCATTTGGAGACTACTGTGCATGGGCTGCAGACTGTGTTCATTTTGCAGAGTAACAACTTGCCAAGGGCTGGCCTACAAGTGATCTTTTTGGTATCCAGGGGCAAGTGGCATTCTAGATTCAACGAAGCCATTTTTTCATTTCCAGGATGGTCAACTCGTGGTGGCCTTCTGCTCTGACATGCATATAAAAGCAACAAGTTTTCCTTAAGCAATCCTCCACTTGGCTTTCACTACAGGGCCAGATCTACACCAAGAAGTATATAATACTATGAAAGTGGTTTGAAAAAAGTATATGGGATGCATCATGGGCCCCAACAGGTGTCAGTGCACTTCAGTACCATTATAAAATTATAGTGTAGATCATGCCCAGAACTTCCTTCCAGAAAGGTTTGCCTATACTCACAGCAATTTATGAACCAGAAACACATGAAGCTGTTCTCTGTTGAGTCAGACCATCAGTCCATTTAGCCCAGTATTGTCTACTCTGGCTGGCAGTGGCTTTGTAGGATCTTGAGCAGGTGCTCATCCGAATTCCTGGGAGCACTTCTGCATGCAAAACTTGTACTGTACAGCAAAACTATGCTCCCTTCCAATTAGGAAGACTTTCTCCCCAGAAAATGAATACATACCTAGCAGCAGAATGATGCAGGCTAGTATTGCTATCAAAGCTCCCATGCTGAGGCCAATAGGGAGGACATAAGCTTCAGCATTGCAGGACTGGGCAATACCCTCATTGCTGCAACCACAGACCTTAATGGTGAGGGTGCTGGTGCTGCTCATGGGAGGATTTCCGCTATCGCTGATTATGATGGGTAGAAAATAGACTTCTTGCTTCTGCCGGCTGAATCCGTTATGTTTTGTCAAAATGTTAAGGGTATTATCTGGAAGAGAGTGGGAGGGGAGAAGTGTTTTAGAAAAGGGCTGTAAAAAGGAAGTATATCTTTGACTAGGACTGAGCCCAAACCACTTACCTTCCCTCCCCCTCCCCCATGGGTTTAGACAAGTGTCTCCCAATTTTGCCAGTTTGTCACCCTTAATATGAACAAAGTTGTATTGCACCAATGGCATTCTCTGTACCATTCCCCCCCCTTCAACATCTTTAGCCTCATTTGAGACTAGTTAAGACATTTGAACGAGGCCTCCAGCATGAGCCTGGCTACTTAAAGTGCTTGTCATCAGAAGAATTGCTCCATATCCCATTGTTTTAAAATGTATGCACCACTGGAACACAGAGCAGGGCTTTTTCAGTGGTGGAAACCAGGTTGTGGAAGTCTCTCCTAGAGAGGCCGGATTGACCCTCTCTCTCATGCCCTGTAGGTAAGTTGTAAAAATATGGCTCTTCTGTCAGGCGTTTACTGCTGCATGGTTATACTTTTATGGTTCTGCTTTAAGACTTTTTAAATTTATGCACACATTCTGAAGTGCAGGAGAAGATGGGTGTGGGTGGTCTTGAGGCTCCAACCGCACCCTCTCCTTCAAAATGCAAGTCTGGTGCCTGGGATCTTTTCTTTAGTGGTGGAGGATCCCAGGTACACTAGAACTTAAGAGGCTGCACCCCCTTCAAGCCAGCGGCCAGTCTCAGGCTGATAGCAGCAGCAACAGCGCTGTGTGCAAGGCTCCCACACCATGCACATAGAAGCAGACCACTCACCATGCTGGACCCATGGGGCAAGGGCAGAGGGGGGCTTCAAAATGCCCCCAGATAGGAAGATGCTAGGGAAAGCTGATGGAACGTACTCATTTCCGGGACATTCATTCAGCCTAGACCATCTTTTATGAAAGAGAAGTGCTACATGCTCTTTCTTTGATAATTTGTAACCCCTCCCCCTAAGCATTGTGATTGGAGGGGGGCAGGGAGGAGACTGTGGTTAGTGGGTAGCCACAGATACCAATCTCCAAACTACCCCTCCCTCACCCATCAGAATCTTCCTAATATGGAAGTGTTCAGTTTGCCATCCATCAACATGAATCAAGCCCTCACGTTGCCTAAAATATGGATCCATTTGGGGCTCTGAATGATCGTCTAACCACACTGTGGGTTTCAAAACTGCCCCCTGATTGCATCATGATTTTGGAAGTTTATCGGAGGTCCATCAGACTGCTGGATTTTTGGTGCAGAGCACACACGCCTATTAAATATGGAACTTTCAGATCAAATATTGAAGTGAAATAAGATTCTGTGCAGTCCTAAACCACCCACATTGTTCATATATATTTTTACATACCCACATAACACTTCTTTCACACATTTCCTTTCTCTGTAATTATCCACTACTATATATATTAGACCAGCATAGACAGCTCCCAGAAGGTTTCACTGTGCACCCTATGTATATTTACTAAGAACTAAATCCTACTGTTTTCAATGTACCTTACTCCCTACTAACAGAATTTAAGAAAGCTGAAATGGTTTAGGGAGAGAGAAAGAGAATTTTGGAATCAGAGAGAGAGAGAGAGAGAACAACAACCTTCATTTGTAGATCATTTAGTGACAACAAGCAAAATAAAACATTTGGTTACAAAACTAACTGTGCACAATTATTATATTTGTTTAAAAATCAAAAGGTTGACATACAATGTTTTAAAAGTCCCTGTTTTACACCAAAGCTAGGGCTAACTCATGTTGACTCAAGCTTCACAGAGTCAAGAAAGGGGGAGCTAAGGCTGATCCCTTAATGGGTGCCCTATGATCAGTAAAGGTGTTTTGCGATGTCAGAAATTGTGCTTGGAAATGGAATAGATAGATTGGCCAGACAGGATTTTGATCCAACAATAATTACACGGGGCTAACTCAGATACTGGAACACACAAAAGCGCTGAACAATCACCTTAGCTATGGAAATTGGGTGTAAAGGGTAAATAGCTGATCTTTCCTTCTATTTTCACATAGCGATGTTTGTTACCTTCTTCACAGCTCTTAGGCACAGTTGATATCATTCAACTGGTCAACATTGAACTTATGCAACTGCTGGATTTACAGAGGGCCTTTTATGATGTGAAATGTAGGCAGTGCCACAAATAAACCTGAAGTTTACCTCAAGTGAGGTAAATGTTGGCTTTATTTAATGCACCCAGCAAATCAAATAACGAAGCATAACTTAGGTAATTACTGAATTCACTCTCCTACAGAATGTATGAGATTTTTCTATTATGCTTCAAATCCCTAGATTATTGGCATTCACCATCTCTCCCACCTCCTCCTACCTGTTAGCAATTCTGTGTATGCCGGGAAGCACTTAAACATGCAACACACTTGGATTTATTTGCTTACTTAACAAGTCATCTGTGTTCTGTATTGCTTGATTCAGAACACTATTTTGAATCACAGGTAGAATCTGCAACAAAAATGGGTGAAGTGTGGAGTTCAGGATTTTCATTTTCTCTCCCCACCCTGTCCTATTTTGTTTTTCTGTGCCAATTGAGCTTGTTCAATACTCTTTGAGTTGTTTTGGGTTCCTATCACCACCAGGACTTTTTTCTTTTCTTTTCTTACTGTAAACCTGACAGTTTCCCCAAACCTTTTGTGGGTCCGTTCAGAAGACACCTTAAACCATGGCTTTAACCATGGTGCTTAAGCCAGAAAGCCAGGCTGTGTTCAGAATACACCTTAAAACATGGTTTCAACCGCAATGAATAAGGGTTTTTGCTTTATTCACTATGGCTAAAGCCATGGTTTAAGGTGTCTTCTGAACACAGCCTGGCTTTCTGGCTTAACCACCATGGTTAAAGCCATGGTTTAAGGTGTCTTCTGAATAGGGCCAATGTGAAAGTGTTTTCATTTCGCCTACATAAAGGCCAGCCCTTGGAGAATGTGTGTGTGTGTGTGTGTGTGTGTGTGTGTGTGTGTGTGTGTGTGTGTAAGTGCCATATCATATATGGTTTATTAGCTGTGATGGATGGCAGATATCAGCGCACCCCTTTGGCCCTCCGTCTGGGTATTTGTGGGGCCCCAGAAATTGAGGATCTGCCTCATTATTTGCTCTTCTGTTCTTTATACTCTGAACCAAGAACCAAATTTTTGGAATCTATTCTGTATCAACTACACTTCAATACCACTTCAGAAAAGATTTTCTATCTCCTGTTTGACACTGACTCTAGGGTAACGCACAAAGTATATCTGGTCAAGTCCCCTCCCAGTCCAAAGTGGCGCGAATTCCTGCCCAATGCAGGATGGCCAGTCTCCCCCTTGCGCCACCCACAAATCCCTCCCCGTGGCCTAGGCTTTGCCTGGCACGGCAAAATGGGCAATCTGGTCCAATGGTCCATGGAAGGGTCCAATGGAACCTAGGCATGAGCAGGTTTCTCCCTCTTCCATTCATTTCTTGTTCCATGGATTCATCTCCCACTCTTTCCACTTATAGCATAACTAGAATTGCTAAAAGGAGAAGGAGGATTGTGTATGCCGCCTTGGGTTCCTTAGAGGAAAAAAAATGGGATATAAATGTAATAAATAAATAAATAAATAAATAAAATCATTCTTTCCACCCCAAAGAAATGCTGAAGCAAAGAAGCCCTGAGTAGGGGAATGCACCCAATCTCTGCACATTACTGGGTTGCCATTGCTTTCTATATGGCCTTGCAGCACAGTGCCCCCTCTCCTCCTTACTCCCTCTTTTCCTTAACTATGTGGGCTCCTTCACGCTGGTACTTGACTTGCTGCCAGGGGGTTACAGGGAACTATCCATGAAATGGTTTATATTTATTGAATTCATGCAACTTGTGACTTGCAAACAACCCATCTTCTCGATTAGTAATAAAATCACTTCATTTAATTTGTGCTCCCTTTCCAGAAGACCCTTTAACAACAACAACAACAACAACAAAAATAGCACTTGGAAGCTGAGAAAACAGCAGGCAGCTCCTATAGGAGCAGACATGACGGTTACTGTATGAATTAGCTTCGACGCAGGTGCTCAAGAGGGTGGCAAACGGCTTGCTCTCCACTCATCTCCCCAATTAGCCTCCTGATCCTTCATCATAGTGCGTTTTTGTATGTGTTATTTATTTACCTATGCCTTGGTTAACAAAACAAATAACATTTCATGAGGAAATACGCCACCTATAAATGTGGCTTCCAAGTTAAATGGAAGGATAGCTGTTCTGAGCTGTGCCTTTTGTTATTTATTAATTGATTCACTTGTTGATTTAAAAACCACTAACATCCCTTTCTGCTATAATAGTCCTCCAAGTCTTTTATAACCGGATTCAGGATGTTGCTTGCAAAACATGAACACATCAAAATACAGAACTGTTCTAAACACACACACAAGATCTCTTCTGTACTGAGTGCTTGCAGGACCCAGGTCTTCGGTCAGGACCTGTCCTGCTGGGGCCTTTGCAAGCCTCAGGCCCCTGACTGACTACATGCAGGAGCTGTGATTGGAGTCCAGCTGGGAGGGGCCAGGGTAAGAGCTATTTAAGCACTGCACTTCTCTCTCAACCCTTGCCACAGCAACCCTGTGCTGTCTGGCTCCGCATGAACCTCTATGCCCATTCCTGATCTTGTTGGTTCCTGACTTCTGGACTACCTTTGGACTTTGCCTTGCTGCTACCTTCACCATGTCTCCTTGATTCTTGACTTTTGGACTGCCTTTGGACTTTGCCTTGCTCCTGCCTCTGCCACGCCTTGTTGGTTCCTGACCCTCAGACTGCCTCTGGGCTATGCCGTAGTTCTGCCTCTATTTTGGCAGGCGGCTTTGGCTTTGGCCCTGGCACACACTAGTGACAGTCAATAAAGCAGAACCCTTCTTGATCCCACTTCAGTGTGGTGTTCTCTTCTGCCTCACTCCCCTGGGTCCCGGTGGCCCAGCCTAGCTCCCTACTGCCCACGCCCCAGATGTAACACACACATGGATCTTGTATTACACTGGATCAACTGCATGGGCAGAAGTGAACCTCCTTGCCCCTTATTCCCAAGGCACCCGCCCCCCAGTCTACTGAAAGTAGTATACAAAATCAGGACACCCTGCTGAACGGAGAGAGATTGGGAGTGTAGGCAAGGGGATTGCCAAAAATCAGGCAGATGGATGCTCCAGGATCAGATCACCTCCCCTTTCAGAAGGAAGATCCTGGATCTTCCTTCTGAAAGCATCTGTATTTTCACACCTGATATCACCTGGATGAAACACATGAGCTTTTCCCCACTGCACCATACTCTATTCTGCTTTTTTTAGAGTATTCATTTTACTCTTTAGTAGCCTGAACTGCACTGGCTTGTAATTCAAGGGTGTATTAATAAACTGTGCACACCAGTCTACTTTTTTTTTTAAAAAAAAAGAAGACTTGCAGTGCAATAAGTGTCTTCTCAGCCTTAAATCCAATTGAGTTCAATGGGATTACTCCTCAGAAAGTTGGTAGAGGATGGC
The DNA here is from genome assembly GCF_023053635.1 of Elgaria multicarinata webbii. Lineage (NCBI taxonomy): Eukaryota > Metazoa > Chordata > Lepidosauria > Squamata > Anguidae > Elgaria > Elgaria multicarinata. The sequence continues at coordinate 20,971,941 of NC_086184.1, read as the reverse complement.
AGCTTTAATCATGTTTAATGTCACAATGGTTTGGTTGTACTCACTGCAATCAATCAGACGAGCATTTTATAGCACGCTTGCTTCTGCCCACTTATGGATGTGAGCACGTTCTGTAGATGTTGATGTTTGCCTCCAGCACACCTCCCACTCTTTCTGCTTGCAACATATCTATTATGCATATATGGCACAAGGTAGGCAAATGGCATGGGACCTCAACATGCCAGCCATGGCAGGGAAGGTCATCAATGATATGGATACTTTCACACTAGTCTGGCTCATGGAGTAGGACCAATACCTCATCGCTGGGATCACCAAAATAGGGTTTTCCCCCCCAGCAGTCTCTACCTGGGCTGAACAATATTTGACACACACACCCCACACACAAATATATCTGCAGTGAACGATATCCAAGTCTATGTCGTTGAAAGGTCTGGGGTAACCCGCTGGTACTTCATTGTTCCATGGAATGATAGGAGTGCATTAGCAGACCTAAACACAGGCACTCTTATAATTGCATAGAACAATGGAGTACCAGGGTGTCACCCCAGGCATTCTCACATAATGGTTTCTGAGCTAAATTAAAGGTATTGGTGGAGCTTGTGCTGCTTGGTTCCAGGGATGCATAAAGTTTGCCTTGAAGAAGCAAGGAGTCCTTTCACCCTCTCAAATTCCAAAACATCTCTCCTCCCTTCACTTTCCCTAAAGGCCCAGTGTTGGATGGCAGTGGGAGGAGAGCTATTGCAAGGGGAGAGGAGAATTATCTCATTCCCCTTCCCTCCCTGGTGACATGACCAGGGTGAAAGACCCTGTGCTCCATGACTACTACCATTGCATTCTGGGGATCACAATAGGCTGGTGGGGAGGAAGGATTATTTTCCAAACATCTGCTAGCCTTCTGGGAGCTGAGCTATTTCCAATTGCCTTGGAAATAACTTGCACAGCTTGAATCGAATACAATCTGACCAATAAGCACACTTGTCTGTAAGCTCTCACATGGTAGTTAAGCAGCTCTTAGACCAATTTAAATAGACCTTGCCTTGGCTTGGTGTTGCTTGTTCCCTGTTTGTTGCCATCCCTTTCTAGTTACATTAAAATTCTTCTACTGAGGCAGTTTATTGTGATGCCACATTTGCATATCATGGAAATAATAAGCAAGGTCCTTGGGAGGTTTGACTTGCGTGGCATATAATCAAGGCATTAAAACGAATCACGTAGGTGGAAAACTTTACACACTCATCTTGGAAATGCAAGCCCACCCGAGTAAATGTATGCAGACACGGGGGCTTTAGTATTAGGTAATAATTACAGTTTATAACTTTTAGGTATTTGTTTAAGTCCATGGCTACATTTTTAAGTATGTACCTGGTGATGCTTAAATTCATGGTACTGTCTTTAATATGTAGAGATCTGCAGATTCCCCTACTGTGTAACTTCCACCTACCTTGCTGCTTTTCTTTCTTTTCCCTTTTCATTAAAAAAAATGTTCTTAGAAAGATCAAATCATTAATGGCATTAAAGACTGTATTATAAATTATGTGCGCTGGATATGTTATTTTTGAACAAAAAGAAAGAAATTTTAATTGGGAACTTTACAGCTGGAAACCTCAAGGGCTCTGGTAAAGTACATTTCTTTATGTTTAGATAAAAGTTGGCTGGTGTGAAATAAAAGAAAATGGTTATATTTGGGCCTTCTATATTCATGGTTGGGAACTAAATTATTTCTCTGCATTACACCTAATGAGCTGACAGATTAGGTGAGATTCAAACAGGATTGCATTGCACAGTGTTAACCAAGCCCGATCCCCGCCCAGCCGGTACGGCTTGGGTGGGGGGCAGCTTTTGTGAGGGGACGGGAGCCAGAAATAAAGAAAATACATGCATGTGTGCTAGGCACATGTGCTACCTCATGAAGCAGGGGTGGAGCCAAGCTGTAAAAGGCTCGCCCCTGTGAGGATCCGGCCTCTTTTGATTTCGGCCCTGCCCTCCCTCCCTATAAACCAGTATGGGAATGTCCAGTCATCTTCTTTGAAGGGGGGGGGGGTGAGTAGGAATTTTCCCTGTCATCTAGTGATATTCAGATTTTTGCCTACTCCATATTGGAACTAATCTTAGAAACGGAGGATAAATAGGTTAATTATAAATGGCAGGGTGATGCGGGAATTTTGGGAAGGCAGAATAGGAACAGTGAGCTCTCTGGCACCTTTATGGTGATTGTCAAGCCAGAGGTCCTGTTCCTCGGGGGCTTTGCAGCTTTCGGGTCATGATGTGGTTTGTGTTTGGAGACCTTCTTGTCTCATTGATTCAGCTTTGCAGCCAGAGTGGGGATGACGCGGGTCGGTCTCACCAAACACGCAAGTGTAGTTTGAAGGGGCGGGGGGGACACCCGACCCCTGTTTTAGGGTGACCATATGAAAAGGCTCCTGTATCTTTAACAGTTGCATAGAAAAAGGAATTTCAGCATGTGTCATATGGAGAACCTGGTGAAATTCCCTCTTCATCACAACAGTTAAAGCTGCAGGAGCTATACTGGAGTGACCAGATTTAAAAGAGGGCAGGGCACTTGCAGCTTTAACTGTTGTAATGAAAAGGAAATTTCATCAGGTTCTCCAAATATACAAATGACACCTGCAGAAATTCCCTTTTCAATACAACTGTTAAAGATACAGGAGCCCTGTCCTCCTTTTCATATGGTCAGCCTACCCTGTTTCAGCTGAGTGGCTCACCCTGAGGGACAGGCTAGAGCCTGTAGCTAAACAAACTCAATACCCGCACGTTCACGCACCGATCCATGGAGGGGAGAATCTCCGTGAGTAAATAAAGAGGCCCTATTTTACCCCAAGCTCTGGTGTCTGTTTTTATTTCTGGAACTTCCCTCTCCCATTGCAACTATTAGACTAAACCAGTAATACTGATGGGGTTTCACCATCTTTAACCAGGCCACAAAACTGTTCATTCCAACTTGCTATGGGGCCAAATGGGATGGTACCTCTTCCCCAAGCACCCTTGAACACTCTTCCCCATAATCATGGGGAAGAGTATTCAATCTCAGGTAATCCAGTATCCTTGCTCTACTGATAAGGACCTTTTCTCATACTGCCTTGCCTCCATGTAGGGACATGGTTGTAGGCAGGACCGAGAAAAGTGGAATGATGCTTTCACAGGCAGGGCTATTTAAGCTCCTCCTCTTTCTAACTTCTGGATGCTGGAGTGAGCAACACCTTGGAGACAGGGATACTTCTTAGGTGCACTGTTTGTCCCCCACCCATCAGAGTGGGAAAAAAATCCTCACAACTTGGCAGCCAAATGGCTTGTGATGGACAGAGGTGATTCTACCTGGGGATGTCAGGCAGCTTGGAATAGTCTTGCCACATGTGGGAGGTATTAGCCTGGATTTGCTACATTTCACCCTGGTGGGCCCCCAGTGCAGTTGAGTTGTGTCTAATCTTCTTCACTGGCCATGAGGTGTTGGTAGTGGGCTTGTTCACCCTTTGAGGGCAGCAGTCTAGTCCAGTATGGTCTAATGAGTTAGCCAGTTTGCAGCCATTCAATGCTTCAGGGGAGCTAGTATGGTTTGGTCCAACCTATAACCAGTTTTGATCTAGCAGGCCAGAGGGTTGTTATGTGAGCCTTGGTTTTTTAACTTGAATGGCTGAACAGTCCATGTTGGTCTCTAGTGTACATTATTCCTTAGTGGAAGATATTCTTTTTGTTTGCAATAATGCCACCAATAGCAGACAAGGGGGGAAAGAAGGGCAAGACCAGCTTGATTGGGATATGTTGAGTTTTGTATGAGCGCCACCTGTGATGCTTCCCTTCTTTTGGGCCTGATTTACAGTTGCAATTCATGTCACCTTTCAGGTCCTGGGTGATCAGGTGAACAGTGGACATAATACTTGCAGGCTTCAGCAAGCTTCTTCTTCCCATGGCAATATGGGACAAGACACTCAAGACCACCTGTTAAGCTGGAAACTCCGCTGTGACAATACCCCTTGTAAATTTCATGGCACACCCTAGAGATTGGGAGCTAATCATGGGGATAGTGAGGGGGAAAGAAGCTGGATGCTTGGCATCAACTTCCTCTAAGAGGAACCCAGACGAATTAAAATGGAAGAATCCTGTCATTTGCTTTGTCGTTAGCCACATGTGGTAGAAGTAGGGTATTTGTGTGAGGGATCTGCCTTGGGTTTCAGAATTCATTTTGAGACATATTTTGCTATGAACCATCAACATGTCTGAGGCAGCGAACATGTAGTCAGTGAGAAGATCCAAAAAAAGCACATTCATTTCCATGTGCCTAGACCATATTTGAATATTATGATTCAGTGGGTGTGTGTGGGGGTGTTTAAACCAGGATAGGCTTGCTGGGTGGGCTTGTACACTCTCACTCACCCCATGGGTCCCCTATAATGGGTCACTCCCCTCCCAATGGGTCAGACAGGGAAAGAAGTTTTGTCCCATCCTACTCATGGTTAATATTGCCTTAGTTATACTGTATTCATGCTACATAAATAGCTTTATCACATGAGTCTCGCTTCTTGTCTGTGGCTACTTGAAGACATCACTACAGCCAGAGTGATACATCACCTCCGAACCACAGAAGCAGATGCAAAATCTGAGGAAAACCAAACAGATTCGAAAGCACATGTTCAACAAAGCAAAGTCACGCACATCATGCGCAGCGCATTCTTTACGAGAAAGAGTCTTTGCACAAGCTTGACAATAAAGACAAAAATGTCCTGTTCAGCCAGAAGGCTTATTAAAATTATCAGTAAATAAATTATGCAGCTTTATGGTATTTTGAAGCTGATTTACGATAGCCAAGCTGTACACGTGCAGACGCATTCATGGATAATTCAAAATGATCCACTTTTTGCTCACATCAAAAATTTGTGGTGTGTGTTCTGGAAAATCAAATTAATGGCTGCTGTCAAATTTTATATGAGAGATCTGGAAAGATTAAACAACAGAAAACACACACACACCTACCTGGTCTATAGCTCCAGCTCACCTATCAAATTATGTGTCTTACATCATAATATGCCACATGTTAAACCAACATGACTGTGTAACATAGATTAAGTGAGCTATGATATAAATACATGATACAACATCTAAAGGTTCTTTTGGTAAGATGTTATAGTGCAACTAAATATGCAGTAGTGAAAATTGCTAGGGGACAGCCCTCCCAAAATATCTGTGCTTGGAAAACTTTATTTTCGCAGCTCACAAATTAAACTCTTTTATTTCTGGTGGACAGTGTGTTTTATAATACTGAAATCTTATGGGAAATCTAATTATTCAGGGAGACCTCTTGGGCAATCCATTAACCCATAAAGCCTTACATGGCTTGGGACCACAATACCTGATGGAATGCCTCTTCTGACATGAACCAACATCTAAGGTCCTCCTCTGGGTGCCTACCCGAAGGGAAGCTCAGAGAATGGCAACAAGGGAGAGGGCCTTTTCAGTGGTGGCCCCTCGATTATGGAATGATCTCCCTGACAAGGCTCACCTGGTGCCAATGTTATCTTTTCAGCGCCAGGTCAAGACTTTTCTCTTCTGTAAGGCATTTAACAGCATTTAACAGCATGTGCTGAGTTTTTCTACTGACCCCAGAATGGTTGTTTTTAAATGGATATTGTCTGTTTTTGTTTGTATTTTATGGTTTTAATTTTTGTATATGTCTTTTAATGTTTACTGTTTTTTACTTTTTACACCGCCCAGAGAGCCTCAGCTATATGGCTGTATATGTATGTAAAATAATAATAATAATAATAATAATAATAATAATAATAATAATAATAATAATAATGTGTCATCTTTAGTGATAAGCAGCAAAACCCATCCCCATGCATATGCCATAAAAAATCTTTTAGAGGCTTTTGCATCTAAGTATGGATGAATCTGGCTGAATGTCTGGTCAGTGAATGGGGAAAAAGTGCCATCTAGGAATTAATCCTGGCTGAGCATGCTGACGTGTCATGGAGACCTGGTTGGATAAGACTAGAGGAGTAAATCACTCCCACCTTTGCCACTAAGGTTTTCTGTGTTGCAGCAGGCAGAATGTAGGAGACAGGTAGAGCCATGGTGGTCTATCACAATTCTATTCCCCTATCCAGGTGCCCTATCCTCTCCCATGATGAGGAGCAAAATGAACTCCCTGGTTTTCCAGGGAGCTGTGGGTATTGAAACAAGTGGGACATCAATTCAAAATGGGTCTGATCAAACACATGCTAGAACTTCTTAGAAAGTCTACTCCATGGCAGTAAGGGCGGCAAAAAATGTATTTCCCTGCCAACTTTGCATCTGCACAGAGTCACCCAATGGAGGTTTTTGAGATGGTAACAGGCCAATTACCCTCTGGACCACATATTTGTGTGTATGAAGCCTACAGTACCATCTTTAGTCACTAGGTGGGTTCCCTAACCTGCCCATAGCTTTGCAGTTGGGACAGTTTGAAACCAAGGGAGGAGTTGTATATTAGCCCCTGATTCCTGATGTGCGAAGCTCCTCCTCAGGGGAATGGAGTGGGAAAGACACCTCCATTAAGGGGGAATAGGCATGCACCATAGAGAAACCATGTCTTGGGGTGGCAATGCTTACAGCTTCACTCAGGATGGGGCAGGCACAATGTGTTCAACAAAGGCAGTTACTCTGGTATGAGTGCAGGCTTTGATGAATCAAATTCATGGGTAGTCTGAGTCCATTAGCTTATAAAGTAATAACGGGCAACTAAATGGCCCTGCCAAATATGCATGACAAAGGCAGAAATAGCCAGTCTCTATAACATTGATCTAACAAGTGCTCTTACAATATATTCTTCTCTCTCTCTCTCTCTCTCTCTCTCTCTCTCTCGTGATTTAAACTTCAATATATAAGTGGAGACTGTAAACTTTGGCATCACTCCTCCCTCCTTATACACAATACTGAAGCATGAAATAAAAATAGGCAATTTTTTTAAAATGTTGACTCTACCATGGTTGAACACAAGCGAGGAGTAAAAATAAAATAAGATATGTCATAGTGAAGAGCTGCCCCCCCTCTCTCACACACAAAAACCATTCCTTCTCATGAGGAAAAAAAATGAACTTTAGATAATTGTACGTATAATTTCCAGTTCTGTTCCTTTTGAAAAGTCTGAACTTTAGATAATTGTCTCTTAAGTATGCTGAAACTGTTCTCTGACCTTTAGTACAGGAGAGTAGCAATCTTATATGGTCACTTCCAACTGAGTTGCACTTCTCCTATCTTTTGTTGTTGGGTTCACTAACACTTTAGAAGCTGGGGGTAGGGGCAGATAATATTGTAATTCCTGGAAGTTCCTCAAAGAAGGGGTTTGGAGATCTCTCTCTCTCTCTCTCTCTCTCTCTCTCTCTCTCTCTCTCTCTCTCACTCTCTCTCTCTCCCCCCCCAACATTTTATCCTGCACTCCCCAAATTCCATCACACCCTTGTTTGACCAAGAACCAGAACCAGAATGGGGTGACTTAGGCCATAGCTAGACCTGAGGTTTATCCCTGGATCGTCCAGGGGTCAAACCTGTTCATCTAGGTGACACACAGGGCATCCAGTGCTCAGGCAGGGGCGAACCCTGGATGATCCCAGGATAAACCTTAGGTCTAGCTGTGGCCTTATGCAAAAGCATGCTTGAGTCCTCATATTTGGGAAGAGTGCTTCCTCATGGGCCATGTAGTGCCTGCTGGGGGAGCAGCATGGATTCCCATGAGCATTTCTGATGCCTCAAAGCTGGCACCAAGTTTGACGTGAAGTGCTTCAGGGGGGAAGCCAAGTGAGCAGAACTAAGGATCAAGATTATGGAGCATCAAAAAGTCATATATGGGATCAACCCAAAATCTGAGAGTCACCAGGCTGAAGTGACTTTAACATGATTAGCCCTTAGCCCATGGGGTTGATGGCCCTTGGTGCAGACTTACTACCATAAAGTTTCTTGACCTGGCCACTGATCTGCTGTCACTGTTCTGCCCCCTCCATTGTTTGTACTGAGCATGTGCCACATTGTGCCAGGCAGACGCAAAGCAAGGTTACTTGTAATGCCAAAGAAGATGTTTCTATTGTGTCCTTCCTTTCTGTAGTGCTGTTTCATCCCTTAACTTGAGGTGACTTTAAGCCTGCAAATAATATACTGAATGCAATATCCCCTGGCTGATACAGTATGTGGCAAACAAGGATCATATAAAGTATGATGGTACTAGGCTTCAGCAATAATCACTGCTTGAGTTCCTGAAAACTTGTCCCTATGGAAGTGTTAGGTGCCATCCCTAAAGCCCATTCAGACCCTGGATCTTCCTGAACCCCAATTCTGATGCCCACTCAGAAACAAGTAACCTGGAACTCCCTAAACCCATGTGGTTTTCCCAGGAGCCATACTATATAGGAATCTCTGTGAGTGGACCAGGAGTTTTGCCCTTAGTTGCATCCCTATACCAATGGTGGAAAAGTCTGCTGCCATTGTAGGCACTCCAATGGCAGAGAGGGCAAAAAGGCTGTATACCTGGGCATGTCAGTTCCACAACATGCATATCCCTCCCATCCCTTCAATACACCCCTGGAACCTGGCTCCATTTCATTGGGAACAATGATGGCGGTAAAATGTAAAAAGAAGAAAAGGAAAATAATAGAAGAAAGGGGGAGATGGGAAAATGCTACCCCAGCCTTCTGCTCTGCCATTGTGAGGCTGGCAGAGCAGAGTAATGGGCAGTTCGTTTGCCATGGATTCTACCAACCCTACCTCCATTGGATTGCTCTGTTAATTTTTTTAATAGCCAAATCAAATCTTTCCAAAAGGCTCTTTTCTAATGTCTTGTGGGAGATTGATGCTCTACATACTGGGTTCATACCCAAGCTATTTAATACAACAGAGGGCCCCGATGCCAAAGGTCAGTGATGTGTAGACACAGATAGAATGCCCTAGTTTCAATCCCTGACATCTCCAATTAAAAGGATCTGTTAGCTGGTGATGGAAAAGAAACTCTGGAGAGCCACTGCCAGTCAAGATAAGTAATGCCATGCTAGGTAGACGAATAGTCTGTTTGGGCATAAAGCAACTGAATACACCTGGGGATGTTGATGCTTGAATCTGAGGGGAAGTTTTCATTTTAAATGTCCATAATTCATTTCAATAAGTACCCAATTGGCAAGACACTACCTGTGATGAAATAAGAGGCTCTCTTGACAAACTGCTTATCATAAGATAAAACTGTTCCTGTCCACTTCAGACAGTAGGTGGAAGAAGGACTGTGTGATTGAAATCTCCCTCATATAAATAAAGCTATCTGCACATTGTTCAGTAGCTTGGCCTTCTCTCTGATAACCTAATTTTCTATATGCAGGAATATTCTGTCACAGCCAGGCCTTAGCGACCTAAAGTTTATCCCAGGATCATCCCGGGGTCGTCCCTGCCTGCTCCAGGGATATCCTGTGTGTCATTTACATGAACAGGGATGACTCTGGGACGATCCCAGGATAAACCTTAGGTCTAGCTAAGGCCCCAGTGTTTCTTTTCTTTTCTTTCCCCCCATTGCAGTCTGAATTGGTTCAGTTCAGGAACAGAATTACCATGTAATGTCCCACCAATTGAAACTGGCACAGTCCATGAACTGCTTTACTCATTGTGTAGGAACCAAAACACTATTCGTGTTTGTATAGAAAGCCTCAAAGAGTTATATCTGATTTGTTGCCTTGCAGACTCACAAAATGGAATGGCCCCCTTTGAACCATCATGGAAATGCTGCATAGTTGCTTTCCTGAATTTAAAATGAATGAATAAATAATCA